>NW_026592636.1:481155-508487 GCF_907164565.1 Psammomys obesus
GTGTGTGTGTGTGTGTGTGTGTGTGTGTGTGTGTGTGTGTGTGTGTGACAGTGGGTGTCAGGGAGCTGAGGTTAAATGGAGAAGCTGAAGGGTAGTTCCTGAGATCTAGCCCTGTTGGCCTGAGCAGCCATGTTTCTGCCCTGGAGGGGGACACAGCTATTCTTACAATATCTTATGCATGCTTGCCCTGGCATACCAAGCCAGCCCACAGGCCTCACCTCAAACACTTTCACAGCCCGGGACAGTGAGGAGGGTTTTGTACCCCTCAGAGAGAAGAGCAGGTTGAGAACAGCCTTCCCGTCCCTCTCCTCAAACACCACAGCCTCCAGCGGGTTCCCAGGTTCCGAGGAGGCTACTGCTGCCGCTGCTGCTGCTGCCGCCGCTGCTGCCGCTGCTGCTGCCTCCCGTTCCTTCCGGGCATCCTCAATGAGACTCTGCCTCCGCCCGATGAACCTTGGGGACTGAGAGTCAGAGATATATGTGTCTCCATGCTGATCCTGCCTCCAGGGTCCTGGTCAAACCACTGGATAGCATGCGGGAGTGGAGGACAGAGCATACTAGTCAGTGTTCTGACAGGGCGTGGCGGGCAGCTAGGCCTGGAAGCCGTGGCAGAACTAAAGGGCAAGGGCTCCTGGCCACCATATTCCAAGGTAGAGGTGCCCTGCCACCTGCCTCCCAGGCCTAGACCTAACTGAATTAGTGATAAAGGACTGTGACTTGGCCTGTTTTTCCTGGTTTCTACGGGTAGCACCCAGGGCCTGGAGGAGACAGAGCACAAGCCTCAGGCATCAAGGGTAGTGGGTAGTTTGGGTAGTCCATTCTGGTAGAGAGGACTGTCTGCAGCTGAAACAAGCAACCTTCCTTCCCCTCCTGATTCTCTCAGAGGTACATGGGGCTGAGCCCCTTGTCCACACCATCGCTGGAATCAGTGGATCTTAGCCAGGTGCCCTGTGCACGCTGTCCTTTTAACCTGGGAATAGCCCCAATCAATGCCTCCAGCCACCCTGTCCCTTTTCTGCCATCCTCTGCCCCCCTACCCCCCTCCTGGCTACCCTCACCTCAGCTGTCTGACTGTGGGCTACCTCTGGATGGCCTCTGTTGGCTGTGTAACTGCCACAGCTATGAACCAGTGTGCCCAATCCCACATCACTCAGAACTAGCTGGACCTGAGTGAGGAGGGGCCTGAACTCTTAGCTGGGAGCTGAGAGTTCTGGGTCCCTCGGTTGAAAGAGTAAACCATCCTGAGCTTTGGGGATGTCATCGTCATGGGGATAAACATCCCCTCTGGAGCCCCCCTCCAGACTTCCAGCAGAACCCTGTGAATTCAGCCAGAGCTACAGGCTGCCTGGGAAGAACATGCGACTGGGTGGGTCCCTCCCAGGGAGGCTGCAGGGAGCGCCATGCCACTGAGAAGTGGGAAAGGGGCACTTCTGACCCCACAGCTGTCTCTGGAGAAGTACCTGAAAATTCAATGTCTAAAGGTCACAGTGGTCTCATTAAGGACTCTGTCAGCCCAGGACAGTGCTTAGATGGGGTCCCAGGGATAATCCGAAAGCCCTTCCCATGAGCCGGGAGCCCCTTGTCCAGTCTGACTTTAAAAGGGAGTGTTTGGTGTTTTGGCAGCACCTCCCCTTGATCTGGGAGGCTCCCTAAGCCCTGCTCTCAGCTAACACAGAAACAGGGCAGTGGAAGGTGGAAAGGGTGAAAGGAGGCTCAGGAATTGCCCCCGAGTCAGGGACCTCTTCTGGCACAGCAGAACCTGGGCCCATGCTCTGTTTGCATAGGACAGCAGCAGGAAGCCCAGCCATTTGCTGACCAGCTTTCCCCTCAAGCATGCATTGTGGAAACCCCACACCCCGTGACAGGCAAGCCTAGAGAACCCAAAGAGGGTAAAGAAGTGGGGATCTACTGGGGAACTTGGATCATGGGACTCTCTCCCAAGACCACCCTGGGGAGATTTCCCCCTCCTTCGTGAAATAGGACCCACAGAAGCCCCAGGAAGGCTGGCCCTGAGGCGGGGGGGTGTGGAGGCACTGACTGTCTCTGGGAGTCCAGCAGGACACAGCAGGGGCACTTACCCAAGCACAGGATTATCTAACAGGGCTAGGACCCAAACTAACCCTGGCACAGGGTAGGACAAAGACCCGCTCCAACCCTGGGTACCAGACACTGGGTAGACTCCCAGCCTGGGGCACCCCTCCATCTACAGGTTGCAGATAGCATGCCTTTCTCACCATGATGGCCTCAGCCTGCTTGGCATCCTGCTCTGAGACGGCCCTTCTGAAGCCCTTGGGCTGTGGAGAGGAGGCGCTGGGGGTCGGCATAGTGCAGCCTGGTGGTCCCGAGTTCTGTCTCCACAGCCCTTGCCAGGCAGGCGGCCTCTTAAAGGCCAGGCTGACGTCAAAGCCCCTCTGGGTCCCCCACCTCCTACCTCCTGCGCATCCTCTCCCCGCCTGCTGCGCCTGAGGGAGGCGGGGGTGGGCACAGAGCGAGGGCTACGAGAAAGGCCTCCGTCCCATTAGATCTAATTGCATCCACTGTCACAGGCACCTGCTTCTGAATCACCCTCAGCCCGAGGCACGGCATGAAGGCAGGGGCTGCCTGGTACTTTTTGGGGCAGGAGAAAGCTAGAGCCCTCTAACTGAACCAAGGCTCAAGGGCCGGTGACAGATTCCCAAGGGCTCATGTCAGGAAAACTATAGCCCCTGGAGGCAAATAAATCCAGAAGCCCCTCTCTTGCTTTTTGGGTACCTTCAAGTCCCCTCCAGACCATGGGACATGTTCCCCCAGCTCATGTAACAAAGTGTAGCATCTACTCACTACCCTACTTTTGTACGTGCTGGCACTGGGGCTGGATCCTTGGGCAGGTCCTGTGAGACACAGAATGTTCCAGAAGGCTATTCCTCTATTAGTGTTTCCAAGACTGGCCCACTTTTGCAGGGCTCCTATCCCCCTGATTATCATCTCCTTGAAGACACAGCCCAGAAGAAGGTGCCAACCCTAGACCCTGGGATCTCCCTAGGGCCCTCTGACCTCACCTTCTGTGGGAGCAGACCTCTCCTTAAGTTACTAGTGTCATAAGCTCCCCGAGTCTCAAGCTAGCAGCAGCCCTATTCTCAGCTGGTCCCCATGGAAGACCATACTTAGTGGTCATCTCTCCCATGGCACTCCAAGGTTTCACATCAGTGACCTTTTGTTTTGTAGTTACTCTACAAAACTGTAGAGTACTGACCCCCACCTACACAAAGACCCACCACAGCTTCTTCAGCCAAGGAAACAGGATCTCCAAGAAGACCAGGGAGGGGGCCCACCCCATCTCCCTGGAGTCATTTTCTTCCTTCAGGTAATGGTTCAGGACAACTGCCCAAGCCCTTCTGGGAAAGGTGTCCTCTCACTAAGGGATTTGAAGAAGAGTGCCTCCCTGATCCCTCTGGATATTGGGGGCAGCAGAAGTGCCAAAAGGACAGGCTCACTCTGAAAATGGCCACTCTGGGGTTCCGAGGACCCAGCACACTAGATATTAGCAATCGCCAAACTCCCTGGACTCCCCAAGCTCCACTTAGCTCCCCGTCTGGCTGATCACTGTGCAGTCTCACCCCACCTCCTAGACAGCACTCAGACTCTCAGGAACTGCCTGCTGCACTCACCACAGCCAGCCCTTTCCCTTCCCAGCTCTCTCTTTCACAGCAGGAACCGAGACCTTCCCCCAAACAGCCTGCCACATCACTGCCTTGCTCTACAGCCCGCACTGGCTCCCATTGCCCTCTGGAAGCAGGATAAATGCCCAGTCAGGGCAAAAGGAAATCTTCCCAACCTCCCCTACTGGCCCCCACAGTTCCTGTTCCAGGGGAGTCTGGAGCCCTGTGATACCCAGATTGACACTCCATCTCTCATCTACCCTCTCTGAGCAGGCTCCTGTGAATCCCATGAACCCCAGCTCAGCAACCATTTACTCTGCAATGCCTACTTTCTTTTACCACGAACTGCCCCCTACCGTGTTCCATGCCCCTCTCTGAACTCTGCCTGGCTCAGCGAGTCCGCTGGCTTAGCTCTGCCGCCACATGCCCATCTCAGCCTTGGCCTGCCCTGTGTCCTAGGATTCCACTCCGAGTGCTCTCAACAGCCTAGAGAAGGGTCCCAAGGTGGCTGTACCTCAGTTTTCCATCCTGAGGACTGAGAGCTGTTGCTCAAACCCAAAGGGCCTCCATGCCCAGTCCCCAGGTTCGAAGGCCACTCCTTAGGACCCTCCTTTGGAAGGTGCTGGGGATTTCTGGGTGAGGCAAGCCCAGGCCGCTTCCACCCGACCCAGGCTGGAGTTTGCTCAGGTGGCACAGGGTAGGAGGGGCCGTATGCAACCAATACTGCATAGGGGGCTGCTGCGCAGCACCACAGATGTGGACTTAACCTTTCAGCAAATGTCTTACACTGACACAAATATTGCTTTTTAATTCGCTTTCTTGCCTTGGCTGGAGGTGCTCGCAGAGAAGCTAGGTGGGGGTGGAGGAATGTGTGCTCTCCAGACCTTGTCTGTGTCTGGGCTCACCCAAGGATCTCCTGACCTGAACTGGAGAATACGATGCCTTTGGACTCTCCTGGGAGGTAACTGCTTCCCCAGACTCTTGCCTCTTCATGGCCAGCCTGGTAGCACACCCAGGCTGTTCACTCTCTGTGGGATACCTACACTCCCCTCTACAAAGTACTGGTTGACCTGTGCCCAGATCTAAGCCATCTACCTAAACACTTGAGCCCTGTCCCATCCCCAGTTTGATGGGAAGGACCTCAAGCAGCTCCTCAAGTCTACCCTTGGCCAGGCTCCTGGGCTTCGGCCCTGCTCCATGGTAGAGGCCCCGCCTCCTCATATAGCTCACCAAAAGCCAAGCAGGCTGCTTAAACACATGTCAGGATGGGACCCTCTGCCATGATGACTCATGCAGGGGCCTACGGAGGTGTGCCTGCCTCTCCGCTTTCAGACAAACCCATTCTACAGAAGGGAGATCTGAGACCCAGAAGGGCAGAACCTCTCTAGATGACACAGTCAGTCTCTAGCCCCGATCTCCAGTTTCCCACACTTCAGTCTACAAAGAAGATAGCAGGGGTGGGGCACAGGCCAAGCTTCAGCCACCGCCAAACCTCACTTGGAGGAGGCAGACACTTGAGGTCAGGGCAGGGCTGGGAAGAGGCTTCTAGTTGGTTGAGGTGAGGCTTTGAGGACTCCCCGGACAGCACACAGCCTAGAAGCCAAGCCCATAGGGCCGTGGAGTGGTCAGGAAGCCAACCCTAGCAGGAAAGGAGACAGCTGACGTGCAGGTCGAGCACAGCAAGCCTTTGCCTGCTCTGGGCTCTGACGGGTGCTGGGGGCATAGTCAGCCCTCCCTCCTTCCTGAGCCCTCTGCACCCTTGCAATGCTTGCCATTCACAGTCATCCTGAATAATTACCCTCCTCTGTCACCACAGCGATTAGGCCTGCGGAGCCCAGCAACACACAGGGCCTTTCTCTTTCCACAGCTCCTTTCAGCACGATGCTTAATTGTCCATAATGACAGCGCACCCCCTCCCCGACAAAGGCGCGGCTGGATCTCACCCTGGTGTGGAGACTGCTGCCTCATCCTGTCCACTGCTGAAGTGGACCTCCGGGCCCAGGACACCAAGGACTGGTGGGGGGTGTCCTGACCCCTGGTCCTGGAGCTGACCCAGCCACAGCAACCACCCCAGATCTGCCCCTTTGGGCACTATGGAAACCTGTGTGCGCTTTGGAACACACGCCCCCACAATCCAGGCTCAAAGGCCATCTCCAGCCAGCACCATGGCCTTCTTCAAGAGCCTGGGCAAATGTGCACATCTATAGCATACACTCACACCAAGCCTCACGAACACACATGTGATAAGAACACACAGGTATACACACACAGGCACACACAAGGTGAGAACACACGGATATACACATGTGGACATACACGAGCCAAATAAACTATATGTCCACATGTGGAGACACACCAAGTGAGCTCACACATGTGAGCATGCACAAGATAAGAACACACAGGTATTCACATGTGGGCACACAGGTGGTGAACACACGTAAATGTTCACATGTGTTTTCAAGTGGGAGTGGTGAAAATTCTAAGCCTACACATGTGTGCACATATGAAATGAGCATGTACAGGTATCCACATGTGAACAGAAATGAGATGGGCATGTACATATGACCACATGCAGACATATACACAGATGTTCACACAGACACATATGAATATGCCCAAATGTTTACTACAGACACATAGAAGTTTGCATGTTTACACAGAGACACATATTAACGTATACATATCTATGTGAAAACATACCTAGGGATATATAACGTATAGAAACATGCATGTACATGTATGGCCACATACAGATACACATTGAGAGAGAGAGATGGACACACACAAATATTTATACGCACAGGTATGTGCACAGAGACACATAGGCACACATTCACGCACACAAACATGTACGCATGCACAGATAGATAGGTGCTCGCCGTGCTTATACACAAAGACACAGAGACACAAACACGCTTAGATGCAGAGAACAGGCACATGTACACATGTACATAGAGAGCCACATGTGCAGAGAGACAGGCACACCCAGGTGCACACATATAAACAAGCACACATGTATAGCATGTTCATGTGTCCACATACATGCTATACATGTAGACATACACATACAAACAAACAAACATATACCCCACCCACTTTGACAAGTCCACCCAAATTATTCTGGAGAAACACAGGATGCCAGGGTCTCTAGGAACCTGTCCCCAGATGAGCTCTGGGGCCAATGTTCTTTCTCACAGAGATGCAGGTCCATGGAATCACTAACTGGCATGCCCTGAAAAGGACCCTCTCTGAGATTTCTGTTGCTCAGGGTGTCGTGGTGGGCTGCCTGGACGCTGTGCAGACTAAGCCCCGGACAGAAGGCAAAGTGAGGTTGTATTTCCCTGCCACCCAGGAGGTTGGAATGGGCTGTGAAGCGGAGACCTGATACTCAGCCTGGGCTTTGTGGTCTTGGGGCTGCAGGACCATTTGTGGAGGTCTGAAGAGGGGTGTCTTGTCACCACTCACCTACCCAACTGGAAAAAGAATGAAACTCCCTGACATCGGGCAGGATCCTGCCATTCTTGTCCTCATCAGAACCAAATGCCAGAGCAATTAGCCCTAACAAGGCCATTGGATGGAACAGCAGCCTTGGGGCTGGAGACACAGAATATGCACTGGACAGCACTGGCTGCGGTCGATAGGAGGCACTTAGGGATAATTGGGCAGTTGGAAGTCTGACCAGAGGCAAGAGCTGCTAGATCAGACTCCACGTTTCAATTCTGGCTCAGGGCCCCGAAGCCTCTCCTCAAGGAGCCCCTTCCTGTCTGCTCCTACCACCTTAGTCTCCCCCCAGCAGGCCAGAGTATCCTTCAGGCAGCCCACCTTTCTGGTTTCTCTAAGCCACTTTCATCTTTGGCTAGTAAGACCAACACTACTTCTCTTCCCGATCATAAAGAAACTGCTTCACTCCTAGAGAGCCATCCAGCTCAGCTCAACCCCTCATACCTTAGGACTTGGTTTCCCTATATTCACAGAGGATTCCTGGGAGCGACCCCTGGCAGCTGGCAGGATTTCTAGTCCTTCCTGCATCTGCTGAGAGACAGAGGCCTTTCTGTGAGCTGCCATTGGGAGGTGTCTTTGAGTCACATGACTGTAGCCTTTCCAAAGGCCAAGGGGTCTAGGTCAGGATGGTTTTTCCAGGTGAGAGGACCAATAGCCGAAGTGCCACTAAGGCAGGGCAGGAGAGGGATGGACAGAGACGACAGGTTATAGAGACAAGTGTCCATCTGTTAGTCCTAGCCAACAGGAAGTCAGGATCAGAACCAGGCCTTCTCTGAAGAGCCCAGTACTAGCGTCACTTTAGCAGAGGTTCACAGCTGCCCTATATCACCTGGCAACCTAAGCACCAATCCTGAGGCTCTTTGGTAGGGAGGTGTCAGATGCCAAAGTCACTAGTGCCTGCCTGTGTGTCCAGGCCAGGGACCCATGAGCTATATCTTACTGCATTTGGTCTGCATGCAATATACATGCATGCGTGTGAGCGTGGGTGTTCATGTATATACCTTGTGCACATGCCAATGTGCCTATGTGCACATGCAGGCAGGCCTGTATGTGTTCTATTTCCCTAAGCCTCCATGTAAGCATATGTTTATATTGTAGGGCCTGGAGGGACCCATCAGCCACGGATACGTGACAGGTTGGGGTGACCTCGGCTCCCACACTCCTCAGACCTTCAGGAAATGTCATGGCTCAGACCCCTAGTCCTGCCAGGTGCTCTTGGTTCCCTTCTGTCCCTTTGTGAGGCCCTTGACCCCTCCCCCAACCTCCACACCAGTGAGTCACGTAACACCCTCCAAGCCTCCTCCCGGAGTATTTGACAGTCTGACAAATTAGCCAGTAAAAGCAATAAGAGTGACATTCAGTTCCCATTAGTCACTCACAAAGACCACGGTGGTGCTGTGACAGCAATCATGTCTAATTGCAAGACAGCTGCCTGCCCACCCCAGCTTCCACAAAAGCGCTGGAGCCTGTGGGTGATTGTGGCAGGGAGGGGCTGTGTTTCTTGCTCTGAACGGGGGTGATCTTTCTTGTGGTGTGTGGTGGCTGGGGGCTATATATTCCTCCCTTCTCAACTACAAGGTGTCTCCTGCTCCACCATGGCTCTGGGCTGTGTCGCAGAGTTAGTGGCCTAAGCACGAGGCAGGGACAGTCTTACGGCCTCAGTCGCCTCACAGGTACCAAGCCGCAGTAGAAAAACTTCTTAGGGCCCTGCCCCCCTGGAGGATGCCTATGAGAAGGGACGGGAGATGGGACAGCAGCAGACACTGGAGCATTGGTCCCTGGACTGCAGAGATGTCTAAGTGAGATGTTGAAGCTTCCTCATGTGTGGGGGCCGCTGAGAGCTGGGCTGGGGTGAGAGCAGAGACTTGAATGAGTTTGGGGTCAGCAGAACTGAGCAGAGGTAATCCGATCACCTCTCTGTCCTTAGGGTGGGCTCCTCCAGGTGGAGAAGTCTCCTGTCCATGGCTTTGCAGTTTCATAGTTACTTAGTGCAGCTAATGTGTTTGAAACCTTAGTCACCAGGGAGTTTGGGGTGGGCGTGGCCTTGTTGGAGTGGGTGTGGCCATGTTGGAGTGGGTGTGGCTTTGTTGGAGTCAGTGTGGTTCTTATTAGAGTAGGTATGACCTTGGTAGCTTGGGTGTGGTTTTATTGGAGTAGGTGTGTCTTTGGGAGTGAGCTTTGAGGTTTTAAAAGCCCATGCCAGGCCTTCTCTATCTGTCTGGCTTTCAGTCCTCAGATGAGGATGTAGCTCTTAGCTACTGCTCCAGAGCCTGCTGCGTGCCACCATGCTCCCCGCCATGATAACGAACTAAGCCTCTGAAATTGTAAGCCAGCCCCAAATTAAATGCTTGCTTTTATAAGAGTTGCCTTGATCATGGCGTCTCTTCACAGCAATAGCACAAGGACTAAGAAAGAAGTTGGTACCAGACTGTCTATCTACATGGTCTTCTATACCAGCTACCCTGGGGTAGTCAGTTTGAATGTGTGAACCTCTGAAACCTTCTCTCTGAAACCTGCCACCCTTGAGGCTGAACCCCTTTAGAAAGCTGTACCTCAAGATGGCCTCCACTGCTCTGGAATTCTATGACACTGAATCCTACTCTTGCTTGAAGCCAAGTCCCCAGTGACTGCAATGTGACCCTCTAAAGGACTTAACCTGTGTCTGCTCTCGGCACAGGCCCCTTCCCTCCCCTTCCCTGAGAAGCCCGAAGCTGGAGGCCAGTACTAAAGTGGGGACTCAAAAAGAAGAAACAGGTAGTGCTGGAGAGGGCACTCAGTCCACAGAGTACTTGTTACACACACATGCAGATCTAGTATGATCCCTAGAAGACACACATGCAGAAGGCAAGATATGGTGGTACATGCTTGTAATCCTTGCACTGAGGAGGCAGAGACAGAAGGATCCCTACGACTCAGCCAAAATACATAGCCTACTTGCCAAGCTCCGGGCCAGTGAGAGATGCTGTCTTGAAGAACAAGGTGGGCTCGCCAGTGACACAGCACTATTCTCAAGCCAAACGCCCACCATCTACATGAGTTCACCTGAGTTAAGCTTGCAAAAGATCTCTATCTACAACTGGGCTTGAGTGTGGACCACCCAGCATAGAAGGAGGGGATAGGGAGAGCCATGGGACCCTCACCTGAACGTTCAGCTCCCCTCCCCACAAGCTGTATGAGATTCTGCTCTAATTGTGCTTGGCCTTGATGTCTTAGGGAAGGGCTACAGTTTGTAGCGGAATGGAAAAGCAAGCAGATTTTATGACAGTCAGTAGGGTGAGGTGTTTGAACTGATGTAAACTGGATTGACCTGGAACTAGATGCCTGCCCTTACCTGTGACAATTGACCTTTGGGGCAGATTAAGGGCAGTTCCTTGTGGTTTAAGGAAGGCTCCTGGTAAACAAAAACCCACCTTCAGGACTCTATTTAGCCAATAATAATCCCTTTACCTAGCAAAGTCCTTCTGTTTAGGACAACGTCACCAGCACTGCTATGGGACGGGCGTGCTTTGTGCCTAACAACCATGACAGCTGCTGCTTCGGCCACCTCATCCCCAGTGCCTATCCAGACGATAACAATGGTCCCCACCCTACAGCCTCTTACAACCTTTTGAACAGGTGGTCAGTTTTTGTAGAAGTGACAGAAAAATGGAAGGAAGAAGTGTGAGTGATCTCACAGTGAGGGCCAGGGAAAGCCAGGCTCTCTGTTTGGGGCTGCCCCCCCTCTGGGTTCCCAGTGAGGATCTGGAAGTATGTCACTCCACATCTACAGTCACTTCTGGCTCAGTCTGACACCACAGGCGACATCCTTGGGACAGGAGGCCCAACCCCATGATCTGACTGTGGGCACACACCTGAGGCCCCTCCGTGTTCCTGGATCAGCCCAGCTGCAGGGCTAGGGCCAGGCTGAAGGCAAGCACACGTGGCTCAGGTGCCTGCGCTGATCCGAGGGCTCTGAGGAGGCCCCCACCGATGACATTTCCAGGCTGCGGTTCGTCTGACCCATACACTGTGATATTTAGACAGTGCTTGTTTGCCAGGCGATTACTTTGGGGTTGGGATGAAGGCGCCTAACACAGGAGCTGGCCTGTGCTCTTCAGGAGCTTTTTAAATTATCTCTTTCCCTACCTCACAGGGTCTGGCCAGCTGCAATCTCTGTGTCCTACCTGGAGATGAATAACCAAAGGACAGAAGATGACTGAGATCCCACTGTGAATGAGGTCATCCATTCACTCATTCCTTCATTCAAAACATCTGTCTTCTCTCCCTTCCCCAGAATGCCTCTCTGGAGTAAGCTAGAAAGGACAGCCTTTGTGATTTTGGCAACAGTGTAGCTCAGGAACAGGGCTCCTGTTCTGTGCAGATGTCATCTTTGGGAAATGAATCCCTATTCCTTATGGAGATGGCTGAAGCCCAACCTAATGGTGCTCCCTACCCTCACCCAGCATGACTTTGGGGGCCCAAAGCAACCAACACTGCTCTCTGAGGAATGACCGGTAGTCAGCAGAGCTGGATGACAGGATCGAGAGCGGAAGGGGCTATAGTTTGGGTTTGTCTTCCTTTTGGAAGAGGGTTCCAGTTCTTGGTAGACCCCAACTCTCACCCAGCCACAGGGATTTCCAGGGGAGGATCAGCAGCCCAAAGCTAGAGGCCATAAGAAAACTGAGTCCCAGAGATGTTTCTGAGCCCATCACAGCAGGTGACAGCCACGCCTGATACCATAACACCCCCATGATCCAGGAGAGATAAGAAGGGCCTCTGGGAAGGAAGAACATCCCATCTGTCAGGCAGCTAAAGCAGGCAGATGTCATGGGGACAGTGTGTGATGGCCATGGCTTTGGGGAGGCATCTTGTTCCCTGGGGCTCTAGTAGCTTCTGGCTCCCTCTAGGGCCTTCTGTAAGTGGCATGCTGAGCTGTGATGTATGCCTGGGAATCCAGTAGGAGGGCTGGGCAAGGAAAGAGCTGTGGCTGGGTTCCCCTTGCTGGGTTAACCTTTCAGCAAAGACTAAGAGAATGTTACAGGCTGCCCGATGTTACAGGCTGCCCACACCAGGGTCTCCCAGTGCCAGGCACACTGGGCAGATACGAGTAAACAGGAATGGCAGAAGCATGGTCTGGACTTCCCCTCCCACAACAGGCCTCTGTGCTTCACCCTTCCTGGGGCTCACCCTGGGAAACAGGGACACTCCTTTGGAGGTCCCAAGTGTCTGTACCCACCATGCTCCACAATAGGGTGAGAAATTGGACTTCAATGTCTATGTCCAAGCAGCCTATGCTTGGGCCCCGTTCTGCCCAGAGCCAGGTAGGGTGGCCAGGAAACTAGTGCCCAGCTTCCCTTGATGGCCCAGGGGATTTGAAGCATGGCAAGTACCCTCCATGGTTCTAATTGTGCCCCTTTCTCACCATGGCTGCTTTCACAGGATTCTCAGGGTCCTGGGACCTCTGAACTGGCCCCAGTGTGCCTCAGCTCTCACCCAGACCTGCTCCTTCCTCTCCAAAGGCTCTTTGTATTCTGGGGCTATGATGGTTAGGATTAACTGTATTATTTGACACAACTTAGAGTCACTTGGGAAGAGAGTGTCAATGAGGGACTCTCCAGATCAGGGTGGCCTGTGAGTAGGTCTGTAGGGTATTATCTTGATTATCTTAATTGAGGGGAGCAGACCTTTCCCTGCTATGGATGGCTCCATTCACTGGGTTTGAATCCTGAACTGTACAAGAGTGGAGAAGGTGAGCTGAGCTATTAAAAGCGCATGTATTTATTCTCTCTACTCTTCACTGGATATGACAATGGAGGGCTGTCAACTGGAACTGTGAGCTAAAGCAAACCCTTTCTCCCTAAAGTTGCATTTGTCAAGGTGTTTATCACATCAACAGGAAAAAAGATAAACAACTAAGATGGGTTCAAATGATGATGATGGTAAAATACGTATACAGATTGCTGTCTTAGCCACATTCAAGTAGGTGGCTCAGCAGCGGGGTCTCTCATAGTTTTACATGCAGTCACCTCAACGATTTGTCTCTCCATCTTCCCAGACGGAAACTCTGTCCCCATGAGTGTCAGCCCCTTCCCAGCCAGCTGTTCCCCATCCTACTTATTTAGCTCTCTGTGGAGCTCAATCTAGGGACTTTCCATGAGTGACATTCCACAGTGTGTGACCTCTTAGGATTGGCTTGCTCAGCGTAGTGGCCTCGAGGTTGGTTCATGCCAGCAAGGGCGCTCATCCTTTTCAAAACTGAGTAATATTTCACCAAGTCTGCCCCAAGCACCTGAGGGATTTCCCCCTTTTGGTTGTGCGCAGACACCTGTTTGACACCTGCTTTCTATCCTTTCGGGGCATGAGTGGAAGAACTGCTGCGTCATAGATCCTGCATGCATAGCTCTGGAGGCTGCTATTCTGTTTTCCCCTTGGGCTGAGCCATTTTACATTTGAATCACAGGGCAGTGAGGACCCATTCTGCCTCTACTTTATTAAACTCACTCAGCCGAGGTTCCCCTTGGAACACACGTATTCACACATAAGAACAAGGTGCCGATACTCTGCCTGACAAGTTGAATCCAGGATGACCCCTTTACAGGATATTTGATCTCATTGTGAACTCTGAGATTGTAAACTATAAAAACCTGTTTCTTGTTTGGTGCGGTTCAGCTATAACACACACCTTTAATTCAAGAGCGTTCTGTTTATTGTAAACAGGTGGTTGTTGTGTGGCTCGCCCAGCCCTAACACCTTTAGTCCAAGAGCTTTCTGTACAGGATTTAATAAAGTTGATCTTAAGTCAAGAGGCAAAGAAAAAAAAAAAAAAAAACAGCTGACAGGGAGTAAACAGAAAGGAGGGGTGTTGGGCTGAAGTGGAGAAGGAGAAAGGACTCTGGGATTTTTTTCTTCTGGGATGTGAGCTGAGGAGCAGCAGCCTTTTCCTTCTGGAATGTCAGCTGACTAGGAAGGTCAGTTGGGTGCTTTCTCTGCCTCTCTAAACTAGTAAGTTATCACTCCAGCATCTGGCTCCCAAGTCTTTGTTGGTAAAAATCGCATGATTGGGATTTTACTGTTTAAAAAAACAAAAGACCCCCACAAGGGAGCAGAGATACACCTCTGGTATACGTCAGTATTCCTACACCTTCCCAGTGGGCAGGCGGATCCTGAGGACCTGCTGCTGGTTCCATAGTCACTCAGTGTGATCAGTTATCATGTCTAATAAAAGTGACGGGTGCAGCCAGGCTGTAAGGTTCTTCACCTGATTCTGCCAGGTTCTGGGCCTGCAACCCTCTGCCTCCCCCAGCTGGTATATAAGAAAGTAATGTTAGAATTCAGCCTCTGCTCAGGGCACAATCTCTGCAGCAGACATTCCAGGCTGTCACAGGTCACTGCTGAGCTCCTAGCTAACAGACTCTCAAGCCAGGGTCGCACATCAAAATCGAGTCTACATTAAAGGTCGCACTGATGGCCACAAGTTCTGCTCCTCACCCTTTCCTGCCCCTGCCTGGAAATCTGAGTGAACCTGCCCCATCCTCAGAAACCATCACAGGAGATTCTCACTTATGGGCTCAGATTTCTCTCTTCAGAGCCCCACCATACTAACTGCCTCTGATGCTGACTCTGATGCAGACACCTCTCTGTCCATCCATGGCATTAATAACTGATCTAATGACTGTTACCAGCAATATATCCATCTCTTTTTGAACTCTTATCCTAAATCTAACATCTGGGTGCTCTGTGTTTTCCAGAAGTGAAAGAGGTTTCATCTCTTCTTCCTGTGAATGCCGCTGTGTAACACTTCTCCTGGCCCCCACGGAGTCGGAGTCTTCAGATACTGAAGTCAGTTGGCTTTGTGTGACCTCAGGGCAGTGGGGTAGAGTCAGGAAGGGAAGCTTGTGAACCTTTCTTTATTGTTCCGTTATGTGGCTTTTGTTCAAGGAGCTGTCAAATCAAGCTTGGAGCTGAAAGGTGATGCCAGGCCCTGGGGGAGGCAGTCCACTGGAAGCCATTGGAGCATATCACTCTGTTTGCAAATACATCCACATAATTCCTCTTTTACACCCTGCAGATGGCCTAGCAGGACAGACCTTTCCTGTGCAGGCCACCACATCAGTGAGGTCAGGGTGGCGAGCAGGGCTATTTGGAAGGCATGACCTCCCAGTAGATGCAGAGAGCTAGTGATCATCAAAGAATCTCCCATGACAAATGGCTGAGTAGAGCTGTCGGGCAGTGGTTGGGATACACAAGGGGAGCCCAGCAAGGGGTGGTGGCTCTCCCAGATGCCTGGGGTACAAACACAAGGAAGACAGACTCTGTCCTCTGTCCAGGCCATTGCATTCTCCCACATGGCTTCCACTTGGGCCTAATGAGGACACTAGGGGCTCATTTTATTGCAGGATATTTGATCCCATTCGGAATGAACCCTGATACTGTGAACTGTAACAAAACAAAACAAACAAACAAAAAACCTGTTTCTTGTTTGGTGTGTGGTTTAGCTCTAACACACACCTTTAATGCAAGAAATTTCTGTGATTATGGTGAAGCTCAGTCCTAGCACACACCTTTGATCTAAGAGCTTTCTTTACACAGGATTTAATAAAGTTAACCCTAGGTCAAGAGACAGAGCAAGAAACCATCTGACAGGGGTTGAGTAGTAAGGAGGGGCACTGTGTTGAAGAATATTTAAGACATCGTGAAGAAGAAGGGCTCTTCAGCTCCTTGGCCTTTTGCTTTTGGCTCTTTAGCTCTTTGGCTTTTAGCTTTTTGGCTTTCTCCTCCTGGTCTGTCAGGTGAGCTAGCAGGCCTTTTCCTCCTGTGAGATGAGCTTGAGGGACCAAAGAATTCAAAATTAGTTTTGTGAGCATTGGTTTAAAGTTTAAAGCACAAGCCTGAATAAAGGCCAGACAGGTGGAGACATGCCCAGCCACATGGGGGAAGGAACTAGCCTTAACTGCATTCTTTTTCCTGCCCACGAGAGATACAGTTGCTAGGAAACCGGCCCAGATGACCAGGCCAGAATCGTTTATGGACTTGGCACCTAAAGTAAACCAATCATTTCAAAAAGTCAATTTGCCTTACCCAATCATGTAACTCCAAGGCATGAAACCCCCCTGCGTGCGGTTTTTCCCTTTAAAAACCTTGTTCCTTTAGACCACCTCGCAGCATTCCTCTCCTGGTTCCACAGGAAGGTTTGCAACCCAGGCTTGAGCTTGTATTACATAAACCCTCATGTGTTTTGCAGTGGAGTCTATTCCTGGTGGTCTTTGGGGGTCTCATGAACTGGGCATAACAGGCTTAGTAGGAAGATCAGCTGGGTGCTTTCTCTGACTCTCTGAGCTACCAAGTTCCCCCCTGTCCCCCAGCATCCGGTTCCTGAGTCTTACTGGTAAAATTCCACCATTGTGATTTTCATTTTTTAAAATAACATCAGCCTGTTAGATTCATCCCTGATGCTGTCAGAATTCTCTCCCAGCTTTACAGAAGGAAGTGTGGACACGCCAACAATCTTTGTTATCACCAGAGGGACCAGGGATTCCAGGTATCAGGAGAATTGTCCTGAAGTTCATGTGTGGTAGAGGTTGGGGTTTCCCAAGGCCAGATTCATCCCTGAGTGGAGACACACATTACATCAGGTGACATAAAGCAGACAGGCCATTGGGTGGCATCACACACAGTTCTGGTTCAAGGATATGTCTCAGCTCTTCCTGTCACTCATATTTTGCCCAAGTAGAGATCACTGCAGTTTGAGGCTTGTCTCACCTTCCTCTTTCTTGACTCTGCTGATCCCCTCTGCAGGGTCAGCCTAGGACCGCATTATTCCCCACATTGCCACTGATAATGTAGAATACTATAGGTGTTCTACAGTTCCCCTGGCCCCTCCAGGCTTAATTTCTCAGCCATCATCTCTCAGTACTAACATTTCTCTTGTGAGGCCTGTGTAATCCCATTTCCAAAGAAGAAACTTTGTCTTAAGGGTAAATGATCTAGGCATAAACTCCAGTTTCAAACAGGAGAAAAACCCACAAAAATGTGCTTCGACCACTCACCTCTGGGAATATTTAACCATCACCCCTAGCAACGGCTAATCACTGAATACCTGAAGTTTACCCAGGTGTTCTTTACAATAGGATGAGTAAAACAATTACAGTTTGGCCCTCTGGACAAACAGTTACAGTTTGGCCCTCTGGACAAATAATTACGGCAACTATTGGCCCTCCAGGCACCCAATATTCGCCAAATGTCAATCAATCAGAGAACTGCCAAGCTGGAACTCCCCGAACCTTGCTGTAACCCCAAATAAAAACCCCTCTTTCCCTGAGCTCAGGGCTCTACACTCTAGAACTGCTGCATTGGTGAAGGTGTGGGCCCAAGCTCAAACTTGTAATAAAGACCCTACTGTGTTTGCACTGGAATCAGCTCCTTGGTGGTCTTTGGGGTCCGCAAGACTTGGGCATCACAATCTCACCAAGAAAATGCAGTTTTGGTCACTCACTCCAGAGCCATCAATAGCTCCTGGTGCCTGGCAGAGAGTGCAGAGCTCCAAGGCTTGTTGATACAGAGACCCTGCCTTGCCAGCCCCTACATGTCAACCCCAGAGCCCACACTGGGGGCCTCCTTCAACACGATAAGCCAAGCTTCCAGATGTATGTAGACATTGGTGTGTGAGTATTGATCCCATCCTGATTTAGATGCAGGGAGTTTACATTACAAACAGCCAGAGCAAAAGCCTTTGCAGGCAGATGAGACTATAGAAGCATCACCCTGGGGCAGCTCAGGGGCCAGCCTCTGGCATTACTCACCCAAAGCCCACACATGCACACCCTAGGCTAGAGATCACATCTGCATCCCCTCCCTGCAAAATATCAACTCAAAAGGTCATGGTGACAGCCCCAGGCAGGTCATTTTAGACAGGAAGCTGCACTGGAAAGGGTGGGAGGTGGGAGCTCTCGCACGGCTCTTTGCCTGGAGATGGCTAAACAGATGCACACCCTGGAGATCATACATGCACACATGTGTACACATTAAAAAAAAATCTTTTTTAAAAATAAAAGAGCGCAAACTTGAGGAACCAGCAGGGTGAGGTGTGGCTTAGTGGTTAAAGTGCTTGCACATCAGAACCTGCTAAAGTAAATGTTGGCTTGGCTTAGCAACACCCCCCCCCATACTTCCAGCCTCAGAAGGTAGAGACAGGATCCACAGAACAAGTTGGCTACTGAGACAAGCCATATGGTGATAAGAAAGGCAGGATCTTTTGTGGTCAGGGCTCATGAAAACAACTGTTTATTGGACTTTAGGCCTCATCAGCAGGAGGAAATTAATGTTTGGTCCTGTAAATCTATCCAACTACCATGGATGGTTAAGCCATGAACTCTAGAGGAGAACCTACTGCTGCTACTGTCTCAAGCCAGTATAATTTGTGATTGCATCTAAGTACCCATCCTGATACCCACAGATAGCTGTAGCTCTCAGCCCTTGTTTTACTTAGTGTCCTATTGCTGTGAAGAGATGTCATGACCACAGCAACTCTTATAAAAGGAAACACTTAATTGGGGCTACATTCAGAGGTTTAGTACATTATTGTCATGGCAGGAAGCATGGCTGCATGCAGGCTGACATGGTGTTGGCAAGGTAGTTGGGAGTTTTGCTTCCAGATCAGCAGTCAGTGGAGACTCTCTGTCTGGCTTTGGCTTCTGAAACCTCAAAGGCCACTCCCAGTGAAACACCTCCTCCAACAAGGCCACACCTCCTAATCTGTAAAGATTTGTTGTTGTTGTTTTGGTTTGGTTTGGTTTGGTTTTGGTTTTTGGTTTTATGAGACAAGGTTTTTATGTGTAGCCTTGGCTGTCACCACACCCAGCTTGTAAATGTTGTTTTTCTTTATCTCTGTTGATAGGATGAGATGAGAGCCGTGCCTAAGCTTTTCTGATACATGGCTTGGGCTGATGTCAGAGCATTTCTATCCAAATTTCCCTAGGCCTACCTAGGCCTGGAAGTGTTTAGCCTCTGTATAATCTAATCTTCTGCAAGCCCAGACCTTGAAGGCTTCACTTCTAGCCTCCATCTGCTAATCTAGGCCTAGAGTGCTTTGAAAGCATTCTGAGACTTACTGCTGAATAAGCTCACCCTTTCTAGTTCTTTCTAAACTTTGGCTGGCTAGTTAATTAAGCTGTTCTGGCTCAAAACTCCTTTCTAAGCTGACTGATTCAAACTGGATTCTCTCAATTTCTTACTGAATTGCTCTGCTTGGAAAAAAACTGTCTCTGAACTCCATGAACTGAACTGTACTGAACTGCCTGCACCAAACTCAACCAAACTGCACCAAACTGAACTGTACTGACTGCATGAACTCTATTGTGTTCCTGTACTGAACTCTGCTCCCTCTGCTCTCACTGCCCTGTTCTTAAGGAGCTTCTCTTTCCTGTCTATTCTCCTGAGACTTGGGTATATCTTATCTCTGAACCATTCTAGCTAATCTTTCTCTGATTCAACACTTTGTCTGCCCTTCAATTAGAAATCATTGTTTGGGATTAAAGGTGTGCACTAAATTCCAGCTAGAGGTATTAAGAGTACATGTTCCATTAAGATGGATTAAAGGTGTGTACTAGGGGTGTGTCTGTATTCCAGCCAGATCACAGAGACCTAGGACTTTGGATGTGATCCCTTGCCAGAGCAGCCATATTGCTGAATTAAGATTCCTCTACACTAATCCCTATCAAGTATTGTCTAATGACCAAGCCTTCAAATATATGATCCTATAGGGGCCATTCCTTTTTTTTTTTTTTAACCACCACACTTCACATTAAAGAAGCTTCTTTTTCAGCAAACAGACCATTACAGAAGCCACAGCTGGTCAAAATGCAGAGAATAATTGACCATAGGGAGCCCAGTCTCAATTGATACATCCACAACACAACTCCTACACCTAAGGCTCAAAGAACATCGAGGAAGATGGTGTGGAAAGGCTGAAAGAGCCTGAAGACCCAGGAGACTGCTGGGAGATTGTGTCTTCTAGATATGACATAGAAGCCGCAGCCACAAGCTCAAAACAATATGTTTTGTGTGCCTAAACAGACCTGAAAATGACGTGCCAACATGGCTGGGGAAAATGTCACAAGGCCCCATCCCTAGATAAAGAGATACAGGCTGCTCAGAGGGAGAATCGGTCCTCCCTAGAGACAAGACTCCTCCTAGGTTATCCAATCTCAAATGGTCAGCCCCAAACACATGTAATCTGAGCAACACTAAATGCGCTCAGCAGGCTGTGTTTATATAGCGATTTACCTGTGCGTGTGTGTGAAGAGGTGTGTGTGTGTGTGTATACAGCAATAATAATTAAAGGAAAAGAGACATGAGAGGTAGTAGAGGGAGGGGAAATGGTGTAAATATAATACACATACATGAAATTTAAAACCACTGCATTACAGCAGATCAGCACACCTGTCATTCTAGGCCAACGCCCCATAAGATATGGGACATATGCAGAGTAAAAAGATAAACAACTTTCCTTTCCCAATGCTGAGTCTCTAGTACTCTCTTTATGAAGTGAGTCTTCACACAGGATAGGGAAAGAGCATTTACAAATCCCATAACTGGTACAGGATTAGTGACTAACCAGTAGAGAAATTAAAACCTTTTAAATGGGCAAAGGACTTGCATAGATGAAGAATTTTCAGACAGTCAGCACATGAGGAACCATCGACCACCAGGGAGGTGCCATCAGGATGGCCATTATGCAAAAGGAAGACAAAAAATGACTATTGGCCAGGACATAGAGTTCTGAAGTCTTCTTGGTAAGAACTGTTCAAAAATAAGTTTCTAGAGCGATAGCAGTGCTTGCCTGCCAACCTAGCATTCAGGAGACTGAGGCAAGGGGGCCACAGTTTAAAAAGTCAACTAGGCTACATAGAGAGTACCTGTTTCCATCAAAAATAAAAAACAAAGCCCATAAAACAAACCAGTCTGGTGTGTTCTTGAATGTTCTTGAATGATATGATTTTTTTTTTTTTTAACCTGGGGTGGACCCAAAGATAGTAATTTAACCAAAACATGTATATCATTGCTCAAAATGTTCCAGGTGTGCTGTGTAGCCCCCAGACAGCAATTCAAGTGTCTGCCAACCAATGAATGGACAGAGCAAGCTGTGGGCCACCCACACAGTGGGATATTATTCAGCCTTAAGGAGAAAGTATGTTCTCACACTCACCACAAGCACTGATCCTGAAGAAGCCAGACTCAAAAGGACAAATAGAGAAGGATTCTACTCACCGGAGGTCTCTGGAGTCATCAGGCCCACAGATACAGAAATCAAGACTCAGGGTGGGTAGACAGTCATTGTTTTATGGGGACAGAGTTTCAATTAGGAGGATGAAACTTTCTAGAGGTGAGTGGTGGGGAGGGCTGCGTGACACAATGATTGTGCTCCTTGTGGCTGAGCTGTTGCTGAGACATGGGCGAGATGGAAAATTAATTTATGTGTATGTAGCTCAGGGGTATGCTGCTGGACCAGCCTGCATGAGGTCCTAGGTTCAATCTCCAGCCATATAATATAATATAATATAATAAATATAGTATAGTATAGTATAGTATAGTATAGTATAGTATAGTATAGTATAGTATAGTATAGATAGTATAGTATAGATTATATATATATTTCTTTTTTCAAGGGAATGCTCAAAAAGAGACTCTAGGGCTGGAGATGGCTCAGTCAGTGTATAAAGTACTTGTCACTTGAGTGTGAGGACCTGAGTTCAAATCTCCAGGACACATATAAAGTTGAAGGCAGTAGCACGTGTCTGTCATGACAACAAGAAGAGAGTAAACAATATTGAAGGATAAGGACAGCACCCAAGGTTGTCTCCTGGCTTCCATACGTGCACCATGGCACATATGTGACCACACACATAGATTTGTAAAAAGGGAAGATAAAAAGAGGCCACAGAATGAATTCTCTGGCAGAGTAGGAAATTGAATTACCTTTTCTTTTTCTTTACATTTTTCATGTGAGGCCCACATTCCACCAGTGATTGGGCTGGAGGGAAGCCCGTGCAGGGCCAAGGCTGTCTCAGTTACATGAAGCAGAGAAAGCAGCCTCAACCCTGGAAACCAGGGTAGGACACTACGCAAGAGCCACCAGCCAGGAGACAGTAACACATGCCCTTAGGGAGACCCCTCTTCAGTCTAGCTGTGAGAAGTGGGGGGACCAAGCCCAGTGAGAGGCACTTTGGGGTACACTGGCCTCTTCCCAAACTTGTGTCACAGCTAAGTCAACAAGACTTGCAGAGCCTGAGGCATGAGGCCAGCCCACGATTACTCTAGTAGGCCCAGTCTTACAGGCAGGGGAGAGGCTGTCTGCCCTCCTCAAGAAACTTCAGATCAAATGCAAAAAGCATAAAGGACCAGTACTCACATCCACAATGCCCCCCTCGGCTATCCAGCCTCTAGACTTTAATAGGCTCAGAGCCTGCCAGGGCAGCCACAACCTGGGCAGTGCGGTGAGGTGGGCAGCAATGGTTCTGCCCTCCAGTCAGGCTGGGGTTCTATTTATTTCTTCTCCATCAAAGGCCTCCGAACCATTTATTGATTTTCTCATTAAGACGTGTTATCTCCCATTACATAGCAAAGTGAGGAAAATAGAGACGCGGGCAGCGGCTACCTGGTCACCCTGCCAATGAGGCACCACTTTGAGCTTCCTGGCCCATCTTTCCCCAACACGTTCCTGGCTTAATCACCTCTGCAGACACTGCTCTGTTGTACCCTCCAAAGGCACCTTAGAAACCTTTCCCTTGGGGTCTCTGTATGCAGACTCCTCAATGAGGAAAAGAAGAGCAGCAGTGGGGCCTCTGAGAAGGCAATGCTGTCCAGGCCCTGCAAGTCTGGAAGGCGCCTGCCTGTCTCACCATGCACCTCATCTGATAGCTGCGGGAACAGCAAGCATTAACGCTCAGACGCCACCTTCATTGGGTCCTTTATCTGTCCACCGTCGGCACAGGGCCACGTGGAGCTAAAGCCTGCTGACTCCTTGCACGCATGAGAGGGCTAATTGCTGGAACACAGAATCCAGAGCCCCGTGTGACAGCTATGTGGTGCAGCTTGCCCTGGCTGCCGGTGCCTCAGGGACAGGAAGGCCTAGGAGGAAAGACATGAGCAAGAAGGGAAAGGAAATGGATGAAGGGATGGATGGGGGTGAATGAGAGGAAAGATGGACAGAGGGATATATGGAGGGAGAAAAGGTAGAGGAAGGCACAGAGGGAGAATAAATGGCAAGGTGAGAGAAGGGAGGGGGGATGAATGAAAGGGAAGATGGAAGCATGAATGGATAGGATGGTAGGTGGAAGAATGTGTGGAAAGGAGGTGATAGGATGGATGAAGGGGGAGGATAGGAAAAATGATGGATGAAGAAAGGAAGGAATAGGGGGATGAGTAGAGGGATAAATGGATGGGGATGCAAGAAGGGATAGGGAGAGGATGAAGGAAAGAAGGGATGGCCAGAAGGAAGGAAGGAAGAAAGGGATGAGCAGAGGAATGAATGAAGGAGAATGGAAGAATGGAAGGATGGAGGAAATTACTGAGGGAGGGAGAAAAGGATTGAGGAAATGCTATAGGGATGGATGGAAAGGATAGGGGTAAATGGAAGAGGAGGAGTGGCAGAAGGGGTAGAAGAATGGAGGGAGAAATGGAGATGGGAAGGAAGGAAATGGGGGAAGCAGGTACTTAGCTGTGTCCTACCCAGTAGCACTGAAGTCTCTGAGCTCCTTGAGGTGTCACGCAGGCTCCCTGTGCATGAGGGAGAGGCTCAGAGCTCCCAGAAGATGGGGACTTAACTTTTCCATGTTTTCTTTGTCTGTTGACTTTGTCACCAGGAACACAATGACCTTTTAGAGTCAGTGAATGGGATGTCTATGGATTTGTACTTATTATTGAAGAAACAGCTTTGTAGCTAGAAAAAAAAATCTGATTATAAAAGTAACCTTTGCTCATCTGAAAGCAGAAAGCTTAGGAAGCACAGGGAGGAGGAAATAATCTCTAAGGACCCAGAGCTATCACACAGAGCTCTGAGGCATCAGAAAACAAGACAGTGATACCTTCAGGGGCTTGCATAAGCTGGGGTGTTCTGTGGGCACCCCAGATTCAAGGTGGAGGCCATGCCTAGGGATGGGCTGGGGACATTGCTCCTACTGATCTGATCCTTTAAGGCAGGAGTGCCAGGGTAGATGGTGGGTGAGAAATGGCAGCTGCCTGTAGGATGCAGTTTCTACACTCCTACCCTGGAACACACGTGGAAGGGCCTTTCTCACAAAGCAGAAATGCACCTCATGGGTGGCCCTCCAGATTGGGAAGATGCTGTCCACAGAGTCTGAGTTTCAGGAGGCACCAAACTCCAGAGTGGCCAAAGTTTCACGCACACACACAGACACACAGACACATTCATGCACACACACACAACACACACAGGCACACACGCACACCCAACGCTACTCCACCCATTGTCCTGGGAATTCACATTCAGGTCCTCATGCTCATAAGACAGGAAGGGGGACTGTCAGCTTCCAAGGGGACTGTCAGCAAAACTTCAAGCCAGAACGCCTTGGCTGACGATGTGAATTTATGTAAGCTTGTGGGCCCCAGGTCCACATCAGTGTTAAAGAACCCTCTACCCAGGCCTCCTCTCTATCCAGCTGGGAACCCTCCCCCCTCCCCTGCTCCTAGAAGGGTACAGGATCCAGAGAGAATCAGATACACCCAAGTGTGAAGTTAGAGAGTTCATGACTAGGACAAGGGCAATGTCATTGAGGGTGTCAGCCTTAGGAACCCCAGAAGGCAGAGCCCAGAACCACCTGATTCTGCATGGAAGGGGCTTGAGAACCACAGCTACCCTGCTCTTCCTCTCTCTCTCCCTAGAGAATGATGACTGCTGTCCTCTCCACTCTGGGCCAACTACTGCCAGGCTCTGGGCTGGCACAGGGTCCCACAGAGGATCAGCAGAAAGCTGGGTCTGCTGCCCCTCAAGCCTGTGAGCTGTGCTGAAGCCCAGTGTCCACACCACCACTTCTCAATGGTCTGATGTCCCAACCTCTGCAGTAGCTATTCTGGGATCGAACCTGCAGGCAATGGTGAGAACTGGCAGGGTGCCCAGGGTGGGGTGAGTGATGGACCTGGCAGAGTCTGGTGGGTGTCGGGCCTTAGGCTATATCAAGGCCACAGCACACAGCGTTCTCCCCAGGGCAGCACAGAGGCACCATGCTCAGCCTCCTGCCTGGTGGCCTGCTCTGTGTCACTCTGACAGGTGGAAGCAACTGTTCCACTGGGGACAGGCAGAGGCTCAACTGGGTTGGGAGACAGAGTAAAGGACAGTTGGAGTCAAATAGCTTGGGGGCCTGAGAGAGGGACAAATGTCCACAGGGGTAGGGGTAGCATGAGGGTCTAGTGGGCACAGCAGGAGCTCAGGTGAAGGCAGGAATAAAGGATAGGGGTGGGGAGACTTAAGAGGTACTCAGAGCCAGAGAAGGGACATAGTGTGAACAGGTAGGACTCTGAAGAAAGACCTGTTTGGACCTCTGTCCACTTAGGTCTTAGTGGTTAGTGCCTTTGCAGCAGACCAGGGAGCAAAGGGGGTTTGCAGCTCTCAGGTCTCCAGGCAAAAGCAGCATTCCAGGCAGGTGCACACTCACGCTCTGCCTCTGCCTGGTGGGTCCTTTTCCCAGCACTGGCCAATTTGCTTCTTGCCTTTTCTGACAGGGCTCTCTTTGCCCAAGGCCTGGAGAGGTCCTGCATTTCCCTGTTGGTTGGCTCCCCCGTGTGGCCAACTGAGGTATAACTTCTGCCCCTCAAGTGCCACTGTGTGGCCAACTGCAGTATAACCTTTACTGTGTGAGGGTTGTCAATAAAAAGGCTGCGAGGCTCACTCAAACAGGCTGCTGGGTGTTGGGCGGATGTGCCCACTGAGGGGCTCAGGGCAGGCTTGGGGCGGCTGACATTTGATAGGCTGGGGCAAACACTAAAGCTTCCAATATTGCAGACTTCAGGGTTCACTCAGGTCCAAAGGTCCCCCTGGGCCCTCAAAGGCCCTGACCTTGTTGGCAAGGAGGTAAAGTGGTGCCGGGTACATTTCTAGGGGCATGTAAGTGAAACTTCCAAGTCAGAACTTCAAAGGAGCCATCAGCAATAGACACCAGGTAGAGGGAGGATTTCCGTCCTTCAGGATTCTGGAGACTGGGGGCGGCTGGTATCCCAGCTGGAATTGCTTCCAGTCTGCCCAGCCCCACAGCCGCTACAGTTGCCTAGAGAGGCTACATGGCTGTCCAGGACCCAACCTTCCATGCCATGTCATGCTCCTGCTTGTTCCACTGAGGCAGGCCAGGCCACTCTGTCCATTATGATGGCCATGCCAGCAGTTCATGTGGTACGGTGGCCCCAGAGCACCCATATACATTCCAGAATTTCTGGGACTCTGTCAGCATTCCCATCTGACTGGAAAGAAGACAGAAGCTCAGGGAGCAGTAGGTGGGTGACCTAGGCCAAAGGGTCAGGCTGTCTCTGCCACCTTGGGGTAAGGACATCTTGACGAGGAAGGTAGAGGGGCGCCACCACCCTGCCTGTGAATCAAGTCATCTGAGCCACACGGGCTCCGTCCTCAGGCCTCAGCTCCCTTGGCCCTGGGTGGAGTAGGACTGAGTCGGATCTGAGCTGGTTTGGAGTCTTAAGGGCTGGAACTGAGTCTGCCCTGGCACTGGAATGGTCAGCTCTGGCCTAGTGACATAGCCCTGCGGTTCATATGGCTGAGATCACCACCGTTGTCCCATAACAATTGGGAGCTAAGGACATGGCAGAGCAGAAGGACCTGGGATCTTGACCTGTGTCCCCCGAACTGCATTCAGGAACACATTAGATACAGGGTCCTCTATCTTGCGGGGCATCCCAGGTGAGTAAGCTGCAAGCATGGCCAGAGCCCTTTCCCGCTCGCTACTTTGTTTCTCCACCTGTCTTCTTGTCTGTCTGTCTTCTCTGTCTCTACAACTCTGCCTTTCTTGATTTCTATCTGTTGGTGTGCCTCTATCTGTCTCTATCTCTGTGTCTGTCTGTGCCTCTTCCTATCTCTTTCTATCTTTGTCTCTATCTATCTCAAACACACACGAAGAAGAGTTGGGGTAGAACTGTGTGGCCACATGGGGGCACCGTGGCCCCAGTTTGGGGTGATAGAGCCCAGGAAAGGGGGGG
>NW_026592636.1:508497-520997 GCF_907164565.1 Psammomys obesus
GATAGATAGATAGATAGATAGATAGATAGATAGATAGATAGATAGACAGACAGACAGACAGACAGACAGACAGATAGATAGATAGATAGATAGATAGATAGATAGATAGATAGGTAGATAGATAAAGCTGCTATGACCATAGTTGAGCAAGTGCCCTTGTGGTAGGACAGAGCATCTTTTGGGTATGTGCCCCAAAATGGTATGGCTGTGTCTTAAAGTAGATCGATTTCCAGTTTTCTGAGAAACCACCATATTGATTTCCAAAATGACAGCCTGTTTTCTTATACCACCCAGGACCACTTGCCTAGGACTGGCACTGCCCACAGAGGCTGGGCCTTCCCATATTAACCATTAATCAAGAAAATGCTCCCACAGCCTTGCCTACACACTAACATGATGGATGCATTCTCAGCTGAGGTTCCCTCTTCTCAGATAACCAACCCTTGCTTATGTCGACCTGACAAGAAATAAAACATAACTAACTGGGAGAAATGGTCTCCTTGCGAGAAGACTGTCCATTTTCCCTGAGTGCTGTTGTCAGGATTCTTTTCTGTCTGGGTGTAGCATGTCCAGCTTCTTTCAGCCATCTGAAGCATCCATTGTCTCAGCAATTGACGGCACTCGAAAGCATCCCTCCCAAGTTGATTGCAGTTGGTTCTCGCTCCCATTTTTTATCGCATTTAGTCACCAACTTTAAAAGATGGGCTGAAAATTCATGTGAGGGGGTCTGGATGAGAAAGCCTTATAACCTACAGGAAAGAAGAGTAGAAGGAAGCCCAGCACACAGTTTTTGAAAAATTGAGCTCTAGTCTCCATGATGAGAAATGTCATCTATCAGCCTTCTTCACTGCTCATCAGTCCATATAGCATTTCCTAAAGGGACAGTCCTGAATCCTCTGGGAGGCTGTGTGGATTGTAAACAAAGCAACAGAGAAACACTTGGTCTGTATCTGTCTACCTGTCCTCTATCTTCTGTCCATTTGTGGATCATATATATATATGTGTGTGTGTGTGTGTGTGTGTGTGTGTGTGTGTGTGTTGTGTGTACATATATATATCCTGTATCATTGTCTATCTATTTCTCATCTATCCATCTTCCACCCACCTGTACATTTATTATCTACTTATCTATCAGTCCATCTTCTTTTGGTTCTGTTTCTCTGGACACAGAGATGACTATTTCAGATATGCGTGTAGAACAGTAGAAAACACAGGCTGAAACACAGCAAGGGAGCACCAGTGTTTAGTGTTAGCGTACAGGTGGTCCCACCAGCCTACCTTTCAGGGTCCTAGCAACCTCTGACGTCACCACCTTCCACCTTCCACCATCACCAGGTGTCTGCCGGGTGTGTGCTGGATAAAAAAAGACCTGCCAGCCTATCTTACTCTTTTTCTCTTACCCTCTCTTGGTTTGTCTCTGGCTCTCCATCTCTCTTTCTCTCGGTCATGAGCGCCCTTCCTTTTCTTCTTCTTTCCCCACAATAAACCTCCTATATAACAGATCTGTTGCAAGGCACATTCATCATTATTATAACATTTAGTCCTTCCCAATCTTAATGAACAAATAAAAAGAACACACACCTCAGATCATATTCAAAATTTTACTTAAAATGAATTAGCCACATAATATAAACCTAAAATTAGAAAAAAAATGTAGAAGAAAATATAGGAGAAAAATATTTTGATTAAGAATCAAAAGAAAGCTGGGCAGTAGCACAAGCCCAATCCCAGCACTCAGGAGGCAGAGGCAGGTGGATCCCTGAGTTTGAGGGCAGCCTGGTCTATATAGTGAGTTCCAGGACAGGCAGGATTAAAAAAAAAAAAAAAAAACCTGTCTCAACAAAACAAACAAAAAAATCAAAAGGAAAATACAGTGAGAGCATAATTCATAAAAAAAAATTAATTAAAGGTTAAAAGCTCCACAGCCAGGCATAATGGTGCACGCCTGTAATCCCAGGAGAGGCAGAGGCAGGCAGATCTCAAGGCCATCATGGTCTACAAAATGAGTCCAGGACAGCCAGGACCAGAAAAACTCTGTCTTGAAAAACAAAATAAAACAAAATTAAAAGCTTTCACTATTCCAAATGAAATGAGAATGAAACATGGAGTTGGAGAGAAGATTCAACAATTCAGAGCACTGACTGCTCTTGGGGAGACTGAGGTTCAGTTTTCATCACCCATGTGGAAGCTCATAACTATTTTTAAATCCAATTCCGGAGGATCTAGCACCCGCTCTGGATCCCCGGACACCTGAACTCATGTGCATATGCCCACACATAGATGCAGATAAATAACTGAAACATAATTAAAATAATCTGTTTTTAAAAGTTAATCATAGTGACACACTCAGTTCTGATGCAACTTGATGAGCTGGGATGGAAGCTCAGAAGACTCTATGCAAGCTTCCAAAGAAAGCAGACAACCAATACTCCTGTCTAGCTGTGATGAGTGGGAGCCCCAGCAACAACTAGCAACACGCAATAACACTGAGGGGCACACAGACCTTGGCAGTAATAACCAATAGCTCTTATTGGACTTAAGACCTGCTCTCTCTCTCTCACACACACACACAAGAGGAAAAGAAAAGAAAAGAAAAGAAAAGAGAAGAGAAGAGAAGAGAAGAGAAGAGAAGAGAAAAGAAAAGAAAAGAAAAGAAAAGAAAAGAAAAGAAAAGAAAAGAAAAGAAAAGAAAAGAAAAGAAAAACCATGTCTGGTACTGAAAACCTATCTAATCACTCAGTGCTAGTGAAGAGAGAATTTACAACCTCTAATTTACTAAACCAGCATAATCTCTAGCAACAATCCATAAACATTAGTTCTTACACCCATAGATAAGTAGTCTTTACCCTTCACCAAAGAAACTTCTCTTTGTAACAGTCAGAGACCATAATCAATCAAAATGCAGAGTTGTGGATGGCTGCATAAGCAAAACACATCCAAACCTAAGGCTCAGGGAACCTTGAAGAAAGGGGGCTGGGAGTGGGGCAAAAAGGAGCCAGATGATCAAGGAGTTTGCTGTGAGATTGTGCCTCCTAGTAACATCGAAAACTACACTCAGTACGTCTCACCAACATGACTGCCCAAACATGAACTAAGTAAGAATGACACCAATAGGCATGCCAAACTAGATGGGGAAAAGTCCTGCACAAAGAATAATAGGAAACCCAGGAAAACTAAGAGTAGGAGAGGTGATCTTCCCCAGGGAAGAGCACACCGAGTGGTTGTCCAGTGCCAAACAGCCAGCATAAAGACATACACACATGATTTCCTTGTTTTTCATTGCTGAGTAATATTCCATTGTGTAGATGTACCACAATTTCTGTATCCATTCTTCAGTTGAGGGGCACCTGGGTTGTTTCCAGCTTCTGGGTATTACAAATAAATCTGCTACAAACTTGGTTGAGCAAATGTCCTTATTGTGTACTTGAGCCTCTTTTGGATATATGCCTAGGAGTGGTATACCTGGATCTTGAGGTAGTGCTATTCCTTGTTGTCTGAGAAAGCGCCAGATTGATTTCCAGAGTGGTTGTACCAGTTTACATTCCCACCAGCAGTGGAGGAGGGTTCCCCTTTCTCCACAACCTCTCCAGCATGTGTTGTCACTTGAGGTTTTGATCTTGGCCATTTTGATGGGTGTAAGGTAAAATCTCAGGTCTTTTTGATTTGCATTTCCCTGATGACTAATGACGTTGAACATTTCTTTAAGTGTTTCTCTGCCATTTGATATTCCTCTATCAAGGAAATTATGAAATTTGCAGGTAAATGGTGGGATCTGGAAAGGATCATCCTGAGTGAGCTGTCCCAGAAGCAGAAAGACACACACAGTATATACTCACTCTTTTAGACATATAATATAGGATAAACCTACTAAGATCTGTACACCTAAAGAAACTAATCAAGAGGGAGGACTCTGGCTAAAATGCTCAATCCTTACTCCAAAAGGCAGAGGATGGACACCAGAAGAAGAAGAAAACAGGAAACAAGTTAGGAGCCTGACACAGAGGACCTCTGAAAGGCTCTGCCCTGTAGACTATCAAAGAAGATGTTGAGACTTATGGCCAAACTTTGGGCAGAATGCGGGGAATCTTATGAAAGAAGTGGGAAATAATAGTTCTGGAAAGGACAGGAGGTCCACAAGGAGAGCAACAGAACCAAAAAATTTGAGCACAGGGTCTTTCTTGAGACTCATACTCCAACCAAGTACCATGCATGGAGATAACCTAGAACCCCTGCAGAGATGTAGCCCATGGCAGTTCAGTGTCCAAGTGGGTTCCATAGTAATAGGAACAGGGACTGCTTCTGACATGGACTGATTGGCCTGCTCTTTGATCACTCCCCCCTGAAGGGAGAGCAGCCTTACCAGTCCACAGAGGAAGACAATGCAGCCATTCCTGATGAGACCTAACAGACTAGGATCAGAAAGAAGAAAAAGAAAACCTCCCCTACCAGTGGACTTGGGGAGGGGAGTGTGTGGAGAAGGGGGAGGAGGGGAGGAGTTGGAAGGGAAGGAGGGAGGGAACTAGAGGGGGGATACAAAGTAAATAAAGTATAATTTTAAAAAAGACATACACACAGTAACATTATAAAAACTAAACAGGTTATATTTAGGAATATATAAGTATATATATTCATGAAATAACGATTAATGGAAAAGAGGTCATGAATTTGAAGGAGGGCAGGAAGGGGTATATGAGAGCATTTGGAGGGAGAAAAAAAGAAGCAAGAAATGGAATTATAATATCAAAATTTAAAAAAGAAACTACAAAAAAACTTGTGGATGTAGAAACTTTTTAGACTGGGTGTCTCTGCATAGCCCTGGCTGTACTGTAGACCAGGTTGGTATTGAACTCACAGAAATCTGCCTGCCTCTGCCTACCGAATGCTGGGATTAATCTTCAGTTAATTTTAATCATGAGACCTTTATGTCCAATAATATTAGACTCAGTTTTTTCAAGAAAAAAAATATTAAAATGTCAGCCACTGTTTTAAGGTTTAAAACGTTCATATAGTTTACAGGTGAAATGAAACCCATCAGCACACACACACACACACACACACACACACACACACACACACACACAAACTAATCACACCATCCTCTCTAGCTCAACACATTACGTAGTTACTCAAAAAAAAGTGAACATGACTGTTTTCACAAAGACTGTGCACATGAAGGCTCACAACATGGCCCAAAGCCATGCTGGGTTCAACCAGCATGACCTGTAAGACAGCAGCCAATGAAACAGAACTCCATTCATCATGCACCTCCTCAGCAAAGGGAAGGAGCCTGCAGAAGCATCAAGTCACACTGAGGAAGCTCAAACCCCAGAGGAAAGAAGCCAGTGGAGGGCTGGTGAGAGGTCTAAGTTGTAGAGTGTTTACCTCACAAGCAGAAGGACCTAAGAATGGAGCCCCAGAAAACATTTTCTACCACCTGATATGGTGGGGCATGATTGGAATCACAGTGCTGGAGAGGTGGGGCCAGAGGGCTGCATCCTGAACTGATCAGCAAGTCTCTGCCCAGTGAGTGACCCTGTGGCGGTCTGAATAAGAATGGCGCCCACAGGCTCGCATACTTGAATTCTTAGTCATGGGGTGTGGCACTGTTTGAAAGGTGTAGAAGGATTAGGAGGCGTGAACTGTTGAAGAAAATATGTGACTACGGGTGGGCTTTGAGAGTTCAAAAGTTTACGCCACGCCCAGAGTCTCTCTCTCTCTCTGCATCTAGATCAGGATGTAGATCTCATCTCCTCCTCCACTGCCACTTGTTCCGCCACGCTCCCCGCCATGATGATAACGTACTAAACCTCTGACACTGTAGGCCAGCCCCAATTAAATGCTTTCTTTTATGAGTCGTCTTGGTCATGGTGTCACTTCACAGCAATGTAGCAGTGACTAAGACAGACCTTATCTAGAAAGCTAAGATCGACACAATTGAGGAGCAACCCCTGAGATTGTCCATTGGCTTCCACACACATGCGTGCACATACCTGAACCAACACCCACACAAACCATATATGTGTATTCATACACCAAAAAGAAAGAGGAGGAAAAAAGGAAGGAGGGAAGGAAGGAAGGAAGGAAGGAAGGAAGGAAGGAAGGAAGACAAAAAGAATGTCTATAGCATAAGTCTAATTATAGAAAATTCTAAAAAGTAAAAATTGATTTATCATGGCGGAAAGGGTTGGCAAGGGTTTACTGTAAAGTCTAGATTCTTGACAAGTGATGATTTCACTCTTGGGCTTAGATAAAAACTCCACAAACTCTTCCTGAGTGAGTTGTTCCAGAAGCAAAAAGACACACACGGTATATACTCACTCATATAAACATACAACATAGAATAAACCCACTAAAATCTGTACATCTAAACAAACTAAGCAAAAGAGAGGACCCTAACTAAAATGTTCAATCCCCATCCTGAAAGGCAAAGAGGATGGACATCAGAAGAAAAAGAAAACAGGAAACAACCTCGGAACCTGCTACAGAGGGCCTCTGAAAGCCTCTGCCGTACAGACTGTCAAAGCAGATGCTGAGCCTGATGGTCAACTGACAGGCAAAGTGAATGGAATTTTATGTAAGAAGTGGGAAATAGTAAGAGCTGGAGAGGACAGGAACTCCACAAGGAGACCAACAGAACAAGAAAATTTGAACACAGGGAACTTCCCAGAGACTCATACTCCAACCAAGGACTATCCGTGGAGATAACCTAGAACCCTGACAATGCAGCCACTTCTGATGAGAACTGATAGACTAAGATCAGAAAGGAGAGAAAGACCTTCCCTATCAGTGGACTTGGGGAGGGGCATGCATGCAGAAAGGGGGGAGGGTGGAACCGGGGGGGGGGAGGGAGGGGCTTATGGGGAGATACAAAATGAATAAAGTGTAATTAATAAAAGTTAAATAAAAAATTTTAAAAAACTCCACAAACTCTACACTCACAAAGGCACAGAATTACTTCCCAGGAAGATGGCATAGGCTGGCATCTCCTGCAAAAACTGAGCACAAAGGGACTGATCTCTACTCATATCTAACTGGCCAATTGTCCTGTGCACCACCTCACTTAGAAGAGTCCAGCTCCCAATGAAGCTGCTGGTCCAGACATGGCACCTCCATTAAAGGATATGAACTGCCCACAGTGGGGAGGGGGACGCTATGTGGGTGTTGGCTCCAAGAATGAGTTTTTTTCCCTGTTCCTCAGGAAGGCAGCTGAGCAACACTTTGCAGTCACACAGGGCAGACAACAGTGCACAGCCCCTTCACCCAACCTATGCTAGGTATGCAAGGAGCAAGAAGAGGACAAGGAGCAAGAAGAGCAAGAAGAGGACAAGCCACTCAGATACCCCAGGTAACACACATCATCTCTTCAAGGGGGAGAGATTGCTCAAAGACTTTGAGAGATGACATATGGGGAAGCCATGACTGTTTTGTTGAGTGAAGGCTTGGTCCTTGGAGTAGCACTCTCGGAATACGATGGAACCTTTTGACGGTGGCATCTAGTGGAAAATCTTTAGGTATTGGAAGTGGTGTACCTTTGAAAGGAACCATGAAATCCTCTTCTTCCTCTTTTTACTGGCTCTGAGGTGAATATTTCTGTTCTGCCCCTGTACCTACAGTGAAGTGCTTCCTCACCACAAGCCCAAAACAATAGGACTCTCTAGAGAAACAGAACTGATAGAATAAATACACAGTAAAAAGGGAGTCATTAGATTGGCTCACATGATACAGTTTAGGTAGCCCAACAATTGCTGACTCATACCAAAGATGCCAAGAAGGCTGGATGCCTCTGCAGCCCCAAACTGCTACTGAAGGCCTGGAGGGCTGTTGGTCTTTGGTCTACACTGGAAAGACTAAAGAAGCTGGTTCACATATCAGCAAAGGAATGTAACAGGATAGAAGAACTCTCCAGCAAGAGTGAAAGCAAGCAGGCAAACATCAAGATTTCCTTCTTCGGTCTCCTTTTATCTGGGCTGTCACTAGAAGCTACTGTTCATATTTAGGGTGGACCTTCCTACTTCAATAATCCAATCAAGAAAAGTTCCAACATACAGGAGTGTCCAATCACTTGCCTTTAAGTTGATTCCAGATCCAGTACCTTGACTATCAAGATTTAGCATCACAGTGGCCAAGGGTCATTGGACAGAACCTTCAAACTGTGAGCCAAACCCAGCTGCTCTGGACATGTGATTGATTCAAATGTTTGTTCTGTGATGAAAAGCTGATTCGCACATCATGAAACCTGGTAAATCCCAAGGGAGCAGAGGTGTCTACAGTGAGGAAAGATACTGCACATCCAGAGTCCATAGAAAACCCCACAGATGAGCCATGATCCCGAGACTGGGGTGGGGGTGGGGGTCACAAATGAGACCATGGAGAAAACTACCACATCCTGCATGGCTTGGGTCTGGAAATCTGACTGAAGTGGTGAGGGGATGAAGAAAGAACAGACACTTAAAAAAAGAAAAAAACCAACCAATAGCTACACAGAAATACTGGAGTATTTCAAGTGGGTTGTGTGTATTCTGATGGGGGCTCTCCAACTACTCACAACAACCAGGAGCCTCAATGTGGTTATGTGCAGCAGGAGTCCCTGCAGGTGAGCAGTCTCAGGCTGTAGATATCTTGGAGGAGGAAGCTACAGTTGCTAGTTTTTGTACATACTGGTCAATCATTCATAAATACCTCACGTGAACCAGAGGAAGGCTTTGCCAGTTCTGAGCTCGATCGCACAGGGAAGGTTTTGCTAATTTCCCTGCCAACAGGTCTGAGGCATTGGTCTTTGGCATGGCTGTGCTCCTGTCAACAGTGCTCATCCACTCAGGACTTACCTACTTTTTACACATTCATTCAAAGCTTCCTTGACGCCCTACAGAGAACTTCTCCATTCTCCAGGAGGTTCCTGCCACACTTCTGGGCCCTTGGGATTATAGCATATTTGAGAAGTTCTGAATGTGTCCAAATTTGTGTGGGAGAGACTTAGCTCTCAAATCCTTATGTGGCTGTCATTTAGAAGCAAGGTCTTTTGGGAAGTGACTAGGATTAGTAAGGTAATGGAGATGGGATTCCCCAGGATGGAATTAATGACTTTATAAGAGAAAGATACTGTCCATAACATCCTCCCTGTCTTACCATTCAATGTCATGCCCACTTTATTGTGAAACAAACCTGTCAGCAGGTTCCATCAAGTAGAGTTATATTCCTGACTCCCAATCCTCCAGAACCACGAGTTGGAGATGAGACAACAGGGCAACATCAAGGACATGGTGTCAGGTCCCTCACTTATGTGTCTTTCTTGTGCCCTCTTCTAGTACCCAGTTCTAGATGTAAGCCATCTCTTCTGGTGTAGGATGAATGGCTTCTGGGCTTGTCTGACCTTGTGAATTGGTGGGTCTGACAACCACAGTGGACATCTCGGACTACAGATCCCCTTGGATTCAGAGACTATCTTTTTATAGTTTGAAAAGAGAGCTGGACGCTTTCCCTGCTGAGATGTCATGCCTGCGTTATCTGGCAGCTGCTATGGGTGTGCAGGGTAGGGAACCAGGTGAATATTTTGTCAACAGCTATGATGGAATCTTTCCATGAAGAAAGGGACAGGTGAACCTACCCAGGAAGACTCTATGATGCTCTGCTCTTCATGGAGCCGCTTCTCTTCTTCCTTGACCACTGGGTCACCCAGAGCATCAGGGGACTGGTGGAGAAGAGAGGTGGAGACAAAGCTAGGCTTCAGGGATCCAAACCAACCTTTTCACCCGTACAGTAGGTCATAATACCCTGTGGGGTCTGAGAAACATTGAAAAGCCAATCTGGCCTGGCCTGCCTCCATTCTGGATCCCAGGAAGGTCTCATGTATTTTCATGGATATCCTAGGCTGCCTCAACTCCTAGAAAGGACCCTAATCAAAGGATCACAGATCCTTCACAGAGACAGGACTAAGAAGGGATCCAGGCAACAACCAGGTCTATGAGTCACAGAGAAGCCACCCCAACTCCTAAGCAGATCTAGCCCCTCAGTGTTGGCAGAGGAGCCAGGCCAGCCTCTGGTCCCTGGGACCCTGTCCATGCCTACTTTCTCCTTACACAGAAGTCAGTGGTGCCTGCATGGTTGCTCAGGGTGACAGCAAGATCTAAGCTTCAAGCTTGTGAGAATCCCTGGAGAGCAGACTTAAGAAGCTGCAGCAGCTTTCATAGGGACTTCCACCCCACCCCCAACCTGAGCAGAAAGAGCAACAGAAGGAGCCAAATGCCCCCAAGCATACAACTTCCTTTGAAACATTTAAACTTGAGTTCACAAGCCAGTCTCCGAAGCTGAAACTGAAGGGAAGGCAGCAGCAACTGCCAGGAGAGATCAGCATAAGGAAACCCAGGGCAGGTGGGGCCCAGCATCACCAGAAGAATTCAGCTACAATAGCTACAAATCTGTGAACGTCAAAAGGAGGTTAGGAAGATAACATGAAGTCCCTGGGGTGTGAACATGGGTGACCCTTCCTGGGTGTGTGCGTGTGCATGAACAAACATCTACTCACCTGGGAAAGGTCACCAATGACAGGTCAAAGAAAAGATTCCACAAAGTCTAGTTCAGCCTGTAAGTTTATTGCAGTTGTACACAGGAGCGTTTGGGGACTAAGCCAGGTACATCACTAGAAGTCTAACCCAGTAAAATCTGTGTCCCTGAGCTCCCTGCCCAACTTGCAGGCAGCTCCACAGATCAGTGTTCTCTAGTCAGCTGCTGTTTGTTGCTTGCTGCTTTTGAGCCTCCCAGCTTCTCTGTTTTACAACACTCTTCTTTCTGGGATCTGTCACTTTGATAAAACACTGACTCTATGCAACTTGGGGAGGAAAGAGTTTGTTTCACCTTACAGTCCATCATGAAGGGAAGTCGCAGCAGGATTCCCCATTGCTTGCTCAGCTTGATTTCTTAAACAATCCAGGACCACTTGGCCCAGGGGTGGCACCACCCACAGTGAGCTGGGCCCTCCCATATAAATCATTAGTCGAGAAAAATGCACCACAGACTTGCCTGCAGCAAAAATGATGGAGGCATTTTCTCAACGGAGGTTCCTTCTTCCCGGATGACTCTAGCTTGTGTCAACAGGAGAAAACTTAGCCAGCACAGAGGGTCTGCTTCAGTTTGGAGGGAATCGATACATGCCGCCACCCACTGCAGGTTCCCGTGCATATCTTTGGATACTTGCAAAGGGGGCTGGACTGTCCTGGGATCACCCCACAGTGTGTGTCAGGTTACAGAGTCTCTAAGGGGCTCTGTTTGTGCCAGAAGTCAGGCCACACTCTGCTGCTCTCTGGAGTGGATCAGCTTCCTGTTGAAGTCTTGCCTTCTCCTGCAGCTTGCTGTCCAGGACTCCCTGCCACCCAGACCCAAGGCAACCTTGAATTACAGCTACCTTATTCATTCTTTGAGAATTTCATACAATATATTTTGATCATATTCACCTCCCCTGATTCCTCAGATTCACTTCCTGACCCATGCTATCAACTTCCTGTCTTTTTGTTTGTTTGTTTGTTTGTTTTGTTGTTGATTTTTTAGACAAGGTCTCTCTATGTAGCCCTATGTTGTCCTGGAACTTGCTATGTAGACCAGGCTGGCCTCCAGTTCACAGAGATCTGCCTGCCTCTACTGTCAAATAATGGGATTAAAGGAATGCACTACCATGCCCGGCTTTTTTTTTTTAAATAATCTTTTGACTCCAATGTGTACTGTATATACACACACACCCTTAAAAAGCAAAAACAAACAAACTGACTTTCTTTCCCCCAGGAGCCATCAAGTGTCTATGGTTTTTCAATTAAATACAGGGCTTGTTCACCTCAAAGACCCATGGGTTTACAGACTTGGCCCCAAGCTAAGGACACTACTGAGAGGTGATTGGCTCATTAGTTGACTAAAATCAAGGGTGAATCCATGGATGAGCTCACAGCTGGCTGGGTTCTTCGGAGGTGGGGTCTGCAGTGGGGAAGTAGGTCGCTGGGAAGTGTGACTTTAAAGGGTATACTTATCCTCAGCCATGTCCTCATACTCTGCTTCCTGCTTCCCCCGCCACCTTGACGATAGCAGGTCTGCTCTACCACACCCTTCTGCCAAGAGGTTGTTTCTCCACAGGCCCAGAAACAATACAGCCAAATCCCACCCCCTCTTCTTGACTGAACCACCGACCAAATCTTTTCTCTTTTCAGTTGTTTTTCTCAAGTATTTTGTCAGGGCAAAAAATTCACAGAAAGGTGACTAACTCACTGCCCAGGGCGCAAACTCAGTTTATTTGCTCCTGGGTGAAAGGCTTTTTGCTACTTCAGGGAGAAGGCTCTCCCTGTTGGGGAGGAGGGAGACTGGCAAGCTCAGGGTACCAGCTGGGGAATCACAGAAGCCCACAACCTGTGGTGAGGAGTGAGCTGCGAACCCAGAACCACAGCTGGAGGTGAAGAGGGAACCCTGCAGAGGCTGGGTCCATGGGACACAGGACATAGTGATAGCCATAAAAACAGAACAGC
>NW_026592636.1:524666-627166 GCF_907164565.1 Psammomys obesus
TTGAATTCCAACAGCCATGTAACAAGGCAAGAGAGCCATCCCTAAAAACACCCACAGCCTCAGGGCTGAGGAGGGCAGAGACATGAGGATGATTGGGACTCGCTGGTTCCAAGCCTCGCTGAGAGTAACCCACATGTTCAGGGAGAGACCCTGACTCAAAGGGATAGAGTGTTAGAGGATGCTTGACACCCTCTTTCGGCCTTTGCTCTTGTACACACCTCTCTGCACATATATACTCATATACTCAAACATATGCACACACAAACACTTAAATATGAAATAAAAATAAAGCACCTGGGGGCATTAATGTAGCACCTTTGGATGAAGACGTTCCTGGCGTAACTAAGAAGGGACGATACCTTGAATGTGGTTGCACCATTCCATAGGCTGGAGTTCCAAACCAAATAAAAAGTGAAAGGGAGAAAAGCCAGATGAATTGGGGTTCCCATTTCTCTGCTATCTAGTCAGCACCATGGACCAAGTAGCCCTCGGTCATGGCACATGCTGCATTTCCTGAACTTCGAGCCACAACAAATCTTTCTTCCTTTGATTTCTGTCAGCTATTGGCCACAAACTAGTGAGTGGTCCAGGACATGTTGCCCAGATGTGGGTTTGAAACCCTGCTGCTGCGAGCATGTTTTATCCACGTGAGGAATAACTAAGCAAGTGTGCTGGTTAGTTTTCGTCAACACAGACTAGAGTCACCTGGAAAGAAGAAACCGCCATCAGATGGGCCTGTAGGCAATTTCTGTGGGGCATTTTCTTGATTAATGATTGATTTAAGAGGGGCCGGGCCACTGTGAGTGGTGCCGTCCCTGGGCAGGTAGTCCTGGGTTCTATAAGAAATCAGGCTATCCAAGCCATGAGGAACAAGCCAGTAAACAGTGCTCCTCCGTGGCCTCTGCTTCAGTTTCTGCCTTGAGGTTTCTGCCCTGGCTTCCCTCAGTGATGGACTTAGAAGCTGTAAGGTGAAATAAATCCCTAGGTTGCTTTTGGTTATACTGTTTATCACAGCCATGGAAATCAAACCAGGACAGTCAGGTGATCCCCATGAGGTAGTCTTGTCCAGTAAGTGGAAGGCCGAAGAGCAGAGATTTGCACTTCCCAGAGAAGCAATTCGGCATCCGACTGAACCATGAAAACCCCGCTTGAGTTTCCACTCTGCAGGCCTAATTTGCAGACGTTGTATTTGCTGACCCACTGTGATAGGTGGCAAGCTCTTCAAGAAAGCATGTGTGTGTTTCTCTGTGTGTGTGTGTATTTGTATCTATATGTATGTGTATGTGTGTCTCTCGACGTGACTGTCTCTGTGTGCAAGTGTCTATCTTTGTCTCCCTGTCTTTCTCTTTCTGTCTCAGTGTCCATCTCTCCCTGTGTGCGTTCCTGAATAATGGCAATTAAGTGTTTAGAGTTAAAGTCAATTGTGAACACAGTGTTCCACATGTAAGCTAGTTTAGCAAATTCAGCACTCACCTCCAAATATGGAGGGTGTACTCTCAGAGAACTGCAATCCATCACTGTCACATCTGCTATGTTCATAATAACTCTCTAGTCACATTGAAAACATAACCCAAATTCCGTTTTCCCACGTCCCCAGATGGCTCTTGCTGTCGATTTCCTCAAGCCCAGACCCAACCATGCTGCACTCTGAGCACGCCTCCCCAGTCTAACATTTACTCCAGTTTCCTCTCTCACCCACCCTCAAAACCTGTCCCCTAGACACTGCCTTGCTGCAGGAAGAAGGCTCAGCAGCTGGGTCCCTGCTGCCCTCCTCTCTACTCCACTCCTTTCTGTTTCCTTGTTACAAGGTGAAAGCAGGGGGTCCTCCTGATAAGGCTACATACTCCTTACAGCTCACACCCAGCCAACTGGTATCTGCTGAGGTCGCCGGGGTCAGCTAGACATTTCCATTTTCTGTGTGAATATTTATGTCTTTCCTGTTAGCTATTTTTTTCTTGGTGCGGTGACCATGTGCTTGAGAAAAAGCAGTAAGAGAAGAAGGGTTCATTCTGGCTCGTGGGTTAAGATGATGGCATAGTCCATCAAGATGGGAGAGGACTGGTGTTAGGGAGGTGTAGCAGTGGGACCGTGTGGCTGCTTCTGCCTCCATCTTCATGGACCAGGAAGCAGGGACAATACAGGAAGCATCAGCCTAGAAAGCTCACAGCCTGGCCCCCTTCAAAGGAGGCTGTAGGCATTAGAACCCTCAGAACTGGAGTTACAGGAGGCGGTGAGATGCCCCATGTGGATGCTGGGAACTGAACTCAGGTCCTGGTAAGAGCCACAAGCACTCTTAACCGTTGAGCTCTCTCTCCACTCCTATTTTATCTGTTCTCAGTCACCTTTGTTCATTTACATTGTTTTTAAGCCATGTTTTGATTTAGTTGACATTTTCAACTTTCAGGACCTGAAATCTGGCTTGAACACTGTTTTTGAGAAAACTATAGATCCTTAAGAAGTACACAAGAAGTCTTGGGTTATTCCTTCAGGCCTCCCCCAAAGCTGAGGTCTTGATAAAGACCGTGACAAGTAGAATCAGCACCTGGTCAATGTGCACAAATGACTCAGACTCGGCCAGACTCGCCTGCACTGGAGAGTGCGAAGGTGCGTGTGTACACACCTATGCCTGTGTGTATGTGTGTGTGTGCTGTGTGTAGCTTTACAAAATCACCACCGTAGTAGCCAGAACTTCATCCTCACTGTATCCCTGATGCTTCCCAAATAGAAGCCGAGGCCCCACACTTCCCCAGACAACTACACAACTATGGATCTGTTCTTCATCTCTACATTCTCCATCTTCCTTTTGGGAGGAGTGAGACAGGGTCTCACGTAGCCCAGGCGGGCTTTGAACTTCCTCTGTAGCTGAGGATGACTTTTAACTGATCCTCCTGTCTCTACCCCACAATGTTCTGGGATAACAGGTGTACCCCATACAGCTAGCCAACCATTCATTTTTAAAGGCACATTTATTATTATTTTTTATCTATTACACGTGGGGCTATTATGGAAAAAAAAGAATGTTTGAAAAAGTTAATAGAGAAACATTATTTTGCTTACCTAAAAATATATGTATACTAGCCAGGCATGGTCCCAGCACTCTGGGATTCAGAGGCAGGCGGGTAGCTGTGAGTTCGAGGCCAGCCTGGTCTACAAAGTGAGTCCAGGACAGCCAAGGATACACAGAGAAACCCTGTCTCAACATACACACACACACACACACACACACACATACACACACACACACACACACCAACCATTAAAGAAGAGGTCATGAATTGAGAGGGAGTGAGTTGGGATATGGGAGAAGTTGGAGATGGGTAAGTGAAATGATGTAAATACTCATGCATGTACATACATGTACATACATACATGTATGTACATACATGTACATACATACATGTATGTCATACATGTACTCATGATGACATTTAAAAAAATAGCTGCTATGGGCTCATAATCCTAGCACTCAGGTGGCTGAGGCAGGAGTGTTCCTGTGAGTCCGAGACCAACATGACTATGTATTAGGTTCAAGGGGAGTCTGGGTTATGGGGTAGGCCTCCGGCTGGGGAGGAGGTGGGGGGGAGAGCTGGAGGGGACAGCTTGACCCTCCATGTGTGGATGTACTATTGAGTGGATATGGATTTCGTTTCTTCGGGACAAATGCCGAGACTGTACTCGCTGGCTGTGTGGCAGCTATGTGTTTAGATGCATCCCTAAGAAACCGCTAGTTCTCTACGAGACCTGACCTTCCTCCCGAGCATCGATTTGTCTCCCTGTCCTTTCCCAGCATTGTTTTTGGATTCTGTGACCTGCTTTTCAAGACTTTTCATCTTTTCAGAGAAGCCCTTGTCTGGGCCTCACTCACAACCCCCGCTGTCTGTTCAATCTCTGCTCGAATCTGTGTGTTTCCTTCCTTCTGCACTGTCTCTTGGTTTTCAGTACCACAGCTGCTCTTCAGGGCAATTATCAGATCATTAACATCCAGTTTGCCAATGATAGAACAACAAACCAATGAAACAAACAGAAACACAGAATCTGGTTTGTGTTGGCCAACTACTCCTGGGCATGGAGCCTCTCCTGGAGTGTGGCTGATGTACCTAGTGACATGCCATTAGAGAAAACTGATTTTCCCTTTCTCAGCACTTATCAACTGTTAATAGTTTCTTGGTTATGTCAGGGACTTTGTGTATACTTCCCCTTCTTGGTGTTGGGACATGGTCTGATTTGAATCTGTGTAGATCTTGTGTGTGCTATCCACAGTGTCTGTGGATTCTTGAGTGAATCCATCCTGTTGTGTCGGGAAGACACTGTTTCCCTGGAGCTACCCTCCACCTCTGGATCTTAAAATCTTTCAGTCACCTCTTCTGCATATAACAGCATTAATGATGGCGTTAAGGAAGGCATTAATGATGCCTATTCAGGGCTGAGAGACTGAGAGACCTCAACATCCCACTGTTATATTTTAAGTTTACGCTAAGGCCCAAGAGCAAGCCAAGAATTGTCTCACGAAGGGAGAATGGTTGTCTGTAGATGATGGTAGGGCTCCACTCCAAAATCCCAAGGATCTCCACTGTGATTCACCTATAAGGAACTGCCAAAGACTCCAACCAGCATTCCTATCTTGATGGTTAAGTAACCATCAAGTTTCCTGGATCATATGATCCAAGTGGCAGAGCAGCTGGGTCCCACTCAAAACTAGCAGCTTTCTGAGTTTATTTGGTGTACAAGCCAGAGTAACACACCCAAATAAGGATCTTTCTGTATCCAAAAATCAAAATGCTTTCCTAACAAGTCTAGACTGCCTGTCACTTCCCTGTCACATAGTCCTATCGACACAATGTCATCAATGCAATGGGCCAATGCGATACTTTGCATATCAGGTTCCCTGCAAACTAAACTATTGTGGGGGGGGGGGTAATAAACCCTTGAGTAAAACTATAAAGGTATACCGCTAGCCTTGCTGGCTGAAAGCAAATTGCTTATGGCCAGGTTTCAAGAAAGAAGAGCTTGCCAGACCAGTAGCTGCACACCAGGTAGCAGGAGATACGTTAAACTGCTCCAGTAAGGAAGCTGCATCTGGCATTGCATCTGTGATTGGAGTTATTACTTGATTAAGTTTGCCATAGTCAACTGTCATCCTCCATGTTCCATCTGTCTTCTGCACAGGCTAAAAGGGAGAGTTAAGAGGAAGTAAAAGAGGGGGTAGTAACCACCTCTCCCGAATCTTTCCAGTTTTTTTCAGATTTATGTATGTACTGTATTACTTTGTTTATGAGTAGTTTGCGGGCTTGTAGACGCACCACATGTGTGCCTGGTGCTCACATGAAGAGGGCATTAGATCCCCAAGAACTGGAGTTACAGAGAGTTGTGAACTGCCATGTAGGTGCTAGGACCTAAACCAGGATCCTCTGGAGGAGCAGCCAGTGCTTTTAACCTCTAAGTTCCTCCAGCATCTCTCATTAAAAAAAATGTGTATGGATGTTTTGCCTATGAACTACATATGTGTCTATGAACCACATGTGTGCGATGCCCTTGGAGGCAAGAAAGGAGCATCAGGTCTCTGGGAATTGGAGTTACAGATAGTTGTAAGACACCAAGTGGACGCTGTGAATCAAATCCGGTCCTCTGCAAGAGCAGCCAAGTGCTGTTAACCATTGAGCCATCTCCCCACTCTGCTCCACCCCCAGCATCTTGCAAGGCCTTAATGGTGGCACTTATTTCTGTAATACCTCCAGGGAATTTTCTTATTTTGGTTCACTATTTTCCCTGGTAGAGGCAATTAATGGCTTTTATTTAGCCTTTTAGACTAGCCCTCATTCCACACATCTGACAACCAATGTTGGGATTCTGCTAACCCCTAAGTATATCTGTCCCAGTGACACATTCTAGGACTGAGGTAAGTTCATGGACCCAATGGAAACCCCATTTATCACCTGACCTCATAAGTCCCTGCTTAACCAGAGGGCCACAAGGCTTTGGAGGGAGTTTTCCAGAATCAGTGTCAGCTCAAAGACAGTGTCTAGTAGGCCCTGGAAAGTCTGGTTATTTCCTTTTCTTGACTGTACAGTTACCCTAATCAAAGCCAGTGGGTTCCTTTTAAGAAAGATTGGTAGACTTGATTGACAGTAGATCTTTTTGTTTGTTTGTGACAGGGTTTTACTATGTGGCCTTGGCTATACTGAAACTCACTCTGTAGACCAGGCTGTCCTTGAACTCACAGAGATCCACCTGCCTCTGCCTCCCTAGCACTGAGATAAAAGGTGTGTATCTCCAACACCCAGCATAAAACATTTCGGTAGCGTGACGTGGTCCTTTCTCAGGGGATTCTAGGTCTGTAAGCTGGCTTGGCTGGGAACTGGTTGAGGAACTGAGATTCTCTGTTGCTACAATTAAAAGTAAACTTTTTAAATCTTTTCATTTATTTCATGTGTATGGGTGTTATGCCTGCATGCACGTCTGTACACCATTTGTATGCCTGGTGGCTGTAGAGGCTAAAAGAGGACATTGGAGCCCCTAGGACTCAAGTCCCTACAGACTGTTGTGAGCTGCCATGTGGGTGCTCAGAATTGAAACCTGGGCCCTCTGGAGGAGCAGCCTGTGCTTTTAAATGCTGAGCTAGAGCTCTAGTCCCTCAAGGCAAATGTTTCATTTGCTCTGGAATTTGTTTATACAGATGGAGTAGGGCTTAGTAAGCCCTACCCCCATTATTGCACTTTTGGGAACACACACTACTAAGCTACCCAAGTTGGACCATTATGGATACCGTTGGGCCTCTGCTGTCCACTAGCACAGCATGTTGGGAGAAAAGAGGATGAAGATTAACCTATGAAAGAAACCAATGGTAATGGTAGACTGGAAACATCCAATCAGGGATATAAGGGACAGAGAGCACCGGAGCCAAGCTCCCGCCCGCCAAATGTACCACATGTGGGTGCTGGATAAACGATCCACAGAGGCTTATGACTACCCTGGCTCAGTTCCATCAGAGCTTCTAGCCTTTCCCAGCTCTCAGCCCACTTCCATTCTCGGAAGGGCCATTCTTTGTTCTTTTACTTTCATTTTAAAAATTACAGTAATTTACGTATCTGTGTGTGTGTGTGTGTGTGTGTGTGTGTGTGTGTGTGTGTGTACACACACTCATGCAGGAGCATGCATGCACTCTGTACAGTTCTTTGATTCATAAGATGGATTAGCAACACTTATCTCTAAACTACTAGAGTACTGCAGAGTCTGTAATAATTTTAGGCATAGGTGAATTGGAAAGCCAGATCCAGACACCATCAAACCCATTACAGAACTTCACCCTCAGAGTTCTGCCTCTCTAGGATCTGCTACTAGATTAAACCGAGTTCTTTAGATATAGGACTAATGGAACTAATGGAAGAAATATGTATTAATAAAGGAGGGTTATTAGATTGACTCACACAACACTGGGGATGCTGTTTGGTTCACATTGTTGATCACCTCAGCAATCTCAATCTGGTGCTGAAGGCATGGAAAGTTCCCGAAGACTCACTGGTGTTCAGTTCCTGTTAAAGGCAGCTGAAGAAGCTTGTGTCTGACATCAGAAGAGGACAGTGGCAGCAGAGACAGACACACTGGCTCCAGACCAAGGGGCGGCAGGCAGCCAACACTGCTTTTTCTTTTGGCTTTTTCTTTTTTTATTTTATTTTATTTTATTTTATTTTTTTTGTACTGGGCCACCTGCTAGAAGGTGCTCCCTCCTGCCTGGGTTAGATGGCTCTGGAAACACCTGTCAGAAATAAAATCTGGTAGTTCATTTCCAAATGGGACCTGAGGTCCAATGAACAGAGAACACTAGAGCCCGGCTAATGCTCTAGTCTCTAGGACTAATGCTAGTCCTCAGGACCCAATATATCCAAACTCTCCTATGCTAACCCACACACGCCCTCTGGGAATGTAGAGTAGACAACCGCTAACCTCCAAGCTTCCCTGATAAGCATTAAGATAAACAGAGGTAAAACAGAGAATGAACCCACACAAGGTTTTTATTGAGGAAAGCCACAGAAGGAAGATAAGTGCTAGATAATGTGTAAGCTCCAACCTTCCTGCTTATTCATAAAAGGGAGGACAGACCATTGGTTTACAAACTGTTCTCTGTGTTCAGTCACTGGGCCTGCCATTCCAGGCTGGTGTTCAACTGTTGAAGACGCTTGGCTTTTGCTACTCTGAGTCTCCAATACTCTTATGAAGTGAAGATGATACTTTTTTTTTTCTCACAGACAAGACCACAAGTGTGCCTCCTAGGTGACCGAGATCCTGTTATATTAACAGGAAATATTATCACATACTGTTCTGGTTGTGGGGAGGACCAACACTCATATCCGGGCCTGACCTGCTCTTGGTTTTGCTTTTATCCATCACTGTGACCTTAGAGGCCTCTAACCTTCTGACACTGATTATAATTGAGGAAGACACTAAGCCACATCAGATAGACACACAGTGTGATGGTAGCTTTGAGATATCAACTTGACTAGCCAAAGGCGCTCAGATCAAACATGGCCACAAGGGAGTGTATCTTTGAGGGTGCTTCTAGAGGTAACCAGCCAAAAGTAGCAACAAGGTAGGTGACCTTCACAGGCCACTGAGATCCAGAGTAGAAAAGGGAGAAGAAAACAATTTGTCTCTTTTTTTCCTTCTTCATCAATGAAGCTAAGTGAGACATCACACTTCTGCTCGAAGACAAGATTCACACCACCAGCCCTCCTGAACCTCAGGCACCTGTCTATGGACTGAATCACACCGCTGACTTCCCTCATTTCCAGATACAGACAAGAAATGTGGAACTTTCTAAACTGCATGAATCAGATTTTCATTTTAGATGGTAGGTAGCTAGATGATAGATGGATAGATAGATGATTGATAGATAGATGACAGACAGACAGATAGAGATGATAGGTGTTATCTTAGTTACTTTTATGTTGCTGTGATAAAGTACCATGACAAAAGTAACTTTAGGAAGGATTTATATTCTGAATCACAGTTCAAAGTACAACACATGATGGCAGGAAAATCAAGGCAGCAGGAGTCTAAAGCACCCGGCCATATTGTGTCTGAGACCAATGAATATCTTGTGTTCAGCTCACTTTCTCTCTTTTTATACAGTTCTGGATGCCAGCTAAGCAGTGTTGCCAACCACAGTGGGTGGGTATTCCCATCCCAATTAACTCAGTCTAGATAATCCCTCACTTGTGTGTCCAGAGGCTTGTCTCCTAGGTGATTCTAGATCCTGACAACACTAACCATCCTGGATGGATGGATGGATGGATGGACAGATGGATGATTAATTCGTGAATGGAGAAACACATGATGCATGGATGGATAAGAGAATGAATGAATGGACATGCAGATATGTATAGTTCATTAAATATACATACTGATTATCTGGAGAATGCTGACTGACACAGATTTTGGTATCAAGAGTGTTTTTCTGAATTTGACAATCTAGTCTCATTAGACTTAAAACCACTAATAATTCTATTACTAGAACTAAGAAATCAGGAGCTAAGTAACTCTTCATATGATACTTCTGAACATTTCTTCTGAAAATTGAGACGTCAGTCTTTTGCTCCTAATATTGCTGGGTCAGGTGACCAAAAGGATGGGCTCAGGGTTTGCAGTTCCTACCAAGCACCACACAAATGATCTGTAAGCCCCTGTGCTATGAGGGGCAGCCCTGTCTCCTGCAGACACAGAGAGGAATGTGCTGAAAGTCAAATACTGACCCTCATTCTACACTCACTAGGTCACAAGGCAAGGTAAATCTACTGTTGAAATGAGGGCACTGGCTAGGAAAGAATGGATCTGGAAAGCTGGGGTGAGGTCATGTGGGAAGACCCTCATAAAGCTGGGGACACTGAGCCTCTGGGTTCTAATGAACCTCCTTGTCAGCAGAAATGGTTCCCATAGGCAGGAGAGATGGCTGAGTGGGTAAGAGCATGCATCACTCTTCCAGAGGACCTGAGTTCAATTACTAACACCCATGCCAGGTGGCTCACAACCCTGTAACTCCAGCTCCAGGGGATCTGATGTCTCTGGCCTTTGTCGGCAATCCCCCTACCCCACATATGTAGCATATGCTCACATAGACACACACGTACTAAAAATAAAATAAAAGACATGGTTCGTATCTCATAAGTGGGATCTCTCTGTCCACCTGGGTGAAATCTGTAAAGCCCAAGGAAACAGTAATGACCTCCCTCAGGTAGCTGCCAGACACGACAATACTAGTCCCCTCCAGGACCACCCCTCCCTGCATGTCTTTCTTTGCTCTTCTGTTGCTGTGACAAACACATTGACCAAAGTAAGTTGGAGAAGAAAGTTGGCTTACATTTGCCAGTAATAGTCTATCACAAGAACTCAATAGTCAGGACAAGACTCAAGGCAAAAACTGGACGTCGGGAGCCATGGAGGGACGCTGCTTACTGGCCTGATCTCTGGAGTTCATGCTCAGCTCACTTTCTCATACAGGCCCACCTGTCTAGACATGGTGACTCCCACAGTGGACTGGGCCCTCCCACATCAATTATCAATCAAAACAACCTCTCACAGATACGGCCATAGGTCAATCTGATTGAGTCAGTTCTTCAGTTGAAATTCCCTTCTCCCTCGTGTCTCCAGGTTTGTGTCAGGCTGACAACGAAAACTAACCAGCACAATTGTTTCCAGACTTACAAGTAGGCATGGGTCCCAGTGGGGAACAGTATGTGACTCATAAGGAAGTGCTCTGCACTCTAGAAGAACTGATGGACTTCCCCCCATTTTATACAGACAGAAATGTAGTTAAAAAAAAAAAAAGAAATCATTTGAGTTCAAGTGGTAATAGAGATCAAATGAGACAGGGAGATAGGGCAGACCAAAACATAAAATTGAATCAGGACAAATTTATTGGTATGGAAGTACTGAACACAGGTCTGTGGCTAATGATGCAGCCCCAGGCACCACAAAGATTAAAGCCAGACATGGTGGCACACTCCTTTAATTCTAGCACTTGGGAGACAGAGGCAGGTGGGTCTCTGAATTTAAGGCCATCCTCGACTACAAACCAAATTCAAGGTTGGTCAGAACTGCACAGTTCTATCTCAAACAAAACAAACAAAGACTAGTTAGTTGTTAGTTAGTTAGCTAGTTAGTTTGATTTTTTTTTTCTTTGTATGTGTGGATTACATATAGTGGCCCACAGTGAAGGAATCAGAAATCAGAGACTTTCGGTGGTTTTATTTAGAAGAGTGAATAAAAGGCACAGGAAATTGATTATTCTAGATTGGAGTCAACTTGTTAAACTTGTTTGCTTAAACTGGAAAGGTCCAGAGGGCTGACCTTCACCATGAAGGGGCAGCATGTGTCCTGTGATTGCTCATCACTGAAAACTATACTTTACAGTGGGGACCAAGTAGTCAGATGGAGAACTCAAATTCAGTGACAGTCATTGGATCCCAGGTAGCACAGGCCAGGCAGTGCCACAAAGCAGGCATAGGCACAGTGGCTGTAGTTACTACAACGGAAAGCAGAAGAAAAGCCACAGTCTAAGCAGGCCAGCCAGGGCAGACCTGTGGTGCTGGCTGATGGTTCACGGTGTTCCTTCAGGAGAACTGATAGAACGCCTGCTAACTTCTGGCTCCCTCTTTCTACGGAAAACTTCCAGGATCCATGAGCAAAAGTGTAACTTGAGTGGTAAAAACAAAAAAATCACAGACTGCAGAAATCCTCAGATCTGAGCCAGGTTACAGATCTGAGATCCTGCACGAAGCAGAGGCCTGGTCCACTGCAAGAGAAATCCTGGGCACAATAACCATAAGGCTTCTCATCTGTCTTTCCATCCCCCATCCCCCAAGTGGTCCCAAGCCTTTTCTTGGGGTCACTGCGCTAGAGAAGAGGAACCGAACAGAGTGTTCAGTTCCTATTCAGAACTGGCCCTAGATTGACAATGATTTTCCAAAAGACTCGATCCTCAATGGTGGCCCCACAGTCAAAGTCAAGACTTACAGAGGTTAAGAAGATCCACAATCTGTCAGGTTTGCTCCATCTCACTGTGATCTCATAGGTCACCAATCCCATCCTGTGATCATTTTTCCTAGATCTAGAAAACAAACAAACAAAAAGAAGAGCTATACTTAGCCAGTGGCAGGATCCTTCAGTTGGCTTCCTGACCTGTGCAAAAAAAGGGTTGCTCCAGTGACAAATGCCAAGTAGAAGCACAAGACCAGAGCCACTCCCAAATAGAAAACTAGTGCCATGAGTGCTCTGACACCCCTGAGGGGGCCTGCAGACGCTGGGCAGTGAACAGAACTGAAAGATGCAGAGTGAGCCAGGCACGGTGGTACAAGCCTGTAAGCCAGGCATTCAGGAGGCCGAGGCAGGAGAATCACCTCAAGCTCGGCCTGATTTACACAGCAAGTTCCAAGCCAGATTTCTGATAGGCTACAGAGTAAAACCCTGTCTCAGAAAAACAAAAATGGGGCTGGCAAGAAGCCTCTGTGGGTAGAGGCACCTGCTGCCAAGCTTGATAACCTGAGTTCCATCCCTAGGAGCTGTAGAGTAGGAGAAAAGCAATACCCAATACCACAAGCTATCCTCTGGCCTTCATATGTTCTTCGTGGCTAATGTGCCCACCACCACTGCCATAATAAATAAATAAACCTAATTTTCAAAAATAAGAATGTAGTGAGAATTTTGTAATTTTTGGTTTCTTTTAAAAACACAGAAATGTTATGGAAGGATGTTATTGCTTTAGTCCCAGGTGTGAGGATATGGAGTGGCTTTGCACTAGCTGACTATGATTTGCCTCATGATCTGTCAAGGGTGTGGTTTTGCCAGCTGCAGATAGTTTTTGCAAGTGTGTGATGTTTGGAATTCTGGGGACTTTACGGAGGGTATATAATGCTAGAGCCCTGATTGGTGGCTGGTTGGTGGTTGGATGCTATTGGTCATGGCTTAAAGAAGAGGAGGAGAAGCAGAAGCAGAAAAAGAAAAAGAAGAAGAAGAATAACAACAACAATGTTAGCTCTCCTGATGGCAAAGATCAAACTTTCCCCAAGGAACTCACCCTAAGTAGTCTAACAAAAACAATGCCCCTTCTCAAAACTGTAACTTCATTTAGGGGTTTCTTCCCTTTCCTCTCTATCCTTTTTTTTTTTTTTTTTTATCTCCTATCTAGTGTTGGGAGGCTTAAAGGGTAGAGAAGAGTGGAAGAAAAAGGAACCCACAAAGTAGCATCACGCTCGCACCAACCCTCTTCTTGGCCTGAGCCATTTCCAGGAGAACCTTAGAGAAAGACAGTGGGATTGGTCACAGCCCATTGTTGGCCTGTTGCACTGATGTCACAATGACCAGATCAAGTGAGTTAGTGCCTGGCCATGCTGGCCCTGGGAAGCCAGAGGAAAGACACCCAAGCATCTGCCTCAGGAGCCACAGTGATGGACGATTGTATGAGAGAGAGATGGGAAATATGGAGTACTCGGTGAAGAGATGGAAGAGAAAGCAAAGCAGAGGGGTGTGTACACTGTGGGGAAAGGTGGAACTGGAGACTCAACAGCAGTGATGAACAGGAAGATATGAAGAGGAAGAGGACATGGTGAGGTACTTGTCAATGCCTGTGGCCTGGGTTACCAGCAAAGGCCAAGCAGATGTCTGTGGTCTGGGCTGCTACCACATACCATGTGAATATCTGAGGGCTGTGCTGCCTATGAGGGACATGGTGATTGGCCTGAACTGCCACCTGAGGTCATGGGGACATCAGGCCCAGGCTGCTGCTGGGGACCAGGTCTGGGTCCATGCATGGTTCTATGGCAGCTGGGGTCTGTGTTGATGTCCCAGGCCCATGTTACCATTTGGATATCCTTGGTCTGGACTACAGCCTGAGCCACTGTGCTGAGCTGGCCTTGCCCTTTACCTAGGCACCACAGGAGAACTGACCCTCATGGCAGGAGATTGCCAATCTTGCCCCGAGGGTATGAGCCCAGAAAAGCTAGTCCCACCCCTAGCCTGCCATAGGGTGGCTCGGGTGAGGAAGAGATGCACTCCCCCACTTCTCCCCTCAACACCTGGAAGGTAGGAGATCTGGCACTAGGCCATGAGAGTGGGAACGCTGTCCCTGCCCCTCACCAGCTGCAGCACTTGGGAGAGTGGGCTCTGTACCTTGCCTACGTAGCACAGTAGAGCTGGGACAAACTCAGATACCTCCCAGGCCCTGATTCAGAGCTTTGAGTTGGCCCATTCCAACATCTACCCCATCTATAATCTGCGGGGACTCGTGAAAGGGCCAGACCTGCAGATCCAAAGCTGCAGAATCTCCATGACACAGGGCAGCAACAGGATATCCTAGAGGCATGCAGTAAAGATAGTGTAGTAGAAGCCAGAGGCCTCGAACCAGACCTGTTGCACTCATTTTTAAACTCTATTTGATTTGGGGTATTTAAGCCTTTACCTTCCTTCCACCAACCCTTTAAGCCTAGATAAGAGAGAGGTTAATGAGGAGAGGGGGCACAGACCCCTCTATTTCTCCTGGCTGTTTAGGGGCTATACCAATCTCTGTCAACAGCAAACGCAGCAAGCTGCCACACGGTCTGTCTCTGGTCTCTCCAAACTGCCACACCTCTTTCTGGGCTCTCATATTTATATCCCTCAGAGCTCAAGACCACGCACCTCTCGGTGCTGCACGTCACCAGCTGGCAGGAGGCAATTATCAGCTGTGAACAAACTAAAGCCCAAATTAAAATCCCACACTTGGGATTAAAACAAAAACATATTTACATAACATAAAGTTTTTAGGGAAAAACAAAACTTCCATTACACAGACCAATGACTTATTGCAAAGAACATTTGCAAGGAAAGATGTGTGGACAAAAGGGTGTACTTGAAACACATTGACACAGTACAGCTTCCATGATTTTTTTAAATTCTATCTTACTTTATTTTCTTTGGGAGGTGAGTTGCAAGAAAAGAGAGAGGATACAAAGGGATAGGGGGATGAGAGAGATTGGGATGCATGATGTGAAGTTCACAAAGAATGAATAAAAAGTTCAGAAAAAGAAGTAGCAACTACTGATTTCTTGGTAAGACACTAGTGTGTCAGAGTGGGAGGTCAATCCAAATGAATTTCAACACAAGACATCTAGACATGTCAAAACATCTCTTCCAGGAAAAGATAAGTCATTACACATGACTCTCCTCCCCAACCTAAGGAAGCACAGCCTCTCATGGGCCTATTCATATTCCTCACTTGGATGTGTTCTTTGGGCATTTACTAAGCTATGCAAATGGCCCCTAGATTTGTGTAGGGCTCAGAATAGGGGGAAGCTCCCCAAAAGGTTCAGATATTTTCAATGGGGGCTCCATGAGCCTCACGGAAGAGGTGGTGGGATTGCCGTGACAGAGGCTTTGGCTGGACTCCACAGGAAAATAAAATCTGATTGACTTGTCTGACTGTGGCATAAAGCCCTGCCCTCACTTGCAAACACCACTTCCCTAATGAGAGTCTGCTCTTGGCTGCTACTGGATATTCACGGAAACATGTCTCACATGTTACTGTGCATCCTGAGCTGCCCATTATGAACCACATCTCATAAAGCTGGGTGTATTTCCAGCTTCTGGCTATTACAGATAAGGCTGCTACGAACAAGGCTGAGCAAATGTCCTTGTTGGGTACTTGAGCATCTTTTGGATATATGCCTAGGAGTGGTATAGCTGGGTCTTGAGGTAGCACTATTCCTAATTCTCTGAGGAAGCGCCAGATTGATTTCTAAAGTGGTTGTACAAGTTTACATTCCCACCAGCAATGGAGGAGGGTTCCTCTTTCTCCACATCCTCTCCAGCATGTGTTGTCACTTGATCTTAGCCATTCTGGTGGGTATAAAGTGAAATCTCAGGGTCGTTTTGATTTGCATTTCCCTGATGACTGATGATGTTGAGCATTTCTTTAAGTGTTTCTCTGCCATTCAATATTCCTCTATTGAGAATTCTCTGTTTAGCTCTGTACCCCATTTTTTAATTGGGTTACTTGATTTGTTGCTGTTTAACTTCTTAAGTTCTTTATATATTATGGATATTAGCCCTCTGTCCGATATAGGGTTGGTGAAGATCCTTTTCCAATCTGTAGGCTGTCGTTTTGTTCTGATGATATTGTCCTTTGCTTTACAGAAGCTTTTCAGTTTCATGAGGTCCCATTTATTGATTGTTGATCTTAGAGTCTGTGCTGTTGGTGTTCTGTTCAGGAAGTTGTCTCCTGTGCCAATGAATTCAAGGCTCTTCCCCACTTTTTCTTCTATTTGTAATAGCCAGAAGCTGGAAACAACCCAGATGTCCTTCAGTGGAGAAATAGATACCAGATACCGGAATTGTGGTACATTTACACAATGGAATACTACTCAGCAATTAAAAACAAAGAAATCATGAAATTTGCAGACAAATGGTGGGATCTAGAAAAGATCATCCTGAGTGAAATATCCCAGAAGCAGAAAGACACACATGGTATATACTCACTTATAAGTGGATATTAGACATATAATATAGGATAATCATACTAATATCTGTACACCTAAGGAAGCTAAGCAAGAAGGCGGACCCTGGGTAAGATGCTCTATCTCCATTCAGAAAGGCAAACGAGATGGACATCGGAAGAAGGAGAAAACAGGGAATGGGACAGGAGCCTATCACAGAGGGCCTCTGAAAGACTACCCAGCAGGTAACAAAACATATGCTGAGATTCACAGCTAAACTTTGGACAGAGTACAGGGAATCTTATGAAAGAAGGAGGAGATAGAAAGACCTGGAGGTAACAGGAGCTCCACAAGGAGAGCAACAGAACCAAAAAATCTGGACAAAGGGGTCTTTTCTGACATTGATACTCCAAACAAGGACCATGCATGGAGATAACTTAGAACCCCTGCACAGAAGTAGCCCATGGCAGCTCAGGGTCCAAGAGGGTTCCCCAATAATAGGAACAGGGCCTGTCTCTGCCATGAACTCATGGGCTGGCTCTTGGATCACCTCCACCTGAGGGGGGAGCAGCCTTACCAATCCACAGAGAGGGGCATAGGAGAAGAAGAGGGAGGGAGGGTGGGATTGGGAGGGGCTGGGGGGGCTGGGATACAAAGTGAATAAACTTTAATTAATAAAAATAAAATAAAAATTAAAAAAATCTGGGTGTGTCCAGCAGCAACCCATCATCAGATGGAAGTAAGCTACCTGATTGAGTTTAAGTGAGCCTTGACAGCACAAGAAGCAAGAAGCAGGAGGAAGTGGCCCTCCAGTCACTCCTCTTCGCTCCTCCCAGTTGACAGCCATAGCCTCATGGAGCGTGCCCTACAATCCATTGACAGAAACAGGGATGACCTGGGGTGTGATGGCTTAGTTTTATGTGAACTTGACACAGGCTAGAGTCATTCTGGAAGAGGAAACATCAATTAGAAAAGTGCCCCCCCCCCCCAGATTGGCCTGTGGAAAAGCCTGTATTATCAGCATTGACTGATAATCTGTAGTGGGAATTTTGGAGTTTTGGTTTCTTTAAAAAAAACACAGAAATATTCTAAGACTATGGTTTCATTTTAGTCCCAGGTGTGGGGCTACTGAGCTGCTTCGCAGCAGCTGACTATGCTTTGCCTCATGCTCTGGCAGGGGGCAAGATTTTCCCAGCTGCGGACAGTTTCTGCAATTGTGTGACATTTGGAATTTGGGGGACTTTTTAGAGGGTATATAAACGCTTGGGGCTCCGAGAGGCGTGTTACCTAGTTGTTAGTTAGGGATTACATTACAGGAGGGTGCCACTGCACCCGGCTAGGCCGAGTAGTCTTGTTATTTACTTTTCCTTTCTTTCTTTCTCTTTTTACAAATAAAGTTTTATTGGAACACAGTTACATCCATTTATTTACTCAGTATATATGGCTGTTTTTATGCTGTAAATACAGGGTTTTAGACACTATGACACAGACAACACGGTCTACCAAGCCCAAATTATTTACTTTCAGGTCTTTTATTGAGCATTAGGCTCACACCTAGCTGACAGGTGACACTTGCCTTACTCTACACTTGCATCATTTTCAGGGATCCAAAAGGTTACAATCAGAAGGCATATGTGGATAGGAGCCCAGTGTGGGGTGTACACCTGTAAGCTAGCATTTGGGAGGTGGAAGCAGGGGGATTTAAGAATTTGTGGTTAGCTTGGGCTATATGAGAACTGGTACAGGTTGTGGTCAGCATTCACATGGTCACTCAGGTGTTCTTCCTCCAGCTGGTGCTGTTGCTGCTGCTCTTCTCTGGGCCTCTCTCGGTCTCTGCAAAGTGCTGGCGAAGCTCCTCGGTGATTTCCATATGGCTCAGGTCGCATTCTACTACGTCATCCGAACCTGACTCCAGCTCTTGCTCTTCACACAGTGCTTCATCTTCTCTTGGGGATGCCTGCATCCTACTGCTGTCATGCACAGGCTGCCCAGAGCTTTTGAGATACGAAACACTGTAGGGAGACTCCAGATTCTGGCCTGGATAGTTCCAAGGATGTCTAGCCTCATAAGCAAGCGAGTTCCAGGGAAGAACTCCATGAAGGAAGAACCACGGGAAATTAAAATTCCTGGTCTTTCTGTATTCATTCTGGTAGCCTTGCATCCAAACCATTGCATGATGATAATGTCACCAGTATCTTGCATATACTGGGTGAGAATACCAAGAGGTAGTAGCTTTCCATTTTGATGCCATTGCTGCTGTCTCTGATCACCAAAGTCCAAATGGGTGATCTCAGCTTGCAGATCTCAGGCAGTGGGCAACAATGGGTCTAGTTCTTGTTGGGGAAGGGGGCTGGGCTTGTAGTCTTTTCTGGGAGATAAAGTGAGATTTAGGGAGATGTTGCTAGTTAGTCATGTGGTCCTAGCTAGACCACTATGAATAAACTTGGCAGTTTAGAGTGTCAGCCCACCTTGACTTGGGTTGTGGGCTGCCCTGATAGCTGAGAAAGCACTGCTGTTAAGTAGGTCTCTCAAGGTTTTTCTGGAAGATACTGAAACTTGAACCAGTGGCTGTGGGGAAGACCCACCCCACCCATGTAGGCGGCACCATCTGACCAGCTGAGAGCTCAGTCGGAAAACAATGAGGTCCTCCCCTCCTTCTTCCTCCTAGCATACCTCTATTTTTCCCACGAACATCAGACCTCTGGGAGAGGTCTCTCTGAGGGAGCTTAGATCCAGGACTTTCATTGACAGTTCTGACCCCTGGCTGCAGATCTTCAGCTGTGAACTGTGCATTAGTTCATTGCTTTCCTGGTTCTAAGGGAACTGAACCTCACTAGCTAGTCTCCAGGGTCTCCAGACCACACATGGAATGCAATGTGAGACTTCTCAGTGTTCACAACCATATATGCCAAGCTCTCTAATGAGTCCCTCTTGTCAGCCTCTGTGTCTTATCTTGGTGTGGTGATGTGCTCAAATGGAGCAGGATGCTATGTGTGGGCTCTTGACCCTCCTCCTTAGAAATGCTTCAGCTCATTGGAGCTGCCTCACCTGAGTTCTTCTTCCTTTTGGGGACACCTGTTGTGTGTCCTTCCAGTGACTGATAGAAGGACAAAAGGACACCACCTTCGTCTCAGTTCCCAGTGTCTCAAGGTCTGTATCAGTGCCAAAGGTCTCAGGACATTGCAGCTATCTTGAAAGTGTGCTCCACTCTTTTAATGAGGATGGCACAGAGAGCTATTGTACCTGGCCCCTGGGCATTCATGGTGTGCAAGAAGCCTGCCCTAGATAGATGCTGCAAGAATACCAGACTAGGGACCCAAAACCTGGGGTCAAAACCTAGACACTATTTTGGGCAGGAGCCTCCTTGCAGGACAGTACAACATAGACTCTGAGTTTCCTAGATGGAGTAAGAAGTGGCCTCTGACCCGTCTAGAAAGACAGACACCCACAGAGACTTGCAGGCCTGTGGCTCCATCCACACCATGGGCCCTTCCTGTCTCAATACATGTGCAGTCTGGGCATTGAGTTAGAGATTGAGATAGAGAAGAGTCTACCCTGCCAGGCTGTCTCTGCACCTTGCATCTCTACCTGGCAGTGGCATTAGGGCCTCAGAAGTGCATGCATCCTGCAGAAGCTGATCCATAGCACTGCCTGGCCTTTCTATGACGAGCCTAGTGAACAGTAGGTCTTCACTTAAACTTACGACAGCAAGTGTTCCCAGACCCCCTGGCATGCTAGGAGGGGGATAAGGTCAGAAGGCACACTCCTTGCTGGAGTCACATTCTACCCCATACCTGGGGCTCATCCCCTCCTCCTGGACCCCTCTCTCTAGTGGACTCTGAACCTATTTTTCCTTCCTTCTCCCTCTTCTCCTCTCCCAGCAGTGCCCTGCCAAGAGGCCCTTGACCCACTCAGCCTCCTCACTGCCCACCTGGGCTCCAAACAGACCTGTCTTTATCACAACCTTCTGCAGTCCCTGTCCTGTGGGGCAACATCCTTTGTGGAGTCTTCTGACTCTCATGTCTACCAAAAATTTTTGACCTCTGAGTCTTATTTAATTGTTCTCTCTTAATTACTTAGTATTGATCTGGAAACCAGAGCCCAGTTCCACTGTAAAGGATTACTAGCAGGCAGTGCTGGTGGCCATTCACTTTCCTAATGCTAGGTCCTGAACCCAGCCACACCCCACCCACGCACTGGTGGGTACTGAGGCCTAGCCCTAGCCCATCCTCCCAGCCACTCACTCTCTCATAAGCACCTTCCCACTTCCTTATCCCACAGCCTTACCCAGGCTGGCGTGGCCATTCCCTCATGCTTGAGGAAATAGGAAGCAGAGACAGTTAAAGATTCCAGAACTTTCTCTCACCGAATCCACCCTTCCTGGCTTCCCCCTGAGTATTTCCAGCTACTTCCTTGCTTTTAAAGATTTGCCTTCAGTCCAAACGTTAGGTTCTCTGTTGAGTAGACCCACCCTCCTTCCTTCTACATTCTACTGCAACCTGTAGTGGCTTCCCCACCCAGACCCAGTGACCCCCCTCCTTGACTAACTATCAGGATCTAGACTGGAGGTGAGTAGGGGACACACTTGATCACGAACAACCATCTTTTCCAAAGCACCACCCATTTCTTTAGAGCTCATCTTGCAGCCTCTCTGTGGGAACTTCAGAGTCCCCTTCAGGGAAGCTTGCCTCCCCTGTGTGGCCTGGTCATGTGGAAGCTGGCAGGCAATGCTGTCAACATAGGGTATAGCTTGTCCTGGAAGTCCCTGATAGAGTCTAAACAATAAGAGACAGATCAGGAAGAGTTCCTGCGACAAAGCAAAGGACCTGAAGTTTTAATGTGCCCTGTGTGCTCTCAAGAATACAGTTTGGGGAAATAGGGGCTAAAGTTGTGCCTAGGGCAGATTGGCTCTGACCAGAAGGTGCCAGGTTAGGTGGGCACCAGCCCTGTGGGAGTCTGGTCACTGCCCGTCTAATCCACGGTGATGAGACAGAACTGGAAGTCAGAGAGAGGTTGTTGGGCCTCCTTAGATTTATAATCCACAGGAACAGAAACTCCAAGAGCATCACAGCCACCCCTGATCACTCCCCAGAACTACTCTTTCCTCAGGGGATGGATCTTGACAGGCTACTACTCCCAGTACTGGGCACGGACTCCTGGGTAGATAGTGAAGGCAACCCCGGCCTCACATTAGAAGGCAGCACTGCTGGGGTCTTAGCACAGAGTGACACAGAGACCATAAGGGCAGGATTAGCCTTGCAGGTTGAAGCTCCACCCTCCCCCCAGCACAGACACTGGATCATCTGACCCTCTCCTCAGGGACAGGGCCTCCTCTTGCAGACTCAGCCCAGATTTCCGGATTCCACTGACTGCCCGGAGTCCTGAGGTGGAAAGAATATGAAGTTCTGGCCAGCCCTCTCTGACCCAGAGAACTGAATGCACTTGGCCAACCTTGGGATCGCACCATCTGAGGGACAAGGGTCCCACAGTAGGGGCAGCTGCAATGTCCGGCCAGTGTCACAGTCCTTCAGTAGCCAGCCAGGATTTTTTCTTTCCACAGCTGCAGTATAACCATCCCCCAAACCCGCCAAGGAATCCAGAATTGTTGCTGCCCTCTTCCTCCGACAGCTGGACTGAAGGGGGGTTGGGTCCCTGCAGATCCTAGGGAGGCTCATCCTGGCCTACGTGTGACCTCTACAAGCTCCCTGAGAGCTGAACAGAACCCACATCTCAGGGCTTCCAGGACATACCAAGATGCTATCCTGGGTACGGCAAGGTTAGGCCTCCCAGCACCTGGCCAGAGCCTCACTGCAGGCAGTTCCACAGACAACTGCAGGCCACAGGCAAGCTCTCAAGCCTTTGGAACACTCATAGGTGGTCCTACATGACCCAGCCTTGAGCTTCCTTTTCTTCCTTGACTCTGAAGGCTTGGTGGCTTGGGGTTTTTGAAAACCTCACAAGTTGGGGCTGTTTGTTGTCCCCAAAGCAGGAAGGTCTCCCTTTCTGGTGACCTCTTAACTATCTCTGTCCACAGGCAAGCCACTGGTTATTCCTTCTGAACCTGCACTGCTGCCCCTGTGGGTTTCCCTGACCCCCTGCTGGTTCTTCTTCCACCACTTAAAAGCACAGTCCAGAGCTTGACCCTCCCGGGTACCCGGGGTCAGGTTCACACTCTAACCTTTATTCTCCCTCCCTTCCTGTGCTGTCTGGTCTGGGGTTTTTGTCCACATGCTGACTAAGTGTCAGGCATATGTCTCTCAGTTATGTCTCTGCTTAACCACTCAATCACCTATGGTGAGTAGATACCACTTTTCTCATCTCCTTCTGGCTCCTCCCCAAACCCCTAACTTGCTGACAGGCCCTCTTATTTTCTGTCCCCTTCCTCTTGCCCAAGAGTTCTCTGGGTCTACTGAATGTGATGACCAGAAATGACAAAAGACTCCCTGTTCTAATTTGCTTTCTGTTGCTATATAATAATATACTATGATCAAAAGGCAACTTAGGGAAAGAAATTATTTACTTGGCTTATACTTCCAGGTCACAGTCTATCATTGAGAGAAACCAGGGCAGGAACTTGAAGCAGAAACCATGGAGTAATGTTGCTTATTGGTTTGTTTGCAGACTCATGATTAGCTAGCTTTCTTATACATCCCAGGACAACCTGCCTAGTGTTACCCACAGTGGGATAGGCCTTCCTACATCAATTAAAAATCAAAACAATTCCCCATAGACAAGGCCACAGGCCAATCTGATCTGGACAATACCTCAACTGAGACACCTTTATCAGGTGGTTCCAGACTGTTTCAAGTTGACAGTTAAAACTAACTAGGACATTTCCACAAATAGACAATGTCCATACAGGACACTAGGATTCATACTGCTTAGGAAGGAAAGCCTAATGCTGACCACAGGGCAAATCAGCCCCAAACATCAGGACATAGTACAGAAAGCCTGTACTGTGGCGGGACCAACTAGAGAACTCAAGTATGCTTGCCAAACAACCCCAAGGCATACACCCATTTCTACTCCTCTTTTCCCAGACCAGCCATCTGCTGCGGAGGCCCACCTGAGTTTTGTTTTGTTTTGTTTTTATGTATTTTATATCTTAGGCAGCCACAATTCATCTACAATAAAAGCATTCCCATGGACAGAATGGGGTCTACATTATCTGTAATCAGAGGTATGCAGCCAAACCCCTAAAGAGGTGGCAAGATCTTTCAGGTAGCATTAGCACCACCCTCCAAGCTCCAAGCAATAGCAAGACTCCCTTATATCTCTGTAATTCTACCACTATCAGTTTACATACTCTCAGCACATTTTTTTGAGGCAGAGTCTCTCTATGTAGTCCTGGCTATCCTGAAACTCTACGTAGACACGGCTGGCATCAAACTCACAGAGATCTGTCTGCCTCTGCCTCCTGAGTGCTGAAATTAAAGGAATGTACCACTACACCTGATTTTCTCAGCACTTTAAAAGAAAGTGAATATATGGTCTTTTACTCCTGGCCTCACTGATCAACAAAATATTTAAGGGTTTTGTTTTGAAACAGGGTCTTACTTTATAACTTTGGTTGGCCCGGAACTTGTGGAGATCCTCTTGCCTCTGCTTTCCAGGTTACAGGCATGTGTCACAATACATGGTTCAGCATTTTCAAGGCTCATCTGAGTTATAACATGAGTCCTTTCTTTATTTTACAACATTGCTCCCTTCATTTTAATGGCTGCATTATACTCTGTGGTCTGGACAATGTCATGTTGATACATTTGTTGCTTTGATGGTTATTTTTGTTGTTTCTACTTTAAAAATATATGATATTTTTGTGTGTGCATTAGGTTCTCTAAAGGAAAAGAACTGATAGAATGAATATATATTAATATATATTTAAAGGGAATTTATTAGAATGACTTACAGGCTGTGGTCTGGTATTCCAGCAACAGCAGTCTCCCAGTGAAAATGCCAAGAATCTGGTAGTTGTTAAATCGACGAGACTGGATGTCTGAGCAGTCTCTCCTAGTGCTGGAGTCGTGGTGGATTCCTGAAGAGATGCTGGTCTTTGGTCTGTGTTGGAAGCCTGAAAAATGTAGATTCTAACACCAGCAATGGAATGACTGACTCACAAAACAGATGAACATGCCAGTGAAAGTGAAGAAAAAACAGGAAAGAAGAAGAAGAAGAGGAGGAGGAGGAGAAGGAGGAGGAGGAGGAGGAGGAGGAGGAGGAGGAGGAGGAGAAGGAGAAGGAGAAGAAGAAGAAAGAAGAAGAAGAAAGCTTTCTTCTTACATTTCATTTTTATGTGGTCTGCCACCAGGAGGCGTGGCCCAGATTTAGGGTGGGTCTCCCCTCCTCAAAAGATGCAACTGAGCAAATCCTTCACAGGAACACTCAGCTGCTTGAGTTTTAGTTGATTCCAGATGTAGTTAATAGCCACAATTAGTAATTATAAAGTGATGGGTGCTTTGTCTGTGCATCACATGCATACAGTGCCCGTAGAAGCCAGAAGAAGGAATTATGTCCCTCTGAGCTGAAGCTACAGGCCATCATAAGCCACTGGCTGTGAATTCTGGGATCCAGACTCAGGTCCTTGTGACTGAGCAGCAAGCCCTCCTAACTGCTGGACTACCTCACCAGCCCTGGCTCCACTTTTTGGCTATGATAACAAAATGCACATAGAAAAAGTATGTGGATTCATTTCCGAATGGATGTGTTTTAATTGCTCTTGGTTGTACAAACACACATATTTCTACATATAGGCAAATATATGGTCCAAATTTCCTGGTTATAAACTCCCTCAAGACAAATTCAGAGTTCCTTTAGGGGGTTTGAGAAGTTTTATGACAGTAGAGACTTTCCTCTCCTGACAGTACAAAGATGATAGCCAACTGGCAACAACTGCCAGTTGTCACAAGTTCCTTTAATAAATGAATATTTTCCTTGAATGTATACCATCTTCTCCATTCTTATCACACACGTACAGAATTACAGGGAGTGAGCTGCTGCTCCTGCAGAGGACCTGAGTTTGATTCTGAGCACCCACGTCAGACGACAGCTCACAACTCGTCACTCCAACTCCAGAGGCTCCAACAACTTCTACTGGCCTCTGTAGGTGTGCACACACACAAACACACACACACAAACATGCTTACACTCACACAGAGCAGACACTCACACAGACACATTTATACATAAAAAATGAAAACAAATCTTTTAAAAAAGAGACAAATTAATAAACAGAAAAAGGGAGATTTATCCAACATAGCTACACTGGGAAGGGGGACTGAGATCCAGCAATCTCCTGCCCAGGTCCATCTTCAGGGTCCTGACATGAGTTAGAGTTAGAGGGTTCAGGTATACAAAACTAGGCAGACCTGGTCAAGGTATGGGTCCCTGGCCCAACATTATTTCAGCCCCAAAACATTTCCTTCAATGTCCTTTGACAAGCTGTATATCTTTTTTTCGGGAAAACAAAAATCCTCTTCTGGTTGTTCCACCGTGTCAACCTTTTTCTCCCCCCAGCATAGAATTTATGGAGCAGCCTAGGGAGGGGCAGGGATGCTCACTCCTGCCAGGCAGGCCAATACAAGGCATTCCTTGGGCTGGCACCTGGCTGCATTCTGGTAGCGTGACAGATTTACAAATACGATTTTCAATTCCCCTTTTCTCAACAAATCAGTGCAATTTCTTGCTAATACAATGCTCAGACTTCCTGTTTTAGTACAAATATTGAGTTAGTTACTTTTCTCATTGTTATGACAAAATACCTGTCAAAACCAACTCCAGGAAGGGGTTTGTTTTGGCTCTTTGATTTGAGGCTCAGGCAGGGATGGCAAGACAGCAGGGAGCTGAGGCAGCCAATGGCATCACATTCATAGTCAGGATACAGAAAGATGAATGCTGGTACCCAGCTCCTTCCCTCTGTCTTTTCTCCCTCCCTCCCTTCTTCTCTCCCTCCCTTTCTTTCCTTCCTTCCTTATGCAGCCTGAGACCAAGCCCATGGACTGGAGCCTCTGCTTTTTCCTTTGCTCTTGTGTGCTCGGTGTCATGGACAGGAAATTGCTATTTAACACAAGCAGCATTTTTTTTTAAAGAATTTCATCCTGGCTGTCCTGGAATTTGCTCTGTAGATGAGGCTGGCCTCAAACTCAAAGATTTGGCTGCCTTTGCCTTCCAAGTGCTGGGATTGAAGGCACGTGCCCAGCTGAAGTTTTAGCTCTCACGTTCATATCTAGGACTCATTTTTTAAAAAAGATTTTTATTTAATTAATCTTAACTATTTTATGTGTATAAGGGTTTTGCCTGTATGCATGTCTCTGCAGACTGCATGCACATCCAGTGCCAGTGGAAGCCAGATGAAGGCATAGGACCCCCTGGAACTGGAGTCATAGGTGGTTGTGGGCTACCATGTGGGTGCTGATAACTGAATCCAAATCTCCTTAAAGAGCAGCCAGTGCTCTTAGCCATTGAGTCATGGCTTTATCCCTTAGGTCTCATTTTGGTCATAATGTTGACAGGCATGAGGTTGGATATATTTGCCTTAGTTTTTCTGTGTATGAGAATGGCTATACCAGAACCATATATCAGAAACACCATCTGTTCCCCCATTGAATTGTCTTGTCTTCTCATTTAAAACCAAAGCTCTATTTCTAGAATTTCAGTTCTATATATTCCTTTGATCTCCACTGCTATTGTGTTGGTTAGTTTTTTTTTGTTTTTCCATCAACCCAACACAAGTTAGAGTCACCTGGGAAGAGGGAACCTCAACTGAGAAAACATCTCCATCAAATTGGACAGCTGGCAAGTCTGTGGAGCATTTTCTTTATTAATTACAGATATGGGAGCATTCAGATAATGGATGGTGCTACTCTTGAGCAAGTAGTCCTGAGTTGTGTATAAGAACAAACTAAACAAGCTAGGAGGGGCAAGTCAGTAAACAGCATTCCTCCATGGCCTCTGCTTCAGTTCCTGCCTTAGGTTCCCTCAATGATGAACTGTGATTAGCATGCACAGCCAAATAAATTCTTTCCTCCCTGTGCTGGAAAGTTTTATGTCAACCTGACATAAGCTAAAGTCATTTGATAGGGGAACTTGAATTAAGAAAATACCTTTAAAAAAAAAAAAAAAGAAAAGAAAAAGAAAGGAAGGAAGGAAGATCCATAAGATCGGTGTTTCATAAGACCTCCATAAGCTAGGCAAGCCTGTAAGGCATTTTCTTAATTAGTGACTGATGGGGGAGGGCCCAGACCATGGTGAGTGACGCCAGCCCTGGGTTTCTATAAAAAAGCAGGCTGAGCATGAGGACCAAGCCAATAAGCAGCACTTTTCCAGTGCCACTGCATCCGCTCCTGCCTCCAGGGTCCTTCCTGTTTTGAGTTCCTGTCCTGACTTCATTTGATCACTAATAGTTATATGGAAGTGTAAGCCAAATAAATTTCCTTTCTCTCTGAGATGCTTTGGTCATGTGCTTCATCACAGCAATATTAACCCTAGCTAAGATACAGAGAACCTAGTTGCCCTCTGACCTCCACAGACATGCTATAGCATGCATGTGTGCACGCACACATGCATACAGAGGAAATAAAATAATTTTAAAAAGAGCCTTGAACTTAGAACCAGCATGTAAATAGCCAGACAAATTCTGAAGTGTTACCTCCCTCCCGAATGATAATTTTGTCTTTGACCTGTCCAAGTCAGATCCTCTCACACATGGTTAGATCCTTGGTTTTTTCCAAATCTGCAAGTTTCGCACATGCCCTTCATGTCTTTATCCACTGATGTTTTGTTCTTTCTGCTATTCTAAATGAGATCATCATTTACACTTTGGATTATTCACTACTAGCCTATAGAAATATGTTTGCCTTTTGCATATTGATTTTTATATCTGCCACATTGTTAAACACTTTGACTCATCCAACTGCTAATTTTCTTGTTGCCGTGCAAAAAAATATCTGACCAAGCTACTTAAGGAAGAAAAGATTTATTCAGGCTCACAGTTCAAGAGCACATAGTCCATAATGACAGGGAAAGCCTGACTGCAGGAATATGAAGCAGCCGGTCACATTACACCCATACCAGGAAGCAGAGATAAACACTGGTACTCAGCTCACTTTTTGAGTTTTATTCAGCCTAGGACACCAGTACACGGAATAGTGCTGGACACATTGGGGGGGGGGGTCACCCCAGGCTAGAAACTCCCTCACAGGCCTGTAGGTATGTTTCATAGAAGATTCTGAACATTCACCAGCAAACTGTCCTGGATGGCACCTTTTCCATCTTGCCTAATCATCCTTCCTAGAACCCTAGGGAGAAATGCTGAGACTGTCTTGTTTGCTTCATCTTATTTTGTCTCTGACCTTTCTGGATGAGGAGCCTCCAGACTTCCTTGAGAAGACACAGGCCCAGGGCTTTTATAAATTTTCGGCCCTTCCTCAGGTCTGGAGCACAGATCCCCTTCTATTGCTGGTGAATGAAGTTCATTTCTATGGAGATGCTCACAAGAGTCTGGCACTGCTCTGGCTGTTTTTGGATGCGGAACTCTTTCAATAACACAGCTGTCTTGCTCCCTGACCTGAATATGAATCTCTAGCAAGCAGAAGTGATGGCGGTCAACTCTTCGCTTGAGCAAGCTCTGCATAAATAGCCCATTTTTGGGTAGTCTTCATGAATTTTAGGAAACTGAGAAACAGAGTGGTTCTGCAACAACCTCCCCCTGTCTCCTGCCAAACACACACAGTGGGAGTCCTCTGTGGAGTGAGTCACAAGACCCTGGGACTGGGCCAAAAAGAACTTGACCTTGAGTTTCCCACAGGCCAGGCTCTGCTTCAAGTGACAAGGACATATTGCCTTTACCCACCTTAGAGACACTCTGAAGCACCTCTGTCACATTTGGGGAAACTGAGAAGCCAGTACAAAGTCATACAGACAGAAGAGTTGTGAGACAAGCCCTGGCTGTGAAGGCCTGTTCTTCTCTCCTTCCATACCTGCTGGACAGGGGAAACAGGAAGGAAGTTCCCATCCCAGGTTTGGGCTTCCTCCCTCATCCCTAACATCACATCTGCCTTTATCACTGGTTTCTTGGAACTAAGAAAAAAGATATTGTCAGGCTGAGCTAACCACAAGGGGACCTTTTCTGATGCACTCTTTGAGTACCTACCTGACATATGTCCCACCAAGTGGACCCCTTGGTTCCCCCATGTCTTCATAAGGTCAGGCTTGCAGGATGTTAGGCAGGGCACTTAGACATGCAGTCCCTGCAAGGTGGCCCCATATGCTCTTGCAACTGGTACTCTCAGCAAGTCTTCTGGAATCTATGAGATTGTTCCCCACCCCAACACCTTCAATCAGAATAGAATGCCGCCTAAGACTGCCTTCTACGTAACAGACCTGTCTGGCTTTCTCCTGCCTCCACCAGCTTCTGGCCTAAGAGCCTCCTTTTTGTGCCTTGTCCTGGAATGGTTCTCCCAGCTCAAAAGGCTTTTCAGGTGTGAGAGTTTGGATCCAGCTTAGATCTTCTAAGACTCACAGTGCAGGTCTACTATTGTGTGACATCCCTGGGGAGATGCAATGTGAACATCCCACTCACTCCACATAGGTAACTGACAATAAAACAAAGAAAGATTCTTCCAAAGTTCACTTGGTAAATCAATCAGTTGACTGGGGCTACTTTATAGGAGTATGGATGAGGGCTTACGTACAGCATCAGAGACAACTTGAAAACAGTTGTTGATCACCAAAAGTTCCAGCATTGATTGAAAGCTGGCACCCTGGAGATTGGCACCTAGGTAGCTCAGAGCATGGGCTCTCTTCCTGTTTATATATCTTTGGGGAGGAAGGGGACTTGTAAGTTTCAGGAAAGTCTGAGACTTGTTAGTTGTTTACTTCCTGAGTCTTTAATACCTTTCCTGCAAGATGGGATGTTTTCATTTAAAGGAAACTGCTACAAAAGAAAATAATAATTCCCCATCATGATAGGTCAAGCAAAGCATACTGGAAAAGTCCTCCTTGGTATTGATGTGACCAGAACCTAAGGGCCCCAAAGGGAGTAGCCATGGCTCCTAGGCTGTCTATAGCACTAGGAGCAGTTCTGGGAACACAATGGCACCCACTAAAATCCTTATGTACCACACAGTACATAGGCAGAACAGGTGGCCCTTCGTGACCTTTAATGTGCATCTCCACTTTAGGCTTGAGGTGTCCCTATCACTGGAGACAGTAAAGAGCTGGTAAGCGAGCAGGTATCCATCTCTGCACATGCAAGGGTGTTTTGTTCCCCCCTTTAAACAAAAAGAATCCTCACAGACTTCCTCCTCAAACTCAAATGTCTTTTTGTTTTGTTTTTGCTCTTTTTTTTTTTTTTTTTTTTTTTTGAGACAGGGTTTCTCTGTGTAACAGAGCCCTGGCTGTCCTGGTCTCTCTTTGTAGATGGAGCTGGCCACGAACTCACAGAGATCTGCCTGCCTGGGCCACGAAGTGCTGGGATTAAAGGTGTGCACCACCATGCCTGGCCTTATATGACTTTTATTGTGATATCACTTCAGCATTGGTGGCTTGAGTTGCTTTTATTGTGACACCACTTCAGCCTCCAGGAACTATAAGTGTAGCCATAATCCATTACTGTAGTTCTATGGTTATACTAGGCTGAAGCCAAAACAAATGCACAACTTAACCCTCAAGAAACCTACTAGCTTAGCATAGTAACGAGTAGCTCCACCAGGCAGCTAGTGGCCAACCATCAGATTTACAGGTAAATTGTAACAGTTCAAATTTTCGTCTTTAGACTACTGGGCATGAGGCCCCACACCTATTATAGCACCTGGGAAGCAGAGGCAGGCAGAGCTCTGTGTGTGCCAAGGGCCAGGGCTACATAGCCTGTCTGAAAATCAACACACACACACACACACACACACACAAATGCACATGCACCCCTTTGTCAACATACTTCCAGTGCCCTGTAAACAGAGGGGTGCCAGGGGTAAGCCCCATTGGAAACATGTACTTAACTGCTCAAAGTTTTAAGAACACAAAGTGAACTGGAAAAGGCTGTGTCATGGGAACTGGCCCATCCATGGTTCTTAGTGAGTGCCTGCTGATGAAACAGCCCTGTTGTCCTCCAGTTTGGGGAGAAGATGCCAAGAATTTCACAGGAATATCATTTATAGTGACAGCAGCTATTCCTCACCTGGGAAGGGGTACCCCTGATCCAAATCTTTCCTCACTTCTTCATAGCCCCAACTTTCAGGGAGCCAGCCAGAAAATGGAGGAAGGACTCTTGGAAGGCACAGGCAGGATAGAATATAGTATTTGAAGGTGCCCCTGAAGGTGTTCCAGCCACAAGATTGGCTAGAGACTGGGTACACTTTTGACCTTCGTAAAGGCAGTCTCCAGAACTACAGCCAGAAACTCTATCTGTGAGCTATGGGATTAGCCAGGCTACATAGAATTCCATTCTAGAACTTCAGGCCCATTCAAGTTGCTGCCTGGAAGATCAAAACCTACTACACACAAAACCTTCTAACTTTTTGTTTGTTTGTTTCAAGACAGGGTTTCTCTGCATTGCCTTGGCTGTCCTGGACCCACTTTGTAGACCACGTTGGCCTTGTACTCACAGAGATCCTCCTGCCTCTACCTCCTTGAATGTTGGGATTACTGGTGTGCGCCACGGTTTCCCGCTAACATGCTAACTTTTAAGACCCTTTCCTGTTGAGATACCTGCACTGGGGAACCCTCCGAAAAAGTCCAACCCGAGGAAGGAAGGAAGAAAGTAGGGTTGGGTTTTTTTGTTTTGTTTTGGGGGGGGGGTGGTTATCTTGTAACCAGTCCTCAGTAGCAGCAGCCTGCCTCGGGGGTTGGGGATTCCTTCTGCGCATGCACAGTATACCGATGTCCCGAAAACTAGCTGAACATAGTTCCCATACGGTTATTCTAGGACTGAGGTGGCAGCACCCAAGCACCCCTTGGTCGGGCACCCCGCAGGCGGGAGGTGGGGTCCGGGGAGGAGCGTCCTTGGGGCGGGGACTTGAAGGGGCGGGACCTAGCGGTCTATAAAGAGTGCAGAGCTCGGCGGCGCGCGCCCGGTTGGAGCGAGCGCGCCCCAGCTTCAAAGCGGTTGCATCTCTCGCGCCTCCTGCTTAGGCCTCCAGCCCTTCTCCACCCCGCCTCTCGCTCTCCGCACCCCAGCTCTCCGGTTCTCCAGTGCCCTTGGCCATCTGCCAGTCTCGGACCCCGGTCCTGCATCCCCAGACCACCCGCTTCAGGACCAGCTCAAGCTCCGCAGGCCGCGCGCCGCCATGGGGGTGGAGGGCTGCACCAAATGCATCAAATACCTGCTCTTCGTCTTTAATTTCGTCTTCTGGGTGAGCAGCCACTGGGGACGGGCTCACCCTACGGAGGCAAGGCTGGGTAGTGCGCTAGGCCCAGCTAAGAAAGCGCAGCGCAGCCGCGAAGTTGCGGCGCCACCTGTGGGCTCCCTGCGCCGGTCGGGTGCCTGGCGCCCCTCGCCCGCGGGGTTGGGGCCGAGAGCTGAGCTTCCGGGCCTCCGCTCGAGAGGCTTCTGGGGCCAGAAAATCAGGGAATCGCTGGCCTGTCCCCTCTAAGTGCTGGGGACCAGTGCAAGGGTCTGCGGGCTAGAGTCATATAACCTGGAGCCCTCGGCTGTGAAGGGGGTACACGCATCCTCCTGAACGCTGTTTTGGGGACCATTCTGCTTCGCCGAGTACTGAGGGGGCTCGAGAAGGGCGGGATCTTGGCGCCCCGCCCCCATGAGCTCATCGTAGCCACCGCCCCTGGATGGGCGGCCTCGAAATGGGGGGGGGGGGGCGGCATACTCCGTACTTGCCTTGGAGACGTCCACCCCACTATTCCTCCACCCTTGCCTCCCTTCCAGCTTGATATTGCCACCCTGAGAGGCTCGAGCTCCAGGCCCAGAGGACAAGGTGGCCCGGCCCGCGTGCTGCTGCGCACCATGCCCCAGTTCCTGCCCCTCCCAACCCCCCAGCTGCCCCTCCTCCTTGTCTGTGGTTTCCCCCGCACAGCGCAGATTACAGCCCTGGCCTGGCCCTTAAGGTCCTGTGGGGGCTTTTGAGAGGCAGGGGGCGTGCTGTTCTGAGTTGGTGCATGCAAAGATCTAGGGTCTGTTCAAACTAGGGGCTTGAGATCTTTTCAGACATACAGGGTCTGAGGTGGGCTTTCTCCACTTTGGAAAGAGGTGCATGCCCATTTGGTCATCTTGGAATGCAGACTTGGGTGTAGGAGGGTGTAGGAGGGTCTCCAAGGGTCCTTGGGTTCCTGACTGTCTTCACTGCTGGGGAAATAACCATTGGTGGTGTGTGCTTGTTTCCATTTCCTGACTGGATTGAGAATGAGAAATCTAACGGGCCTTCCTGTGGGGACTTGAGTGGGCAGTTCTGGCCACTCCTCAGGAGAGTGCTGCCACCCTCCTTTTTCCCAGCACGAAATGTGGTTATGCCAAGACAGTGTGGCTCTGAAGTTGAAGCTGGGAGGGCAAACTTGTAAGATGGCCCCTAGAGTGAGTACGTAAGACACCTGTTTTCCATTTTAGACTGCTGAGAATCCCAGGGTGGGTCAGGGTGGGGTAGCGGCAATAAGATGTTGGAGATTGGCAGAGACTAGACTGGACTCAGCTGGGGCTATGCTGCATGGCCTGTTGGGGGGGGGTGAACCCTGATTGTCCCCAGGGAATACTCTCAGGGGAACAGCATGGGTGATGGGGTTAAGCTTCCTCTTCTGGGGGAAGGCCTTGGGGTCTTGCCTGGGTAGCTATGTTGGTCAGTGTTTGCCTACTCTGAGCCATGCAAAAAGTTAAATGCACACCCAGGAAGTCCCTGTGCTGCCCCCCACACTGGGCCTTGAGCCCCAGAGTAGGAGATGTAGGATGTCAGGATCCTGCAGGGTATTACTATTACTATACTTTGGCCCACACACCTGATCCAACTGGTAGCCCCCCAGTCTCCCTGGAGAGCTGGGGATGGCTAAGGCAGATTGTTTCCCAGGCAGCTGGGGTGGAGTCCCAGCATGTCCCTGGGGTGCTCTCTATTGAGGCTCCAGGAAACAGTTCTGAAGCCTCTCCCTGTTCCCAGGGGCCTGCTTACTGACTGCAGAACAGTGAAAACCATATCCTTCACAATCCCATGGACCTCTCCTTCCCACCCATGTTGGCCCACAGTGGGCAGGGATATGGAGCAGAGCCAGGCCACAACTAGTGAACACCACCCGTCAGAGGGGCTCCTTCTGTGTCCCATGTGACAAGGCTTGTCCGATGCCATGAAGTTGAACTTTGGGGAGCTCCACCTCCTTCTCCAGGCCTTAGTCTCTACTTCCTCCCTCTGAAGTGGGAGTTCTTGGGGTCTCTGCCTCCAGAGATTGTGGGCAGATTAGCTAATGCACTCCAGAGTGGAACAAGGGGCTTGGCTCAGGGAAGGCTCAGGAAATGGATGCTGGGCACATTGTCCAACAGGGAGTTGGGCCAAGGAAAGCTGAGTAATGATGTAAGAAGTGCCTGGGGAGGGTCCTGAGAGGTCCTGTGAGCCTGTGGTGGCTATGGGGGCTAAGGGCTCTACAAGTGAGATTTAGTTGACAGTAAATGTCTCAATTGATACTTTTTAAAATGTCCAGTTTAAAGATTAAAGGGGGGAGGGGATATCCTAGGCACCCTTGCCTGCATGATCTCATGCGCACCAGCCGTCCTTGGGCTGAGACCCATCTTGTTCAGAGACTACTTTGGGACCGGCAGAGTTCTGGACTCCCAAGATACATGGGACAGGACACAAACCTGAAAGATGAGCGGTGTCAGATGTGAGATGCTCTTAGAAGCAAGTGGAAACCTATCTGGAATGGAGGGATCAATCTCCCGACTCTTGATGGAAACAGGGCAGAAGAGCAGGAGATGGTATTCCTGCTCATCACTTTGCCAGCCTATGTCCTGGGGTGGGTCTACAGGGGCTTTGTGTAGTATGTCTTCAAAGGAGTAATTTGCTAAGGGGAGGAGGCTGCCACCGTCCTTACTGGAATGGGGATTATGTCCCTTGCCCAGAACTGGCTGCTCCTCCAGCCTATGGCTGCTGGTGGCCCCTTCCAGTGGCCCAGGCAGCCAGCCCCACCACGAGAAGCTGATTACAGCCTCTTAACTGGCATTTAATTCTCCAGACTGCACATGACTGTCTGTCACCTAGCGGTCGGCTGCCTTCCTTCTGGCAGAGGGGCTGCAATCCTGTGGGCTCAGGGTAGAATGAGGATTTCCTGTGCCTAGTTTCACCGGTGGGAGAGCAGACTTCCCCTTGTTCCCTCAGGCTGTCTGCTTGCCCGGCTCTGGGAAAGACAACTGCTGGGCTGGTCTGCCCAAGAAGGCGCAGTCTGTGTTTCCTCCCCAGACTGGCTTCAGAAAAAGGATGTCTGAGCAGAGGAGGGCACAGAGCTGGAGTAAAGAGTGGGAATCCCCCTGGCAGCCTCTGCCCCAGTTCCCATGCACTACCACCTCATAGTAAGCACCCCACCCCAATTCTTTCTGGACCCTTCAGGCTTCTCCGTACTCCCCTCCTAGCTCAGTCCTACCTCAAATGGAGCTTCTGTGCTGCTCCAGGAGAGCACCAACATCTGCCAACTTCAATTCCAGCACCCGGAGCCCTGCAAAGGGGAGGAACCTCAGTCATAAAATCAATAGGCTTAGAGTCCAGATGCCCTAGGGAGAGAGCAGGCAGTCACCCTTGCACACAGGTCTGGTGTTTGGAGAGAGTTCAGGTGTGGGGGGAAGATGGGGAAGGGGAGATAGGGCGGGGCAAGGTTGTGGAAAAGACCAGGTACCTGTGGCTCTGGCCCTGACACCAGGAAACTAGGGAGGACACACTTGAGTGCTGCATGTCCCTGAGCCCCTATAGGTAGCCATTTTGTTTCTAGGACTCTTCCTAGAGAAACAGGTGTCCTAAGAACTAGACTTTGGCGGCCCTCATCTGTTCAGTAGGATATATTCTGACCTGATATGCCAGTGTTCTTTTGACTGACTGTGACCCCTCTCTTATCTTCCCTACAAACACACAGAGAGACACAGAGAGAGAAGAAACCACACTAACACACTTCTGGATCCAGTCTAAGCCACTGTGTAAGGCATAGGCTATGTCATTCAAAACCATTTGGGGTCCTGAGTGGTCTCTGCCCTTTGGGGGAACTGTTCACAAGGCATTGGCCAGTGATCAGCTGGTGGTGGGCATCTTGAGCTGGCTGCCAGAATAGCTACCAGGGGGTGTTGGGAGAGGGCACCTGCTTCCCTGCATGTGAAGTCTGGGGAGGGCTGTAGGGATGGGAGCATAGGGAAGTGCCTCAGAACCACAGTTCCCAGAGTTTTATGGCCCCAAAGCACCTTGAGTTGCTATCCAGGCCAAGAGCCTGGAAGCCAGACAGTTAGGGCAGAGAATGCTGGGTGATGGGGCCCCCTCCCCCATGCTCTGTGTTCCCCTTGCTCTATATCACACATCACTCGGTGCTTTCTCAGGGTGGGTCTGTGACACCCAGTGACTTGTTTATCTTACGTGCTTTCACCTGTGGTCAAGCATCAACGTTGGCTCTGTACTGAAGTAAAATCCCAGTGGTATTTAATGGTGTCTGGTGTAGCAGGGTGCAGGAATGAGGAAGCCCAGGCCACCTGTCCTCCTGGAGCACCATGCCTTGAGCTCTGGAGTGGTACCTGGTGTTGTAAGCACATACTGTGGCTGCCACCCATCCACTAGTGCTTATTCACCTTCTCACAACTTTTTTTTAGTTTGTTTTTCAAGATAGGATTTCCCTGGCCCTCCTGGAACTCGCTCTGTAGACCAGTCCGGCCTCAAACTCAGAGATCCAACTGCCTCTGCCTCCCACGTGCTGGGATTAAAGGTGCGTACTACCACTGCCCAGCCTTTCACAGCTTTTCATGGCTAAAAGTTTCTGTCCTGGGCCATGGCCTGGCCTTTGCCCCTGGGAACAGTCTTCTCCTGTACTCTGGAGACCATGATAACAGCTCATCCAGCTCGCCCAAAGAGCGCTCTGTTAGGCTGTTATCAGACCCACTGCAGCGATAAGGGGACTGAGGTTTCCAAGCAGCTAGTTGCCACATGAGGAAATAGTGGGATGGAGTAGACTACCATACCCCTCCCATGCCCCACTCCTCCACCACACTCCATAGTCAAAATGGGCTGTAAGGCTATACCAGCCCAGCAGCCTTGCCTTGGGACAGAGGGCCATTCCTAGCTTGGAGCAGGTGAAAGCCTCTTGCCGCTGGTGGCAACACCAGAGCTAAGTAGACTCCTTTACTTACCCCAGCCCCTTGCCTCACTTGGACCTTCTACGTGGGTACCAGACCCACCTGAGATTTCTCTTAAGGCAAACAGCTGGAAGAAACCTGACCTCCCTGCAGCCTCTGCTGTACGTAACTTTGGCATATCACTGGCCATCTGGATCCACACAGTTTCCCTTCAGGGTCTCACCAGACCCTGGCTTTTCTAGAGGGGTTGGTGGGGAAGGTAGCTTGCAGCTTCCTTGCCGAGAAGGAGCCATGTAGCCCAGCCCTGGAAGGGGCCCAGCTGGGGTAGCTCAGCCTGATCTCCTGTACCTCAAGTCAGTGGTGTATCCCCCATGGCCGTGCCTCAGCCCTTTACACCACTACCCCTAGCCTGTCAGTTGGGCCCCAGAGCTAGACTTTTGCTTTGCTGCCTATTTTTAGATGCTAAGACAGTGGCTTCCTGAGGCGAGGGGCCTTGTGAAAGGAACCATGCTTCCTGGCCAAGGCAAGGATTCCTGCCCCTCTCTCCAGCTTCCTTCCTGAGCTTCCGTCAGTGGACTACAAGTCTTTACCTTATAGGAAGGCCTGAGCAGGATCCAATATCTTTCAGAGATAGATATTGTCCCCATCCTCCAGACCCAGACCAGGCCCTGAGGCTCGGTGGTGCCTGAGCGCATGAGGTTAACGTGCAGGTTGGAAGGGCGGCACCAAAGTCACCTTCTTCCATCAGCCTCTTCGCCTCACCCGTGCCACAGCTGCTAAAAACAGCCCGTCTGAGCCTCTTTACTCTGACTTATCCCATCTGCCCAGGAAAGCCTTCTTCTGTCCACTGCCTTTGGTCTTCCCTATCTTTGCCATCACCGGGAGGTTCTTGGACTCTCAGCACCTCCCAGTTGCTTAGGTGGGCAGGCACTTTCTGGTGTACCTTATCCATGTGCATCATTTTCCCAGAAGGCTTTGGATAAGCCCCAACCCTATCCGTCTCTGCCTTTGGTTCTTCTCCTGAGGCACAAAGGGTCATTTAAAGGAACAAGCTGATGTTATAGTCAGCCTTCTGGAATGTGGGGTATCTGGGGTGATCATTCAGACCCACCAAGCTGGTGACAGGAACCCTGTCCCCTCCTGGAGGCGTGAGTGTGTATGGGTAGCAATAGGAACGCTCCAGGGAAGCCCCCATCTGAGATCTGGCCAAGGGTGGGAGGTGGACAGTGGACAGCTAGCACAGAATAGAATGCTGCCCAGGCCTGTTCCCTTTCAGTCACTTCTGGGAAACCACAAGACCAGCCGGGCAAGAACCCAGCATGCTTGGCAGCTCCTCATCTTGTTAAAGTTTGAGTCTGTTATGTATTAGTCCTCAAGCGGGAGGAAGTAACATAATCCTGATACAGTCATGAATGCATCCTTTTGTGCTGTGCAAGGAACTCCAGGAACCTGGACATGCCACCTGGGTGCTTTCCACCCCCACTTCTAAGCAGAAGGTCTCTTAGGCTACAGGAGCAGGTGGTAGAGCCACCTGGAGAAGGGAAGCTTTGGGCAGAGGTGTCTTAGGCCCCTGAGTGGATGCGTGAAGAAATTCCAGATTCTGCTGTTAGTAAGATTCATTATGTATCACTTCCTCAACTCTGTCGAGCCAAATAGTGTGACATCGTATGTAGCAGCCTGTGTGTATTACTTCCCTATTTACAAATGAAGGTGAGGGTGGAGGAGATTGAGATGGGCCTGTGGTACCCCAGCTCATATATGACACAGCCAGCGGTTCAAGCCATCCTTAACCCTATCTGGGCCTCCATCCAATGGCAATACTCCCATGTTTCCATGGACACTGGACTGGTTTGTTTTTTGTTTTTTTTGTTTTGTTTTTTTTGTTTTTTTTTTTTTTTGCGTTTTGTTTGTTTGTTTTAGTGGATGTGAATGTTGCCCAGTTTTTGCATTTCATTCTGAACCTATGATTCTATAGCAGCCTGATCGATCCTAATCACTGGGACCCCCTCACCCCCATACCTTTCTTGGGCCTTGGGAATGTACTTTAGCAGAGCCTCTGATCCAGGGACCAGAGCATGGGTGGTGTTAAAAAGCTTTCTGTAGCTGTGCTTGACATTTAACATAGTAAACATTTAGATGCATGAAACTGTTAGTACCATCAGTAGATTATCCTGAGACCCTCTGTGGTCCCTTTTATTCCTTCTCACCCCAGAACTTCTGCTGAGCTATCACTGTACCATCTCGAACGAGCTCTGAATTCTGCTTTCCTATGAACCTAGTCAGAAGGCAGCAGCTGCTTCATCTTCTATGTGCTTCTTTAACTCTGCATAATTGAACTGTCCCCCTGGCTAACTCATGGTGTGTCTTTTCTTTCCCTGGGGGTTCTGCCATGTGATGGACCCAGGGCCTGTCTGTTCACCGGTCGGGGACGTAATGGACTGCTGTAGGTTGGGGTGTAACAGGGAAAGTTTGGTGAACACGCACACACGAGGGGTGCTAGGCCGGCTGTGGTGAGTGGGAGGCGCCAACTAACTTGCTCAGAAAGAGACTTCTTAGAAGCGGCAAGCTGCTCACCAGTGCAGCAGCACCCCTCACCCTGCCCTGCAGCACCCGGTGGCAATTTGAATTAGTGGGTAGGCTCGTAATCTTCCGGTGGCTCCTTTGATGCCTCATGATGTCAGGAGGATAGCCCCAGCCCGTACTTTCATGCCCTTTCTCGGTGTATGTCTGTTGGTGAAACGTGGGTGGTTTTGCTTTCTTGGCACAGAGTCTTCGAAGTTCCTTGCCTGTTTCGGTCGTGTTAGGCAGTTACACTTTTGAAGCTGAGTTTTCTTTCCAGCCTCTTACTCCTTGAAGACCCCTGTCCCACCTTCCTGGGCCTCTTAATTTCCCCAGCACTCCCTCTGCTTCTTCCTAGAGTAGGGGTTTGTGGGGTTACTTTGCTGGAGGCAGCCAGCCCAGTGTCTGGCATTCCTTCCCACTCAACTCTGATTGCCTGTGGGGCAATGGGGTGACTGGCCAAGTTCCCCATCCTCCACTGCCTCGCCTACCCCCATCCCAACCCCCACCCCACCCAGTTTGGCCTTTCTTCTGTTTTTGTTTGTTTGTTTGTTTTTTTTTGATTCAGGCTTGTCAATTTAGGACTAAAGCCCAGAGACTTTTCTGGAGTTAGCTTCCTGACCCCACCTTTTTCATAAACCTTGCTGTAAGTGGTAGTTTGGCCAGACACCCACGTTAGCAGGCTTTGGGGCTGGGCTGGACATCATGCCTCACCCACTTCTGTTCCCAGCTTACAGAGAATATTCTCTACCGGTAGAGAAGCCTGAGTCGGGCATGGTTGCACGGTTGCAGTTGTTTTTCATGTTAAACATGCTGACTGAGAAAGGCAGGATCACCTACCAGCTGCCCCTTAGCTTCGGTGACTACCAGGGTTTGTCACTATAGGGTCATTTTACCACAGAGGGAAGTATCGGGGTGGGGATATGCCACCTAGTTCTCCTGCCCTGGGACCTCTCAGAGTGACCTTTGGACTAGTTCTTAAACAAAATACATGGCATTTCAAAGCTGCAAAAGAAGCCAGGTTACCAGGGCAACTCAGACCAGTCACCTCCTCCCCTTCAGCCAGTTCAAGAGGAGTTGCTCGCAGTGCTGCCTATTGGAGCCTATGCCCAACCCTCCTGCCTCTGCTGCCCAAGCTGAAGGCTGCCCTCTGAAGAGTGTATAGACATGGAGCTGTCACTGTAAAGTTGTGGAAGTTGTAGGGATCTCCAGCATCACTAGGGCCTTTGCACATGAGAGCACCCTGAGGGTCCCAGCCTTGATGTCATTTGTGGATTGGGCAGCAGGTGCACAGTGTGGCTTTGACTGCTGTTCTACACACCCTATTCTCTCAGGCCCTGGTGGAGGTTGAGGACTCATCCTTTCTGGACCAGAGTGTGAAAACTGAATTAAAACTTAAGAGAAGAGGCTAAGAAACCACAGGGCCCATGCATGGAGTGGAGGTACAGGGAGATGGTGCTCTGGAGAAAGCTCTCCCCACACCCAGCTTTCTCTCTGAGGGTTAGGCGGAGGACAAGGACCTAGTGTAGGAGTTAAGTGGCTCCCATTGGCCCTCTTTCATGAACCAATCTGCTTGGGGATTCCCCAAAGCCATCTTGAGTTTGTATCTTGGCCTGGCCTGGCCTGGATCCCCAGGGCAGGAAGTGGGCCACTTCGTGCTTTTTTTATCAGGCCCAGATTTTGAATTTCATTTCCTGTGTCTGTTGGGGAAAGCTACTGAGCCCTGTAAGGAGGAGGCCTAAAAGAAGGAAAGAGACGGCCTCTCCCTTGATCTGTCCTGAGGGCCACCTCCTGCTTCCAGGTGCTTCTATTATAGGGCTTCACACAAAGCCATGGTAGGTGGTGCCCTGCTGACACCTCCTGTGGGGCCTGGTGACGTTACGTTGTCACCCCTTTCCTCCTGGCAGCGAGAACTTGGTATCTCCACCACAGGGTCCCCGGTACCCTGCCTGTAGCAGTCCCTAAACAATCTCAGGACTGTTGGGGCAGGATACTAGAGGAGAGCCCACCAGTATCCTGATGGCTCACCGTGGCCACTTCTCGGACAAAAATATTGTATGGTTAGTCAGTCTGAACTTGAGATCAGTAGGAATTTTGTTGTTGTTTTGTTTTGTTTAATACAGCCCAGGCCAGTCTCAAACTCAACATGACCTTGAATTCCTGCTCCTTCTCCCTCTTACCTCTCAAGTGCTGGGATGAAAGGCATGTACCACCAAACCCAGTTTATGTGGGCTCTCTACATGCTAAACACTCACACCAACTGAGCCACGTTTTCATCCCAAACCTTGAATGCCTCATGCAATATTGGGGGTACACTTGAATTCTTTTCAGGGATCACAACTCAAAGGAGCTGGTGGGACCCAGGGCCCCCAGTGAACAGTGGGTCGGACAGTGGACAGACGCATGGTCCTGGTTCTAGCCTGGCTTCACAACTAGAAGTGATGCCCCTACCTGATGAGCACAGTAGGGTTTCATCGCATCGCCCCATAATGCCCTGGCCTATGTGTGATATTATTTCTGATCCCCCCCCCCCCCACAGCTGGCCGGAGGTGTGATCCTAGGTGTGGCTCTGTGGTTGCGCCATGACCCGCAGACCACCAGCCTGCTCTACCTGGAACTGGGAGACAGACCAGCACCCAGCACCTTCTATGTGGGTGAGTAACAAGGAGACAGGGTCTAGTCATAAGCCCAGAACAGTCACGGGCCCCCTTCCAGGAAGAAGCTGAGCTTCTAAATCTGGTGGGTGGAGTATTAGAACTGGCCGTGGCCTAGGCCTAAGTTGTGCTGTGCGGGGAGGCTGCCTACAAGAGGGGGTCTTGAGACAAGAGAGTTGGGTTGGGTGTGGTGCTGCTGGAGACCCCACAGATCTGAGACTAGGCTAGGCAGAAGGGAAGCAGCTGGGAGTGGCAGGAGCCTTGTGGGACCTTGCTTATTTTAACATGGGCATTTCTGGAGGAACCTCCCTGGGCAGGGTGGGGCTGAATGCCTGGGCTAGCAACAGCTGAGGCACCAGGAGTCCTGATTTGGGGAGGGCTGGAGACTGGGCCGACAGTGGATGACTCAGACACCCCTCTCCACCCCCACCCTTCACCCCTCACCAGCACACAGGCCCGACTGCTACACCTGCCTTATTAGGCTGTCTGTGGGGGACTGAGCACCCTCCTTCCTGAGCAGTAAAAACAGAAAGATGGCTGCTGTGCTGTGCTGTGCTGTGCTGTGCTGTGCTGTGCTGTGCTGTGCTGTGCTGTGCTGTGCTGTGCTGTGCTGTGCTATGCTATGCTATGCTATGCTATGCTATGCTATGCTGTGATACACTCACTGTGCTGATGGAGGCAGCTTCTCCCTGGAAAGGGGACCTGGTGCCCTTGAAACTCAAGGACTATTTGGAGATGTTTTTGCCCTTTCAAAGCTCCCAGCTGTCGTCAGCGGTCTGAGGTGGATCCTATTTCTTGTGTGGAGCCTAGAAGGGGCTTGGGAGACATGGCTGGTGGCTGAGTGGGGACCATTAGATCAGAAACTGTTCGTATTCTCCCTTTCTGCCCAAGTGTTCCAGGGCAAACAAGGTCTCTGGTCAACCCATGGTTGGCTGTTTTTCCTTCCTCCCTACCCATAGCATTCCCATGTGTAGAATGGACGGTGGTGGGATCCAGGCAATGTGGACAGGGGCAGAACCTGGTCTCCTTTGAGGAAAGCCATTAGGGATAGCAGTTTTCAGTTGTTAGTTGGGGAAGGTCCCACACTAGCTCTCCCACCTTGGATCTAGTACCTTCAGAAGAGGAGGAGGATACCCACCAGGTCATATGGAGACTATGGCTTGTTTGTAGCAACTAGTATGGGTGTCTTCACAAGGGTGATCTGGGCATCAGAGACAGATGGGAGGAGTGCTAGCCCATAAAGGACTCTTTCCTGCCCCTAGGCCTTCTGCACGGGGAAGGCCATGCTCCCACTCTGCACTGGTTTGGCAGGAGAGGCAGGGTACCCTGCAGAGCCTGGATAGGATAGCCTAGGAAGCAGGTCTCTGTCCTCACATTCAGCTCCAGAGCTGCTCAGCCACCTGCCTTTCTGTGGTTATGGTCTCCTGGGTACTGGGGAAATAGTCTCAGGCACTGGACTGTGTAGCAGGGTGGGCACTGGACAGCAAGGCCACCCATGGCCTATGAGTGGGAACTACTCTGGCTGCCATGTCCCTGCCCATTCTGAATTGGCTTTCTGGAGCCCCCTATCGCCCCTGGACTGAGCTCTATTAGGAGCAGATGTGGCCCTGACAAAGGCATTCTGTCTTGTGTTTAGGAGAGTTAGTTTGGGGCCTTGCTTAACATCCCAGATAGCACCCCATGGGCTTTAGATAGGGCACGTGCTAGGCCTAGGAGGGTGCCTCAGCCTAGGAAGCCCTGGGACAGTGCCCATGGGTCAGGTGCCCTGTTTGCATCCTCCTGCTGAGCCTGATTCAGTGACAAGAGCCCACCTCATCTTGAGGTTGGAGTTTCAGGGCCTGAGGACAGGGCCGTGGTTGAAGGTGCTCTGCCTTTTGGGAGGCAGAGGAAAAGCCAGTTTCCAGGCAGCTCTGGTGGGAGGCTTTTCCTGGACCAGATGTGTTTAGTGAGGCCAAAGGATCTGGCCTGTTTCTAAGCCTGGCAGTAGGTCCTGGCCATGGCACCTTCTTCCCTGGGCTGTCCAGGCAGGGGACAATGGGCCTGGCTTTATGCAAGGGATCTTGGACTGCCCTTCAGTGTTACCATGGAGATTGGGGGAAGGGTTTCTCTGCTGAGGGACCAAGAGATACAGGGCTCATCAGAGACACCGTGGTCTTTCCAAGGGGCTGAGGGGTACTGTGGGCACTGAGGCAGGGACGTGGCCCAGCTGGTGCCTCATGGACCACGGTGCTTTCCTGTAAATTCATAGTCCAGCCAGTGGCAGGTGTTGGGTACTCTGCTCAAGCTGCCCTTATCATCCTGTCAGCCCTCCAGACACCTACCCGTAGGTTGCTGTCCCTTAGAGTTAGGTGAGCAGAAGAGTTAATACACCAGTGTCCCTGAGATGAGGTACCTGGAGTTGGTTACTGGTATAGCTTGTCCCTTGCGTTCATTGGTAGTCCTGGGCCTCTGCCTCCGACACCCATGCTGCTTCCCCATTTCATGCACTGAGATGGGTAGACCATTTCAGCCCTCTACAGTGAGTGCTGAGGGTTCTCAGGTGCAGGTGGTGGGTGCCTGGCTACAGGGCAGAACATACCTGTGAAGTGCATATATGTTCTCTGGATACTGGATTGCTTTTTTATCCTCTGGTGGCAGTGGCAGCTCTGCCATCAGGACACTGAGGCCCAAACAGCTCACTTTGCCAAACTCTGCCTGTTGTGGGTGTGAGCTGGGTGTTCCTGTCTCAGGCAATGATGCATGCAGTCTGCTCACTCAGGTCCTTCTCTCCCCAGGCATCTACATTCTCATTGCTGTGGGAGCTGTGATGATGTTTGTGGGCTTCCTGGGGTGCTATGGAGCCATCCAAGAGTCCCAGTGCCTCCTGGGGACGGTAAGTAGGAAGGGCTGCAGGGTTGGAAAGCAGGGTTTTTGGCAACCTCTGTGGCTTCCCCAGGGCTTTGGTTTTTCTGTTTTCTGGATTTCCATTGAGTCTTTGGTGACACATGTTGGAAAAGGGAGTTTCTCTTCAGAGGACTGTCTCACCCCTAAAGCCAGCCTTAGTGCCCCTGGCAACACCAACTACTGGTGGAGCTGAGTCCTAGATGTGCCTTCTAGAGCCTGGCTAGCCTGGGAAGGAGGCCTTGCCAGTATCATAAGCTGGAGAAACTGAAGCACAGCTCATAATTTAACCTTCTCACGGGTGTAGGATAAAGGGGGTAAGGAAACTGAGGTCAAGGTTGGGGTCATATTGCTGCATGTGCCTCCTTGAAGCCTGTGGACACTTGGATTTGTCAGCTGCATCTCCTGTACCAGCCACATCCTGCAGAGTCGGAAGCAGGGTGAGGTCACAAGAACTTGGACATCTCAGTGGAGGGCTGCATCAGGCTCTGTCTCATGGCTTTGTGTGGCCCATTCTTAATCAGGACATTGTTGGGTGGATATCACCAACCTCGTTGGCTCATAGTTGTTGGCTGTGTGGGTACCTATAAAGAGAGAGCGAGGCCTGAGCTTGCTGGTCGAGGCTCTGACTCTTTCTCTCCCCTAGTTCTTTACCTGCCTTGTGATCCTGTTTGCCTGTGAGGTGGCGGCTGGCATCTGGGGCTTCGTAAACAAAGACCAGGTAAGCCTAGGTTCACAGGGGAGGGAGATATGCCCTCTGCCCAGGCAGCAAGTGTGGATTGCTTGAGCCCATGGGTTATAGGGTGCTTTTTGAATTTCTGGGTCCTCCTGGTTAGGAGGGTCTTGGGAGCTCAGTGGAAGAGGTGGCTCAGGGGAAGCAGAGTGCTTTTGGTGTGGTAATCCCTGTGGCCATGATTCTCTACCAGATCGCCAAGGATGTGAAGCAGTTCTATGACCAGGCCCTTCAACAGGCTGTGGTGGATGATGATGCCAACAACGCCAAGGCTGTGGTGAAGACCTTCCATGAGACGGTACAGCTGGGCTGGAGCAGGCTGGCAGGTTGTGGGATTCCTGGCGTGTGTGGGGGGATGAGTCCTATCTCTTCCCAGATCTCAGCAGCAAGACAGGGCATGGCCAACAGTCTCTGTGATTTGTAGGTCTCCGGGTAGGAACCTAATGGGCCTCAGGAGAAATTGGGCTCTTGTGCTCCCAGGTGTTTTGGGTTGACTGTGCTGTGTGCCTGACCTTTCCCTTGTCTCCTGAAGCTCCAAAGCTGACATGATGCTCTTGCTTTCTGCAGCTCAACTGCTGTGGCTCCAGCACGCTGACTGCGCTGACCACCTCTGTGCTGAGGAACAGCCTGTGTCCCTCGGGGAGCAACATATTCAACACTCTAATGAAGGTGGCACCGAATGGGGTTGGGCATCATATCCTGGGTGGTCTGACCCACCAGGGAGATCAGCACTTCAAGCAGGACCTCAGATAGGCTCATGGAACATCTTAGGTAGTGGGGTACAGGATCTTGACAGCTGACGTTTCCCCTGGAACGTCCTGGAAAACTGATTTCCTGAATGGTCTCTCACACACACTGGTGACCCTACGGTACTAGTGAGGTCAGGAGTACTACCCTGTGATAGAGGCCATAGGCAGCAGGTCCGTGTTTATTAAATTTATTTTTGGACAGAAGATAAGCCGTGGGACATAGGCCCTACCACTGACTGTTAACTACCCTCTGCTATCTCTGCAGAGCGACTGCCATCAGAAAATTGATGAGCTCTTCTCTGGGAAGCTGTACCTCATTGGTATTGCAGCCATTGTGGTAGCCGTCATCATGGTGAGCACAGGGCCTCGGATGGGTGGTGGGTGTGCCACCCCTTCCAGAATCCTGGGTACTGACCATACATGTCCCTCCCTCCTGCAGATCTTTGAGATGATTCTGAGCATGGTGCTGTGCTGTGGCATCCGGAACAGCTCTGTGTACTAAAGCCCTTTACTTTGCACCAGAGGACCCTGCAGCGCCCCACCCCTGGAGTGACCAGAGGCCACCTTGGGGACCGTGGCCTGTGTATATAATATTTCTGTATTACTCTGCTACATTTAGCCTTTTTACTTTTGAGGGTTTTGTTGTTCTGAACCTTTCCTGTTACGTATCGGGGGCTGGCATCACACATAGGTGGCATATGTGGGGATGTAGAGGTGGAGCTGGCCCTGGCTTGCAGGCCCCTGTACTTGTTGGACTCCTGGGAATCTCTGCCTGCTGAGCCACACTTCCCTCACAGCTACTTGCCCAGAGGTTACGCAGCTGAGCTAGAGGGCCATGTCCACCCACTCTGCCCATTGTGGGGTCTCCTTGCTCACATCTTTTTAATCCTTCTCCCTTTCCTGCCCCCATTTCAAGAGCTGGGTTTGTAAGCACTCTTACTGCCTTCAATGCACCTGTTCTTTCTAACGTGTCACCTTCAACTGTAATTACATCTTGAAACAGTCATTTAATAAAGGAGGAGAAAATCAGGCATGCTAATGGGACTGCCAGACCTTTTCCTGTGCCAGTGGTGTCAAGAGACCTGGCTCAGCTCTGAACCTCTCCAGGCACAGGGTGAGCAGGTCCAAGAGAGGCTGTGGAACATACTGGGTGGCAGGGCCGGGACCCTGGGAGTATTTCACGTGATTATCCCCTTATTTGTACCTCCCCATATCGGGAGCCCAATGCTGACCTTAACACTAGCCTTGACCTCATTTCCACTCATCTGTTGGACTTGAGAGGTCAGGCTGAGACAGGCAGGAGTGGCCACGTACCTGGGGAATTTGGCACAGAATGCTGGAGATAGGTGGCAAGAACCCCCTGCTTTTGAGGGACAACACAGTAAAGGCGAAATCACTGCCTCATCCCAAGTATCTGGGTGCTCGGAAATGTTCTATTGAGCTGGGTGGCAGCCTACTCAGTTCAAACCTTCTGGACATAAGCAACCACTTTTTTTTTTTTTTTCCTTAGACTCAAGTCTGCACCCCTCCCCCAGGCTGCTGGCATATTTAATTGGTCTCTAGAGAAGTCTTGACTAAGATTCAGGTCCCCAGGAAAGCAAGAGGACAGGCCCAGGCCTGGAGGAGGGTTGTGTGTGGCCCTGGATAGTGGAGGAGTAGGGTTGTGTGTGGCCCTGAAGAGTGGGGTTGGCGTCCAGCAGCTAAAGCGTCCGTTCCTGTGTCAGGACGCACGGACAGGCAGTGCCTAAGGGAGTGGCCTTGAATCTGTGCAGCTCTAAGCAACCCATCCAGTACCCAAGGGACCACCGCATCTCTAAATGCCAAGAACCAGCCAAGACCTTGGTTCCGCCCCACTTTGGGAAGCCAACAGAGCGCAAGACCCCCACCACTTCCGGCCAAGGCCGAAAATGTCTAGGACACTGGTTGGCGCTCGCAGTGCGTAGTGACGCACTTCCTCCCTGTGACGGACCCGGCCCAGGCGCCTTCCGACAGGCGGTGCTGGAGGCCTCAACCCTTTGCGATTGGCAGTTAGCCCTGCAGTATTGTGGGAATCATGGCTTTTGGCTCCGCCTTTTCCTCTTTCGTAATTTCCTGGCAGATATCCGTGTCTGCTCCGGTCTTCAGGATTGCGCAGACGTGAAGTGTACAGGTCCCGACAGGCATTAGGCAGTGACCCATTGCTTTCTGGTAGTTGTAGTCCATAGGCGCTAAAGCACCCAATATTCAGACAGCCGGAAACTCGGTTTCCCAGGAAGCCGTGCGAGAGTAGGCGGAGACCGCGGCCCGAATCCCGGGGAACCGGCGGGACGCTGCGGGAAAGGCGGCAGGGTATTCAAGCGTGCATGGACGCTGGGACGGTGAGCATTGGCTTCCTTAGGACCGCGACTAGGCTAGTCCCGTGTCTGGCCCTGCCAGCCCTCTCTCCGGACCCAGGTGGTGCCTGCGGTGTGTCTACCCGGAGAGGCTGCGCTCTGCTGAAAGCCGGTCATGGGATGAGCGGCTGATGGAGAGCCCCTTCCAGCATCTCCCACCGCTCATCCCTTGTATGTCTGCACTGTACTGATCTCATGGTTGACTCTCTCCTTAACCCCACCTAATCTGTAGCTCCACATCTTTGCGCACAAGGATATATTTTAGCCACCCAGCTTCGCGAGGTCTCCGCCCGCCTGCGTGACCAAGCCAGCGCCCGTCTGTGAGTAGAGGCGCCCGATACATGGTGGAGATGAAAGAGGGGAACCTGGGAGGGTAGGGAAGGGTGCGGCCTTAATTACACCCCTCATTGCAGAACCCGGGCTGCTTCGCTGCAGGTGGGACGGGTCCCAGGTCCGCATGGAGGAGCCAGAGGCTGCCTTGGAGGCTGAGGAACCCACGAAGGATGACACCCTACCTTCTGACACCGTCTCCCTCAGCGACTCGGACTCGGACTCGGACCTCAGCTTACCTAGTGGTGCGGAGGTGCAAGTATTGTCCCCGGAGAGGCTTTCCGGGGAAGGCCAGGAGGATTCTGACCCTGATGACCCTCCCTCGCCCCCCACCGGCGTCCCCACCACCGCAGTGCAGCCGTTCCACCTTCGAGACATGAGCTCTACCTTCTCCCAGCGCAGCCACAGCATCTTTGATTGCCTGGAGAGTGCAGCCCGGCAGACACCCCTCTCTGCACCCCAAACCAGTGTGAGTGACAATGGCAGCTTCAAGCGGCCTTTGGCTCCCCCAAGTCAGACTCCAGCAGGACGCCTGAGCAGAATGCGTGAGAGCACTGGTCTGACCAGGGTACTCCCTGTCCCTGATTATGTGTCACACCCTGAGCGTTGGACCAAGTACAGTCTGGAAGATGTGGCTGAAACCAGTGAGCAGAGCAATCGTGATGCTGCCCTGGCCTTCCTGAGTTCTCACAGCCAGGCATCCTCCACAGAGTATGCCCCCTCCTTCAACCAGGACCCCTCTAGCTGTGGGGAGGGGAGAGTGGTCTTCACCAAACCAGTTCGAGGCAGTGAGACTAGGACTGAGAGAAAGAGGGTCCTAAAGAAGGGGTGTGTGTCAAGTGCTGGTGGTGAGGCCTCTGTTGAGCTAGCCCATCTGGCTGGGCCTGAAGCTGAGGAGTGGGGTGGCCACCAGGGACTGCCAGGGGTGGCAATACCTTCAGAAGCTGCTCATCCTGGGTCCTCATCAGACCTCACAGGGATGGAGGCTGTTGGTTTCCACAGTAGCAAGAAGCGGAGTAGAGACCACTTCCGGAACAGGGACAGTAACCCAGAGGGGCCAGAGTCAGAGAGAGGCCCCTCAGTTTAAGTGCAGTGCCATCACTCCCACCTCACCTGCCCAGTCTGTGGGAAGCTGTGGGCTATCTGTAGGAGGGGATGTGTGCAGCAGCTTTGGCTGGGACTGGGAATTGTGGGTCAGGGGACCTTGGAGGACCTTGTGCCCCAGTGTCTTGGGGTGAATAATAAAGGTTTGGAGTATTTGAATTTTGTGGCTTTTTTCTGGGCCCCACTCAAGAGTTCTGTTCAAATAGTTCTGGATGACTAACAGGACTCTTATCTATACCAGCCTCACCTTGCCCTTCCTACACCAATGGAGACTGCTGAGAAGGTTTGCTATGATCATTTACGTTTGTCACTGGTGAACCTAGAGGGACTGGGCTCATAGCCACATCTAGCTTTGTGTCCCTAATGATACTGGATGAGCAAAATCTGCCCCCCCCCCCCCCCCAGGAACCAGTGCAGTCTCAGCATTAGGCCTGTGCAGACTACAGGTTATTGGAAGAGGGTAGATTGTGAACCAGCTTATAGCTGATGTCCTGGGTGTATGTCTCCAGGACTTGTGACTTCTGTGTAGGACATAGCCGATGCTATAGGCTGATGTCTACATCATTCAGCTGAAGCTGGGCCAGGGAGGAAGAGAAGGATGTAGGGAAGATAAATGGGTGAGTACTTCATGTTGAGGCCATAGACTTGGACCAACATATCTAGCCTAGCCTGCTAAGCATCAAGTCTGCCCTAGCCTCTGCACTCCTCATTGAAGGGCTTGAGTTCCTCCTAAAAATGAGGAACTAGCCTTCGTGGTCATTTCATTGAGAGCAATGGAAGGAATCAAGATGCCAGCTGATGGGTCAGATAGCCCTCCATGCACCCCAGATGTTTGAAATACATATTCAGTGACCCCTGTAATCCAGCTGAGTTGAGGTGGTCTACAGGCATTATAGAAAATAAAGTACCATCAGGTACCCTTGAATAGTATCTTGGGGTTACTGCCAGAATGGGCACACAATGCTGTGGGGCCAGAAGGGTGGAAGCTGATTACAGTGGACCCTGCCTTCCAGAAGCTGGTCAGCCAATGAAGGGTCTTTAAGGGCAAAAAGAAACCGTTAGTGTTTAAGAGGTTGGTTTCTTAAGAACTCAGGGTAGACAGGCTAGACCTAGGCAGATGATGTCCTGTGAGGGAGTTGGCCGGTTCCAGGTGTCCAGTTCAACACAGTAAAAGCTCTAGGTAGGACATGAAAAAACTCCTACTTCAGAAGATTACACTGGGCCTCCCAAATAGGTATCAAGGGAGATGATTCTCATAGGAAGGGATGTCCAAGAAGTGGTCTGTCCAAGAAGTGGCCTTGACCATTTCTGGGGGCTGCTGGAAGTTGGGGGGGAGGAGAGGTTGATGTGTCCCAAAAGTTCAAGATGGCCAGGCCTGGGTCTCTAGGACAAGTGGTTTCTCCATGTCAGTTGTCTGAGGGTGGCAAGCCAGCCTCTAGGTACTCCCTGTCTCTAGCAGAGGCTGGCTGACTCCTGCGACCACAGTTCTGAGAGCCTGGGAGCAAGAAGGGAGAAAGGACCCTCAGCAGGGAAGTCCCAGCTGGGGCAGGGCAGTGCAAGGCAGGGGGAGAGGCAAGGGTCAGGACATGGAAAGTGGTAAGGCCAGCAAGGCCAGTGCTAGACAAAGCCTTGGGAAACAAAGGCCCTGCCCCAGGCATCTGTATGCCTCAGAAAAAGTGGCCTGCCAAGGGCCACAGGAATCTCCAGCACAGGTCAGGAAGGCAAGACCTGATATTGCAGCCTGCAGCTTTGTTCTTGACCTAATTGAGTGAGTGGCTAAAGGGAGGAGCCTGTGCCCATCTCATTTCCGTGGCCTGAACCAACACTTACTTGAGTAGGTGCCTCCTGGAGCTGCCGTGTCAGTCATGGAGGACAGGAGGAGCATACAATAGTTAGCCTGGAGGGAGCCAACGGAGGTGCTGAGACTTGGGCATAGGGCCTCCCTCCCTTGTTATTCCATTCCTGCCGGGTGCTACTACTACCCTGGGACTCCACACTCTGGACCAGGCTCCCCTATGGAGCATAAGAAATGGTGACAGGAGGTGGTGCTGAACCTAGGTTTTGTTGGACCAGGTCTAGAAGAACAATGGTTCTCAAAAGTGAGTTGAGGCAGGGATAGGCATTGGTCAACATACACATAAGCCCTGAGGTCTTGCCTGCCCTGCTCATGGTCTTCCACTCTGTCCAGGCCCTAATGCTGCCCATCAGGATGCTGGTACAGGGCTGTGGCAGTTCCCACAGAACTGGAAGGATGGCCCCACCTCAGAAAGATTAATGGACAATAGGTTGCTGGCTTGCCTGTGATTCCAGACACTTGATCCTCTTTTCTTGCTCTCTCAGTGCCCCGATGTATTTGGCAATGGAGTCAACTCTGTGGAAAGCAGAACCAGCTGCAGATGTGACATTTTCATGGCACTCCACAAGGGGGAGCTTGCCTGCTCTAACTGCTCTCTCAGGGTCTCAGTCTGCCTCTTGCTCTTCTGTCCTTCTAATCTAAATCTGGGGCCTGTCTATGGAAATGGAGCACTTCTGTACCCTCCCAGAGATTGAGGATAGACCTATTCCTGCTTGGACTAGACTACCTAGCAAGAGAAAAACAGGTCATCCATATAAGTGTTCAGGAACAGCCCCTACATCATCCAGCACCGGCTAGGCGTGGATCTTCAGACTTGAAAGGAGGAGGAGAAAGAGAGAGTCCCATTGCAGAAAGATACCTAGTTATGGGCTTAGGTTTCCAACCCACACACATACACCCTCCTCCTAGAACAAGAGGCTGGAGTGTTGGGTCTTGTGACCCAGCCAAGTTTCCTCAGCACAGAGGTCCTATTAACTGGCACTAGAGGGCCTCATCAAGACTCAAGGCAGTTCAGAAAACCACACCCATTACTAAAAAGGCTAGATAGTCTCCCACGTCCACATGCTCACAACAGGGAGTCCCAGACTCACTGCCCCTCATAACACCCAGCTGATCAAAGTCAGCCTGGACCCGCTGCATTTGAGGCCACCTGCCTCCAGGCAGATCTCTTTCTACATTTCTGGGCCCATGAACAGGAATGATGGCATCTGTGAGTCTGAGCCTCTAGGGTTCCACAGGCTGCCCCACCTGTGTGCCGTTTTCCTCAGCACCTCCCCCTCGCTGTCCCTCCTCCGTTTCTCCATGGTACTCAGGAAGTTCTCTTTCTGGACTGTTTCCCAGGTAATGATCTTCTGGTCCAAGGGGTCAGGCAAGTCTCTTTCTGGCAAGGTGGGAGACAGCAGCAAGCTTCAGAGAGTTGTGTGGGCCCCTAGGGCAGAGCCCAGGTCTAGGCTAATGCAAGGGAGACCAAGAGCAGATGGCAGAAATAAGCCCTGTGTTAGGATTTTGGGCTGCAAGGAGACAGACTAGTCCTGTAGTTGTCTAGTCTGGACCTGAAGATTTGGTTAGCCGAGAAAGGGCCTAGACAAGAAATCCCGGTCCCTTCTGTGAGCTCCTCTGACACTTGGAACTCTCAGGATCAGGGGTATTCAGCCTGCGACCTCACCCAGATGTTGCCGCTTGTGCTGGGCTTCCTTCCTGAAGACCTGCTTGAGAACCAGACTCAGGTGGCTGAGCAGGATGAAGGGCGGGGCCAGGGCCGGTCGACCATGGTATTCAACAATGAGGTGGTAGCGCTGAAACTTCCAGAACATGTCCGCATTGCCCTGTACCACCTGGAATGTATAGCTACAGGACACAGAGCCAAAAGCTGCTCTCCCTGTTCATGGAAACATCCTACCATGACCCATCATCTACACCCAACCCCACAAGCCACCCCATCCTGTATTCCCACCCTTCATCTCCCACTTCACCTCCCAGTCCCTTTATGCTATCCCCCATTGCATCCAGTGGGTAGCAAGGCTGTGCTGGGAGCCCTTGCAGAGAGATGGAGGCTGACATAGTTACTTCAGCTCTCAACTTGACACAGCGTAGAGTCACCTGAGAACCACAGCTGAGGGACTGCTAAGATCATATGGGCCTGTGGGCATGTCTGTGGAGGACTATTTATCGGTGTAGGAGGGCCAGCTCACTCTGGAGGCCCACTGCAAGAGGTCTTCAGCTGTGTAAGAGGTCTCTAACTAAACATGAACCTGAGTGAGCTAGCAAAGAGCATTCCTCTCCAGTTCCCTCTTTGAGCTCCTGCCCTGACTTCTCTCAGTCATGGACTGATCTGGGAATGTAAGATGAAATAAACCCTCCCTTCCCCTAAGTTGCTTTCAGCCAGTTTCTATCACAGCAACAGAACAGAGACTAGGACGGGGGCCCAGCACCCCTCCATCACAGTCGCAGCTATACTGCATGGGGCCTATTCACTGGGGGTGTTTACACAGTTCTGAGCCTCCAACCCTGTAGACTCACCCTCCCTCCTAGCAGGATAGACAGCAGCTACTTAGCTGGGGGTGGGCTCATAGTGTGCCCATACCTGGAGTGTTGACTCTCTACTCCAGGTTCAGCCCCAGTGGACACAGCAGCTAAATATTTTCACAACAGAAAATACTTAGGGACACGGTATCTCTGTTGGCACTCTGAAACTAGCTCTACTAAGAGGAAGCATGGATTAGGAGGGCAGGTGGTTGGGAGAGGTGGAGGCAGGAGGATACCTGAACATGGCAATCAGAAGGTTCATGAGTAGCACATTAGTGACCAGCAGGAAGGTGACCAGCAGGAGAATGACGAGCCAGTTGGCATAGAGGTTGGGGCAAGAAGCTGAACTTTTCAGCAACAGAGGGTGAAGGGAACAATTCACACGGGCCTCTGCAAGGCAAGAAAACACCTTCAGCCTAGGAGTATGGTTCCAAGCCTAGGCCACCAGGGTACAGGTGCTGGCTAGGTGGCCGGGGGCCTGGTTCACATGGGGCTGGCTAGTTTCAGCCCCAACAGTCCCATTGTGAAAAGCTGGCTCTAACTGCACCAAACCAGCAGGTGGACTGTTCATCATCCCTCTCTGCTGGAACTCCAGGAAGGGTCACAGGTCATAGAGGCAAGCCAAGTCCAATCGAGGAATGGAACTGAGCACAAGGGTCATGGAACCCATTTCTATCTGTCATTGCATGGAACAATTCCCCATCTACCCTAGAAGGGCTTCCTGCCTATGACTTTTCCACCCAGGGCTTCCAGCCGGGAGTGAGTCGGCAACTTTCCAGGTATCTCTGCCCACTCTGGGAGTTCTCAAAGCCCTGGGCATCCCTCAAAAGCTCTGGGTCACACACTAGCCCCTTAGAGCTGTCATCCCCTTTATGCAGGACCTCACCCTGGCCACACCTGGCCAAGCCCACAGAGCAGCATCTGCCGAGGCTGCCGTGCCCCCTGCTGGCTCCATTCCCTGTCTTCTCCAGGCCGTGTGCCCGTGCATGGCTGTCTGTGTAAGCAGGCGTGGCCATATGTGTGTGTGTGTGCATGCGGGCCTACCACGCCTACCACGTGTGCATTTCAGTGAGTTGCTGCTCCTATCCTTTCAGGTCTCTGTGTTATGATGATGCTCCAGGGAGGCTGCCTTGCGGTGCAGCTTTAGGCTGTCACCAGTCAATCCATGGATGAGTTATGGGGTGTTATGTTCTATGGAAGGGTGCATGCAGCCACCTGAGAGTGCCAGATCCCATCTTGCTCCCTCCAAGGCTGTCTTAGCACAACCTCCCACCCCCCCCAACCCCCGCTGCCAAGCCTATGAATCTGCTCCAGGTTCTGTTTCTCCTCCCTCTTCCATCCCCTCGGTGCCCCAGAGGGGCCATCAAACCCTCCTTTGTAAATGTACGTCCTGCCTGAGGTCTGAGAAGGCCCACCTGGCCTGGTGTGACACAAATTCATCCCTAGAGCCCAGAGCCTAGTGGAAGAAGGAGCAGTGTGGTGTAGTGTAGAGGGGGAGAAGAGGACTTCCAGGTCTCTATACTGCACAAATGGAGCCAGAATTACCCAGGCCTCAGTTTCCCTGTCAGCATAGGCATGTTAGAGAATACCAGGCCACTCTCAGCACAGTAGACACAGTGTATCGGGAAGGGCACCTAAAAAAAGAAACTAGGGAGGGGATTGGCAGGCTGCTTTATTGCTCACTCTGCCTGCCATGTCCTTGGTGGCTCTATTGACCCTGCTGTGGCCTCCACGATAGACCAAGGACCAGCCACCCCACTGCCCTTCTAATTTTCCAGCAGGCCTGAGCCTGTTCCTCAATACCTGTGGAGAAGAACCCAGAGTTGTGGTTACTAGGGAACTGAGACCCCAGAGCTGCTCTGGCTAGGGCACCCGCCTTCCTCTTCCTGCCCCAAGAGCTGGGGCCACAAGGCCATGTGGTGAGGGGGAAGGGAGAGGCAGGCAATGTCTGCTTAAGCTAATGGCCTAGAAAATTGATAGCTCAGGTTGAGTAAACACCAAAGGTACTGTGGGGTGAAGACAAAAACAGGCCAGAGTATGGCTTGGGAACACCCAAATCCGAAGTTAATTTCCAACCATTCTGTCCCTGAAGGCCTGGACTCACTCCAATCTCACTGTCATCTATTGACAAATATTTATCAACAGTTGTGATTGCTGACCTGGCCTCCTTCGTGGCCTCCCCAAGGATGGGTGGGGTCAGGTCACTACTGAACATCCAAACTACATGGCCTCATGGTTAGACAACCCCAAGTCCCTTGACACTAGCCTGAACACTGACTCTTATGCTTCCTTCTGTACCCCATCTCTAAGGCTGTGCAGTAGTACCATGTGGTACCACTGTCCTGAGCTCCCACTCTCTAGGCCTCGTTCCAGCCTAATGAACCAAATCACTATTTGCTGACTCTAGATCCCCATTCTGGCTCCAGGGTTTTCCTTTCTCCACCACCTACAAGACCCCTGCAGTAAGTACAGAGCTGTACCCACTTGTCATGAAGTCCCTAGAATTTCCATCAGCTCTAAATGGGTGTGTGGTCTAGCTTGAGGGGACACCCATGATTACAGATAAGCCCCACACCACTCACACCATCAGGCAACACGCACAAGTTGAGGGGATCCCTAGTGGAGGCAAGATAGTTGGAAATGGTGAGCAGCTGGATCACAGGGAGACTGCTGTCAGGTGAAGCAACACAGAGTGCTCAGGGTGGCCTGGGTTCTTCATACTGTGCTCATAGTGTCTGCCCATCCTCTGTCCCTCACAAGACCCCTGCCTCCAAGGCCCATCCCATCCCGTGGCCTCCCCAGGCAGAAAGCCAGCCCTGCATCTTCAGGATCCACGGCCTACTTCCCAGCCAGGCAAAGATTGGGGTCACCATGGCTGGCTGTATCTTGCCCTGCTCTGGATCTCAACGGAAAACATACACAAGGCCTGTGGCCTAGACTTAGGATGTCATTCTCTCAGCCATTTCCAGCCAGAGGCATGGTGACACAAAAGTCCCAGTGGAGGGCCACATACCCTGGAGCCCCATAGCCCATCATCCCACCCTCCTGGCTCAGCACAAACCATCAATCTCATCCAGAGGGATTTGCCCAAAGATCTGCAGGTAAGGCCGGTATAGCACGCGGCGGAAAATCCACTCCAGACGGCCGTCATGGGGGTGCAGCAGGGCCTGAGTGGTCACGCCATAAGCCACAAGCCACACGCTCAAGAAAAAGAGGAAGAAGAAGACATCTTTCATCTGCAGAAGGAAGGTCACAGGGCATGGTTGGCCTGGGTGGGAACTCAGCCCAGGGTCACAGAGGGGCTCACTCTCCCCCAGGTTGGAGTCCAGAGAGCTTACTCTCACCTAGGTTTGGAGTTCCAGTGTTGTCACCTCAACTGGGGGTGACAGTCCCAAGGGGATCATCTCTTCCAAGGCCTGGGGTTGTCAGGGTTCTCACCACCACCTTGGGTGGGGTTTCAGAACTTACCCCCCTCTGGGGTTGGAGGTCCCAGCATTCTCACTGTTACCCACAGTTGGGATACCATGAGGCTCACCACCATTCAAGGTCAAGATCTGAGGGGGCTCACCCCTAACCCAAGGTGGGGTTCCAGGGAGCTCACACCCACCCAGGGTCCTGTGGGCTTCCCATCTACCCAAGGCTGAGGTTATAGGGGTCACCCCTGTAAGTCGATGCAGTGGTAGCTCACCTGGATCCAGGATTAAGCTCATCTGAGTCAGTGTTCCTTTGGGCTCCTCAGCTCTTCAGAGCTGGGATCCCAAAGGACTCACCCTCCTCCCGAAACCTGAAGTTTAGGGTCCTGAGGACTCACCATCCACTCAATCAAGGCTCCTCATCTATCCAGGATTGGGGTCCCAGTGCCTCACCCCCCTCAAGGGTCAGAGAACCCCAGAACACACCATCCGCTCTACAATGATGATCTTAGGACCCAGCTGCTTGTGAATGGCAAAGATGTGGATGAGCCGAAGTGTGAACACCATGAAGTCAATGGCCAAAACAGTACGGCCAGCCTCAAATACCAAGGGCAGCATCCTGGGGAGAGACAAAGGCTGATTGATTAAGGTTGCCGGTGCCCATGGAGAACAAGAGGTGTTCTCCAACACACTGTGCAATAGCCAAATAACCAAAAAGCAGGATCCGGGACCCCACTAGGATTTCAGAGGGCTGCTAAAGCCTGCCCACCAGCCCATGTGAAGCTCCAGACCTACAGGTGACGCCAACAATGAACAGGAAGATGGCCACCATGTCACACTTGTTCCAGTTGTCTTCCACATACAGAGTGAACTTCTTCACCAGGTGTGTGTCCTCATCTGTGAAGAAGCCCTGGCAGAGAGAGAAAGCCTGGTTGCAGCACCAGGTCTATCTTGCTGAGGCAAGGAGTTTGGCAAGATGATCAGAATCAACTGGTGGCTGGAACCCAGTATATGGCTAGGACTGGGGCTATCAATTGAAGAGATTTCAGGGCTAAGTCTGGGGATGAAAAATGAGGTCAGTCTGAATTTGGAGTCAGGACTGTTCTTGACTAAAACTCAGGGTACACTGAATGTCTGGACCTGGCCAGTGACTCAGGTCAGGGTTCAGAGTCTGACTAGGGAATCATGATCATTCTGCAGCAGAGATCAGGGCTCAGTATGGAGCTAAAATTGGCTCAGTTTGGTTCTAGGACTGGAGCTCAGTTCATGACCAGGACCAGGGCTCAGACTGTGATGAACATCAAGACTATTTGTGACTAGGATCAGAGCTTAGTCTGACTGAGATTGGGGCTTTGTCTGGAGCTGGGATTGGGGCTCAGTCTGTAACCAGGACCAGGACTCAGTAGCCTGGGTTGACAAGAAGGCCACACATTGCTCTTGTTCTATAGATGAAAAGTCTTAGCAGGCTCCAAAGCAGGCCCCAGAGGCACATATAACATAGCCCTAGTTACAGAGTCCAGGAGTGGGCCGCGCTGGCCACTAACCTGTCGGATTTCCTCCAGCACCAGGGTGAACACCCAGAAATAGAGGGTAACCTCAGACCCAGATGGTCCCTGGGGAGGTGGCTTGAAGTCCACCAGCAGGACATAGGTGAACAGGAAGAGGAATGCGAAGTACATGACCACGTTCCCCAGGAACACGGTCACAGGAGCGCCCCAGAACTTCCGCCACCGTGTGAGCAGGAAGGCAGCTTGTGGGCCGAGGTCTCCTGGAGCCCTCGGTGCCTCTGTCAGTTTCTCCAGTCTGTGTGGGTGCAGAGGAGAGGACTGTGGTGTGAAGGGGCACCTAATCACAGTGCCTGGCGGGAGCCTGCCTACCATGTGTCCAGCAGCTGGCCACCACACACTAGTAGTCCTTATTCTCTCTTCTTCTTTCCCAGCATCCTCCATTCTTTGATGCCCCCCACCAGCCCCTACTTTCTTTATCATTCTCAGCACTCCTCTGTCCCTTCTAGTCTCCATTTTTCCTGTCCCCTCTCTTTCTGGGCCCACTCGATCTTTCCCAGTTTCCTAGCTTCTTCCATCCTTCCTCACTCCTCCCATCCTTCCTGGTTCCTTCTATCCCTTTCACACACACACACACACACCCCGCCACCTCTTACTGGCCGCCCTGGCTGCACAGGAAGCTCTTTTCCACATCCAAGCTGTCTGGCTCCTGCAGATCTTCCAGGCCCACCCTCTGTGGGACATCCTCACTGCAACACAGGAAAGAATATCCCAAGAAGGAAGTACTGAGCCCACTGAAAAGAAGGGGGCGTGGCTTATATAGCCAGCTGGATGTTGGGCTATGATGTGGGAACAATGAGCCTCTGGCACCTGCTGCTGCCTACGTCAACCTACCTGAAGGTGATGAGGTTGGTGTAGATGAGGGCTGGGCAGGTGAAGGCACCCAGCAGCCGTAGGATGGGTGTGCCTGTGGCCATATCTCCCCACCAGATCTTGGTCAGGAATGCCTAGAATAGAGTCATATGTTCTGGGTGAGTCCCACCATATTTTAACTCACATAGGGCCCTGTGCTTGAGATGCCCTCTCCAGGCTTAAGAGAGGAAGGCCTGCTTGGACAGGACCTGGTCAGACTCTTTCCAGGAGCATGTGTTTGACTGTTTTGCCGCCTGCCAGCCTTCCCTCCTTCCCTCCTTATTTCTTTGAGGTAGTCTCATACAACCCAGGATAACTATCAACTACATGGCTGAGGGTGGCCTTGAACTCTTGATCTTTCTGTCTCCACCTTCCTAGTGCTAGGATTGCTGGCATGCACCACTACATCTGGTCTATTCAGTGCTCAGGAATGAACTGAGGGCTTCAAGCATGCTGGACACTCTATGGAATGAGCTACATCCTCAGCCTGATGAAACCTTTCAATAACAGATTTACAGATTGGGGTTAGCGACAATCAAACTGAGAACAAGTGTTACTGGGTCCAAAACCAAGCTATAAAAGCATCCCTGATGAATGAAGCAGGAACTCAGCCACTCTCCTGGTCCCTCCCCTATTTAGCTTGCATTTGGGCTGGAAGCTGCAGGCTGGGACATGAACTGAGGAACCTTAGTGTCCTGTGTGAGTAGCCTGAGCCCTGCCAACCCTCCTTGCCCACTGTCCATCCTCAGGCTGATCAGCCACTTACTTGCACACCATCATGGGCAAAGAAGGCCTTGGCATCAGCTTCAGTGGCCAGGTGCAGGCAAGTGGTCCTGCTCCAGCTGTGATTCCTGCGCACCAGCAGGGCAAAGGCGTGGTCCTCGCTGTTGCTGTAGCACTCAGAGAAAAGATCTGTGCACAAAGCCAGCTGCTGGGATGAGGTGCTGAGGCGTGGTCTCTAGGTCCCCATCTTTTGCAGCATATGTCTTAAGTCTACATCCCAGACCTCTCATACTTACAGGGCCACTGAGAGTCCCTGCTTGGCCTCAGGGCCCTTCCCAACCTCTGTCCTTTCTCCTTCTCCCTCAGGATTGTGAGGGCCTCAATGACCACAAATGGCTTCCACCCTGTGGCAGGGCCCAGCACATAACTATCGTGTACTGTAACATTTCCACCTCCCTGTCAGGACTTCTGACCAACCTCCAGCCCCAGAAGGAACTGCTCTGTATTCTCTACACAGGAGGCCATGGGGGGGGGGGGCACATGGCTATCAGAGGTGTCTGCAGGGAAACACAGACAGAGGCCCTCTGCCTGTTACTCACCCAGGGCCAGCTGCTCATACTTGGCCTCACGCATGGTACGGGCCACCTCCGCCTCCTTCTCCAGGTGGGACATTTCCTTTATGATCTTGCAAGCAGCCAGAGCAGCAGCCACACCCTCCCGGCCCTGGAAGATGGAGAAATAGGGTCTTGGAAGGTGGCCCAAATGTCCCAACATTCTCCAGTCTGCCTCTTGGGGTACCCAAGGGAGCTGTGGACAGAGGTAGACACTCACCATGGCCCAGAAGTATGTGGCCATCTCATAACGGTTCTGCAGCACAGCCCAGAGAAACAGGTCCCTCCAAGGGTCCTCACTCTTACGACTGAGGTCCAACAGCCCCTTCTGGCCTGCAGGCCGCTTGGGCGGCCCTCTCTCCTGCAGAACAGGACATCAAGATTCAGCCTACCCAGCACTTCCTGGCCCAACCTGGCTCTACTCACCTCCATCCTGCGCCCGTCCTGGTAGAAGCCACGGCAGGCATCATGCAGGAAATCTTTGAGTACACGGGAGACCTCATGAAGTGAGAAGGCGGGCATCCCAATGGGCAGCTCCCGGGCCTGCTGGGCACCCAGGCCAGCCAGTGTCAGCCGACCCTCCTCATGCTTACGCTGCAGCAGTTCAAAGAGGAGGCTCTTGGGGGACACGGAGTGGTAAAGCTGCTGCAGCCGCCCATAGGTCAAGAACTCGGCCATGTCAGCACCGCTATCCACAAAGAGGCGCACGAAGTCAGGCTTGTTGCTCACCAGGGCATCTGTCATCACCTCTTCCAGGTCGCAAGACTTGATTTACACAGTAGAGGAGGAGATCAAGATAGTAAGAGGAAGGGAGAGAGGCTGAACAACCTCCCCTGTGTACCTCAACCTGTACCCTGAAGTTGGGGCCGGCATAGGTTAGCAGATCATGCTGGCTTCAGGTGTCAAGGATAGGAAAGGTCTGGTGAATTGACATTAAGAGTGTTAGGACTCCCACACCCCAGGCTGGACTTTGGGGGTTTCCTAGCATCTTCTTGACCCCCTCTGGGACAACAGCTGAGACAGAATGGACCCAGCTGACATTCCTGGTCCCCACTTCCTCAGGCTTCAGTGTACTCCTGGCCTGATGTTCCCAAATCAGTTCTGGGAGGGGGAGTACCTTCCATTCCACATCCCCACTGAAGATCTCACTCTTGGCAATGTCCACACGGTCCCAGGCTACGGCCAACTTGAGCTCGTCCAGGTAGTCTTGGGCCTCTTGGCTGTGGCTCTTGCACGCTGTGGGTAGGGGTATGAGGACTTGATGGGGATTGGCAGCTGCCTCTAAACAGCAGCAAGAGGTGCAGGATTAGGGGCTAAAGCCCAGAACCCCTCAGACATGGTCCGGTGGGGCAGAAGCATGCTTCAATAATGTAGCACCTTGGCCAGCATCTCCTCGCCCAAGACAAAGGCAGGGGCATATATTCTCATGCAAGTGCATTTTCCATGGGGATGGCTTCACACTTTTACTGAATGCCACAGTTACCCCCAAGCCCCAGAGTTAAGAGCACCAGGCTTTTGCCTCCATGGGACTGTGACTCACTAAAAGACATATGTGGGCCTGTGTGGGGCTTCCTGGACCTCACTGCCTTGGGAAGAGGAGTGGCTAAATCTAGAGCCGCCCCCTCCTCCCTGTAGGCTGGGCTGATCTTGGACTTGCTTTGTAGCCAAATAAGCCTTTGAGCTGCTGCTCATCCTCCTGCCTACCAGGTATAAGCTAGCACATCTGGTTTAACGTGGTGCTGAAATTGAACCCAGGGCCTTGTAAATGCTAGGCAAACATTCTATCAATTGAGCCACTTTTCCCAGCCCCACACGCTCCAGGCCCTCCTAGAGTGGCCCCTTACCCAAGCATGTCCCCATCCCTTCCCCAGCACTGCCTCTCCCAGCTTCCGGCCTGTGTATACCCTGACAAGCCTGGGCAGTACTCTTACATCTCCAACAGTGTCTTGAGTGGACAGATCCATGGTACCTCTACACAGTAAATGTTAGAATTCAGCCTTGGAAAGGAAGGACTTCCTGGCACAGGCAGCCATAGGGATGGGTCTATGGGGGCATTATGCTTTATGAAGGAAGCTAAGTACAAATAACACATTCATGTAAAGTGGCCCCCAAACTCACTTTCATAGACATGAGGCAGGAGGGGGACCAGGACCAAGGGACAAGGTAAAGTTCTTGCTAAGGTATTGGCTAGGGGGTGAGGGTGATAGGAAAGCTCCAGAATTGGTGATGGTTACAACACCCCGAGGCTAGATTACAAACTATTGAACTGAATACTTCAGAGATGCTTCGTGAATTTGTGAGTCATCCCTCTTACCTGGGAAGGGCTGATGGGCCTCCAGTGTGAACCCTGCTGAGTCCTGCTGCCTCTGAGGGCACGTCTACTTGACTCACCTTTCACAAGTGCCTTGAGAATGACGGTGTCCAGGTCCTCAGAACCCTCCTGCTCAAAGTCGTACACGGTGAGCAGGTGGGGGTGCGTAGCAATGTTCTGAAGCTAAGACCGGGAAGAGGCCTTGAGGTCTGAATGGAGCCTGGAAGGGTTCTCAGGTGAACCACTCTGTCCTGACTGACCCACACGCCTAGCTCAGGACCGCCCACAGATTGACAGGCTAGCTGCCTGGCCTCTCTGCTGCACAAGGACCCGGATGATCTCGAGGTGTGATAGGAAGAAAGGGCACAGGCTAGGCCTGCAGGACCTTCAGGAAGAACACCCCCACCCAAGGGAGGATGGGAGGACAGAGGCAGCAGACAACCATAGCAGCTCCCAGCAGCACCCACCAGCTCTGTCCAGTGCACAATGGCTTCCCAAGAGAAACACTCGCCGGGGAATTTCTCTCTGAACTGCTTCTCAGCCACCTGGGGCACCAGGAGATGAGGCTGGCTCACCAGGGCAGCGAGCACATCAGCAATGCCCCCAGAACCTGCCAGGATCAGCCACGGGGCAGCCTGCTCCACTGCCCTGGAAATCCTCTAAGGAGGCAGAGAAGGTGATACCAAGATGCATGCTTAGAAGGTGCCTCAGCCCTCCACACCACCCTGTGGGTACCCTGTGAAACCACCCTGTCCTCCAGGGCTCCAGTCAAGCCCTTCCTTTCCCCTGACCTTACCTCCAGGGTACTGGGGTCACCATTGACCAGCAGACAAAGGACAGGTATCTGGATGCTGCTGGTGCCTGTGGGTAGAGCAGCCATGAGAATGGTTGATGCTCAGAAAGTGAGATCATTAGGTTGGGCAACTACCCCCAACTTCAGACATCCCCAGATACCACGTTTCTGACACACCCTTCCTTCCTTCCTTCCTTCCTTCCTTCCTTCCTTCCTTCCTTCCTTCCTTCCACCCTTCCACCCTTCCTTCCTTCTTTCCTTTTTTAATCTTTTTTAATCTTTTTTAAACAGGGTTTGATATAGCCTAGTCTGATCTTGATTATTTTCTTTTTGGTTTTTTGAGACAGGATTTCTCTGTGTAGTCTTGGCTGTCCTGGTCTTGCTTTATAGACCAGGCTGGCCTTGAACTCACAGCGATCCACCTGCCTCTGCTTTCCTGAGTGCTGGAATTAAAGGTGTGCACCACCACGCTGGCCAAATGTAGCTTAGGATGACCCCCTGCTTCCATCTCTAGAGTGCAAAGAGTACAGGTGTCTATCACAGTGCTAGTTCATTCTGCACTGGGGACTAAACCCAGAGTTTTGTGCACAAAAGAAAAGCGCTCTACTAACTGAGCTATGTCCCCAGCCCATGGTGGCTTTTCTCTCCTCTCCCTTTCAAACCAAGAGTGAACCCTGACAGTGTGTCAAATCCCTGAGCTGTGGGCCCAAGACTTCAACACTACTGTCCAGAGCTGGCATGTGACAACTTAAGCACAAAGCAACTTGAGAGAAATGAAGTCGGTGGCCAGCCACATCCTAAGGGCAGCCACGCTGTGGCTAGGAAGCCACTCTACCAGCATAGGACAGAGTTGCTCTGCATCATAAGAGACCCACTGGGCCAACAAAGTAGCTGGTGGGAGTGGCCTCAACCTGCTGGCATCCTATGGAGAGCTCTGTGGTATCAGACAGATTTATTTCCACTGTTAAAGTGTACTGGCTTCACCAAAGGTTTACATTGTTGCATGTTAACATATTATTCACACACATTCTAAGCAACGATATAGTAGTTTGTAAATACTGTTCAACCTTTAATATTTTTCTAGTCCATCCCTCTCTCACACCCTCCATTAGCTAAAGATGCACTATTATGCTCCCTGGTGGCAGCGGAGGGGACAGTGCCTCTGGGAAGACCTATTGACTAGCAGAGTCTGCAGCCAGAGCAGTAGAGGTGGCTGCCTAGCCAGGACCATACTGCCTAGCTGTGTCACTCTTCCATCCCACCCCAACAGCACTTCTTCCCAGGTCTTGTATGCTCAGCATTCAGGGACACCCCCCCCCCTTCCTGGAAGGCCCTTTCCCACTCTCTAGGAAGTTCTTGCTGGCATATGCCATGTCTCCATGTCCACATCCCCAAGATGCTGCTCTGGGCAGCTAGAGTGAGTCTTACCGCCATAACCTGTCCTCTGCTGAGAGATGTGCTTCTCCAGGCCCAGCCGCAGCTCTGCCAGCCCATCGTTTCCACTCCCAAGGGCGCCTGGTTCCACAAGAATGAAGTGGGAGAGATTGCTGTCCAGGGGGCAGAGGGGTCCCTGGATGCCGCCCTCATCTGCAGGGTAGTGGATGGGGGTATCCTCCTGTGCCAAGAAGACATGGAGAGGCAGAGGCCTCAGGAGCAGTCTGGGCTGGGCCTTGCTGTGCTGTGCAGGCCATGCTGGGGCCCTGGGCAAGGCTTCAGCGCTTCAGCGAGGCCTCAGAGTCCCCACCCCTCAGGCAGAGGGAGGCTGGACTGCTGGGCCGGGGGCCTCCCTGGAATGAGTGAACCATGGAAACAGCTGGGGCCAGGGCTGTGCAAGCTCCACCTTCTAGACTCTTCTGGGCTGGGGTCCAGACTTCACCTCAGCGGGGCCTCCTGGGCGTCTCATTGGTTATGCCTTACACAGTCCACGGGGTGGGGGATGTGTGTGAATACCAGAGAGCAGAAGCCACCTGGCCAGGGTTTCCTGGGACTTGAGGAGAGCTGTCCAGCCGGCTGGGCCCAGAGCCCTATCAGTCTGGCTTTCCATGGGGAAGTGAGGCAGGTTGCCACCCTTAGTTCAGAGTGGTGCTGCCACCTGCTGGCGAGTATTGGGGCCCGTGGAGTCCATGTCTTTCTTCCCACTGCAGCCCCTCCTTGTCTCCCACCTCTCACTGTTTTTAGGGCCTCCACGGGTGGCCTAGTTCTTCGGCCTGTTCATAGTTTTTCCTCTATCCACCCAAGCTCACCAAACCCCACCATCCATGGTCCCACGAACCTGCCACTAACCTGGGCACCATCTAGAAGTTGACGGTGAAGGATTCGATCCAGAGAGGCCATTCCGATAGCCACTACACGGACCTTGGTGGATGTGCTAGCCAGAGAGTGATCTCGTACAGCCTGCCCAACATGGCGGGCCAGGCCCACACGGAGGGCACTGGTAAGGATCCAGGCACCTATGGGAGGGGGAGAGAAGGGTCCTAGAGTCTGCACAGCTGGCTGGCCCAACTCCATCGGCTGGCTATATCCACAGTCCGTGACTAGGGAATTGGGTAATGAGAAATGCTTTTTTCCCCTTTCGTTCAGACAGGGGGTAGCCTCAGCGTTCCATGTACTAGGACTGTAATATGCCCAGCAATGGGGAACCCTTGGAGGCTGATGGGGATACTAAGGCTCCGGGAGGATGTGTGTGTGTGGTAGACAGTTACCTTTTCCAAGATTTGTCCTAGATGCTGCCCTGTAGCCTGTTGTTGGCAAAGTTTTCACCTGCATCTGACTGCAGAGCGTTCCTTTATTACAACCACTCCTGCAGTGAGAGATTCAGAACCTCCAGCTCTCCTGCTGGGTGTGTGCTCGTGTGTGCAGGACACCAGTGTCAGGGGACAGATGTATGTGGAGGCCAGAGGTGCTATTGTTTCAGTAAGACGGTTTCTGGTGAACCTGGAGCTCACGGATTTGGCAAGTCTAGCAGGCCAGCCAGCTACAGGGACTGTCTTGTCTGTTTTCCCTAGCACTGGGAGTACAAATACATGATTACATGTCCAACTTTCTGCATGGGCGCTGGAGACTGGACTCATGTCTTTACCCATTGAGACATCTCCCTATGTCCCTATGTTGGTTAGTTTTAATTTATTTTTAAAAATTGTGTAAGTGGGGGCAAGAGAGATGGCTCAGTGTGGATCAATTCCCAGCATCCACAACTGTCCGGTCTGGAACTTAAATGCCAAACAGCAAATGTGCATAAATAAATAAATAAATACATTAAAAAAAATTATGTAAGTGTATGTTAGTATTTGTATGTGGGTAAATTGCCTGAGATCAGAGGCGTTGAGTGTCCCTGTAGTTGGAATTATAGGCAGTTTCAAGCTGTCTGACATGGAGGCTTGGAACAGAACTCCAGACCCCTGCAAGTGCGGCCTGTGCTCTTTATTATTGAGCATCTCTCTGACCCCTGTGCTGAGTTTTAACCATCAGTTTGACACAACCCAGAATCAGCTGGAAAAGGAATCTTAATCTAGATGAGCTTGGCATGTGGGTGTGTCTATGGTGGATTCTCTTGGTTGTAAAGTGACTCCACCCACTGAGGGCAGCACCATTCCCTAGGCAGAGAATCATTATTTTCCTCAGAAGAGAAAGCTTGATGAGAATGAGTAAGCAAAGATGTGTTTATTCTCTCTGCTCTTGGCTGTGCATGAGATGTGACTAGCTGCCTTGAATTCCTGCCTTCATGTCTCTGAAGTGATGGGTTGTGACAGTGTAAACTGTGGAATTGTAAGCCAAATAAATAATTTTCCCCCTGAGTTGCCTAAGGTCAAGGTATTTACCACAGCAAGAGAAATGAAAATCAGACATCCCCTGCACCCATGGATTTTTAAAATTAAAGCCCATGGATTTGATTCTGACATCTACAACTAGCCAGATTGCTCCACCAGGGTGGTGTGTGGGGACACACCCTAGGTGCTCCTTGGTGCACTGATGCCAATGAGGGGGCAATGGGAGGCTATAGCCTGTTAGTGGAGTGGGTAGCTCTCAAGGAGGACCAGCCTCAGCCTCCCACCACAGACCAGCTGGGGACAGCCTTTCAGTTCGCCCTCACATCCCCATGACCTGCTCCCATGGCCTCCCTGGGCACCACCAAAAGTGGGTAAGTAATGTCACCAAGAAATGACCCTCCAGGGACAGCAGGGCAGCAGGCACAAGCAGGCCCAGCCTAGAGGGAGCCTTACCTGTGCTCTGAGCTGCTTTCACGAGCCCCTTGCGCAGGACATCCCGGAGCCAGGACTTCATAGCAAAAGGCCGTTCCTCACCCACAAGGGACACCACCAGGTTGGGGGCTGGCAGGTGCCACTCGGTGAGCAGGAGTTCAAAGAGCATGGAGGGGGCCACACTGCTTGGCACCTTCACAAACTGCAGGTTGTTGGGTTTAGGATGGGGCACAGGTAGGCAGCACTGGGTGGGGGATTCTGGGCATACGATAGATGCTAGTTTGGAAGAAGTTCTGGAGAGATTTGAGGCATGGAGGAGGAGGCTGGGCTGATGGGACAAGACAGGCTACAAAAGGGCAGGCCTTAGAGCCTTCTTGGGGGCAAGGCCTCTGTGTTGTATGGCCATTGCAATATATCCTCCCCCTGTGAGTGGGGAGTGAGGTAGGAGTCCTGAACCTCAAGGTTCCCATTGTTATTAGGGCAGAAAGAAACTCTCAGCTTTTGCCCATCTGGTTGAGGTTTCTGAACTCAGCTCATGAGGAATAGCCCCAGGGTGAGTAGGTCCAGGTACTGGGCTTTGAAGGAAAAGTAAGACTTGGGGATTCCAGGCATGGTGGGTTTCAACCAGGTCCACACTGCCCCTACCTTGCCTCGTTTCTTCCCAGACCCTCCAAAGTTGACCTCTCCTCTGCACAGGCCTGGCTCCCACCCATCTCCAGTGTCTGGGGGGCTGCCAGGGCAGGAGCTCTGGGCAGTCTGCATGGTGGCCTCTCTGTGAAACAGATGATGGAAACCAGAGGGTGGAGTAACCGCCCTCTTCCCCTTTTCACAAGGAAGACCCATCCTAGCTGACATATGAGGTAGCTGTTCGCCTGATGGCCCCACCTGTCATGGCTCTACCACCTTCCTCACAGTAGCTGTAATTAAAGCCAGGCTCATTCCCCACTAGGAACAGGGCACAGCACACCCATATACCTGCCTCTGTTTCTCACACTTACCGAACTCCTGGCATATCTGGACTCCAACACACTGGTTACAGTTCTCCAGAGGCTTTTGCAGGGAGTGACCTGAAAACCCCCAAAGACTTAGCAGGGAATTCAGTTTCTCAACCCAAGGGAGACACACCCTAGACTGCCCTAGACACGGTCTGAGAACATCCTGGTTTGTACCTGGGTAGATAGGAAGATAAGAAGGCAGGTGATCCAGCTCAGAAGCAAGGGGCTGGGGGGGTCAGAGTAGAGAAGAGGAGGGACATAGGTGGACCTGAAAGTCCGGAGAAGGGAAACAGAGATGAAGGCTAGAAAGTGGAAGCAGGAACAGAAGGCAGAATGGAAAGGCAGGAAGGGAAGTCTCGGGAGAGCAGTAGATGAAGAAGGCAGTGGGAAGAAGCAGAGGCAGGAAGGAGTCTGGCTCTCCTGGCCTCAGACGCAGAGCCGGAATACCACCAGGACCTTTCCCTCCAAGTTCCTACCTTGGCAGAGGATGAAGAGGCTACCTGTAGCATCCCTTACCCTGGCTTGGCTCAGATTCTCTCCCACACACCCAGCCAGATCAGGCTCCTCAGCCCCACCCTTCACTTGGGTGGACTAGCCTTCATGATATGTAGCTGGGTCCCCCTAAAGATGCCCTGTGTTTCTCTGGTGATTGACAAAAATCTCTAGGTCACAGCAAGACTCTGACCTTGCGCCATGCCTTGGCTCCTGTGTCTGCCTTCCTGGTATCAGGTTTACGGGCAGGAAAAAGGACACACTGGAAGGACCTCCCTTGGCTCTACTGTAGGTAAAGAGCTACTGTCTGACTTGGGACAGCTCTTTATAATACTGCTTCCTCATGCTTCCCAGGTCTGCACAGCTGTCTCATGCGCCCAGCTTTGGGGTGCCAGCGTGATAGCACTTTAGACCCTGAATTTTTTACAGGGGGTTATCTGTGCATGTAGAGCGCTGAGAAGGAGGAGGCAGGGTGGTATTAGGTATGAAGGGGTTTATACCCTGCCTCCTGTGGCGATCCTGAACAGGAGCTAAGGCCAAAGTCCCTCCTACATGCCTCCAGAGCCAACATGGTTATGGTGGTACCCCAAAGGAAAGTGTACCTCAAAAGATACATCTGACCCCTAACCCCTGGTACTGTGCACGTGACCTTCTACAGAAGTTCAGTCTTTGCAGATGTGAACTGAAGTTTACCTGTGGTGAAGATTCTGCCGATGACTGACTCATTATGATGTCCTGGTTGTGGAGGCTGAAATGTTATAGATCTAAATCCAAATTATCCCAGGGCCATCTTCAATTTATTGCCCCCTCTCTATTGTCTGACCTAACATCCATCTACCAGGCAAAACCGTTAGATTGTGTTGTCAGCAGACCCCAAGCTTCCACCAACCCGAATGTCAAAAATGTCATCAGACAACATCTGAGGCCTATAGCAGAGATTCCCCCACTTGGCTGTAACCTACCTGTCTACCTGGTCATTCTACCAATGTCTTTGATAGGTGCCTTGAATTAATGTTGTCATTTGTTCTGTGACTACAAAGGTTATTGGAACCATGGCCACAGTAGGACATGTCCTTTGGGGTCTATTGGAACCATGGCCACAGTGGGACATGTCCTTTGGGGTCTCGTTGGCCATGCTTACTCATACTTAGTTAAGTGTAAACTAACTCATTGCTTTTGATGCAAGAGCACTGTCTTATGTTGCTGTAGGTGTAATTGGGATGTGATAAGCTGTTGTGTGGAGTAGGGTGTGCTCTTTACCAGGGGTGGGTGTAGGGTCAGAAAGGAAGAATTGGAGGTAGGACCTTCAGAGGCAGAAGAGGTAGGAAGTCTCCTCCTTGTGGCTTGTCTGGCTTGGGAAGATGTGGGCTTCTTGGGTCTACCCTAGGTGCTATGGCAGATTTCTTTCTTTCTTTTTCTTTCTTTCTTTCTTTCTTTCTTTCTTTCTTTCTTTCTTTCTTTCTTTCTTTCTTTCTTTCTTTCTTTCTCCTCCCTTATCTGGTGTTTTGGTTAGTTTTTTTTTTTCTTCTGTCAGTTTGACATAAGCCAAGGTCATCTGGGAGAAGGAAAGTTCAGATGAGACAATGCCTACATCAAATGTCCTGTAGACAAATCTGTGGGGCCTTTTATTGATTAGTGATGGATATGGGAGGATCCAGCTCACTGGGACAGTACCACCCCTGGCCAGGTGGTCCTGAGTTATATATATATATATATATATATATATATATATAATCATCTGAGTAAACTATGAGGAACAAGCCAGTAAGCAGCATTGCTTTGTGGATTTTGCCTCAGTTCCTTCCTCCATTTTCCTACCCTGTTCCTACCCTGACTTTCCTTCATGATGACTGCAAGTTCCAAACTGAAATAAGCCCTTTCCTCTCCAAGTTGCTTTTGGTTAGGGTGTTCATCACAGAAGCAGAAAGGCAGCTTAGGATGCCTGGGCTTCACTGTGGCCTCCAAACAAAGAGTGTCTTGCAACCCTGACTTTTCCAGTGTACAGCCCTGTATGAAGGCATCCACCATGGGTCACTGTGTGGCCACAGTCAAGTCCCCTCCCTTGTATCTGGGTTCTGTAGCCAGGCTCAGCTCCATAGGTCCCTGCAGCCCATCCTGCTCAAGTTGTGGGCTTGTAAATTCTTCCCACCCACACCAGGAACTCACATCCAGGGCCTGTGGAGTGAAGGATTTGAATAAGGTCCTCCGGTCACAGAAATACACAGCCTATGGTTTTCCTGTAGGAACCTGGCTGGGGTCAGAGGAATTCCCCCATTACTGGAACAAGAGCCACCAGCCGGGAGGCCTGACCCAGTTGAGGGGCATTCCTGAAGTGTTAAGGACAGAAACCCCAAATCCAGGCATGGATAGGCTATAGCCTTTTCCAGGGCTCTGAGAACATCCTCCCGGATCTTTTAGTTCCCAGGGGCTCCAGGCATCCCTTGGTTTGTGGCCACAAGGCCCCAGTCTCTGCCTCTGTGGTCACATAATTATACCTGTGCATGTCTGTCCTCTCCTCTTCCTGTAAGGACTCCATCACTAGACCAGAGCGGCCACCTTCCCTCCATCTCATCTACAAAGACCCTGTTTTCAGACAAAGCTACTGTCTTAGGGTCAACATGGGTACCATGCCACTCACAGTAAACCCCACTATTGGAAATAAAGTGTCCACAGTCACAGCTGGATAATGCTCTGCAGTAAAAGAGGTGACTCAGGCTATACGTGTACCCTGTTTTGGAGTATGGGAGCCATGATGTTTGTCCCTAGTCTTTGGGCTGGGGATGGGACCTTCCACTCTTCTTTCCACTTAGTCCCTGGTGGGAAGGTCATAGACAGTCTTGTTTTGGCTGGAGGAGGTATCCTCTGGGGCTCGCCAAGTACTTGGAGGTTTCTTTCCTGAGCTCTAGGGCCCAGAGAGTGCCTTTCAAGATGGGGCTTAATAAAGCACCCCTCCCATGGGCAACGGATTGGACCCCATAGACCAGGTCACCTCGCCTTGCTTCAGATAGACTGGATGGGTGGTCAAGACCCCTGGATACTATGGGAGGCGGATGTAACACTTAAGAACAGCCAGGCCTTACCTCCCCCAACAGGCTGGGGTGGAGGGACATTTGGGCAGGTGCCAAGTACCAGGCAAATGTGGCCACCAAGAGGGAAGGCATGCAAATAGAATTTGCATGTGCAGGTGTCTGGGTCTTAAATGTCCCTCCTCTTTATTGAGGGTTTTTGGGGGGTTGGGCTACATGACCCTGGTCATTATTCTAAACCATAACTCTAAAAGAAAAAAAAAAAAAAAAAAAAAAACAGATACTTAATCCCAAGGCAGTAGAGATCTTGGGGGGTCTCTTACCAGCTGAGGCAGTCATAGAACAGCCTGAATTAAATGTACTTCTTAACCCCTAACATGGGAAGAGCCCAGGGCATGTCAGAACTGGCACCCAGACCCAGGGGCCCTAAACTTATTTGCGGCCAAGTTCTCTGTGCCAACTTACAGTGATATTTTGGTAAAACCACAATGATAAGAAGGTTACTGCAAACATGAAATAACGTGGCACTTCTCACCCCCTCAGTGATGACATCCGGCATTCCTGATAAAGCAGGACTTAGACACAGCTGTGGGGAGCTGCCCCCCCACCCCCATGCCCAGCCTCTGAGCTCTGGCTGACTTGCCAGGGTGCTCTGGCAGATGTAATCCCCAAGCCTGAGGCTCACAGTTTGGATTACCCTCCCAAACAATGGGTAGCCCCTTCCTTTGCTCATGGTAGACCTGTTCCCCTGATGCCACAGGAAAGAGGAGCTCCACCCTTGACAAAGCTGAGGAAAGAAGTGCATGAGGAAGGAGTGTGGCTAGAACATGGCTTCTGCTTACCAGTCCTACCTGCCCCACAGATGACCTGGGCAGATTTCTGGACCTACTCCTTATGTGAGGCTGACCCTGGTGTGAGCTTACCTGTCTGTTCCTTCCAGACTCCTGGCATGTGGCTGCTGGTGCCGAATGGTGGAGCCGCTCACCTAGTGCAGGCTGTGTGTCCCCTTGCTCCCCCTCACACACCACACCCAGCACCTGGCAGCCAATGATATCCTAGGTAGCTGGGAATGAGTGAACATAGGTGCCACCCAGCCACCATGGGCCAGGTTGGTGCCATTGGTCTAAGAACACATCCAGGCTGTCCAGGAAGCTGTACCACTGCTAAGAGGGGTTAGATGAAGCATGGGTCCTGTTCTTCCCTTCCACGGCAGGGGAAATGAAGTCTGGATGACTGTACTCTAATATGAGATCAGATGGGGATTCTGCTTCACTTCTTATCAAGCCTTGGTTTCTCTAGTTGAGGAAACAAGGATTGCTTCAAGACCATGCCACCCATGACAAGCTGTCCCAAAGAAGTCAGGCAGAACTGTTCTCCCAGGTCCCAGGAAGTCTGGAGATGTCTGCCCTGATCTGTGGTGTGCCACCCTCCTGGGTGATACTACAGTGTGGGTGAGCTGAGTACTGTCTGCTTAACAACCAGATAGTCAGTGCCTTGTGGGCTGTGTGAGGACTGCCTCTACAGCTCAGGACTGATACATGTGGCACAGACCATGCTTTCTGTAGCTGTGACACTGGCTGCTTTCCTGTTGATTCATTTAGCTTCTTCAACACTCTGGGCCCTAGTTTCTCTGCCTGTAGACAGAGATCCTTGAGCCCAGCTTCTAGGTGGCTGTGGGTAACTGGGGAGGAAGGATCCTCCCGACAGCACCTGACAATGTTTCTGTGAGCCCTTCCCCCAGAGACCCCAGGATCTGGCCCCCATTCCCCTGCCGTGAGCCCTAGGGGGTAGGGTGTTAGGGTTGGGCAGCACTCAAGGAACCAAAATTCGCCTCCAGGGGGCGCCAGGACCACAGGCAGAAACAAGACCTGTGGGGAGGTAGTTGCCTCAGACTGGTCAAAGACAGGTGTCTCCTGGCTTTGCCCTGAGCAAGAGGGTCACAGTGGCATGACCATTTGGGCTAGTGTGTTTACTAACATGCCTGTGGCATTACCATGACATAAGCCAGGTCCATTTGAGGTCCTTCTGGGATTACAGGCTGGGCTGTGGTCAGAGGCTCAGAACTAGCTCCAGACACTTGGGCACTAAAGGGCAGAGATCACAAACTCTCAGAGCTAGGGAGCTGTAAGATCCACTTCTAGAGGAGGTCTTGGGGGCCTAGACCTTGGAACAGCCAGACCTTATCTTGGACAAGGCCAAAGTCTACTGGGTTCTGGAGGTCCATCCTGAGTTCAGACCCACCCAGCAACCCAGGGCCTGGCCTTCCTATGGCTTCCACTATGTCTGGGGTGTATGGAGAACAGGAGTCCTTCCACAACCCCTCCTCCATATGGTGCTGCCTTTTGTCTCCATCTTTTGGACACTTGAAGGGTTGCAGCAAACATTCCCTAGCCATTTCCAGGCCTATAGCATATTGCAGTTTTCTTTACCCACAACCTTCCATGGTCCCCTATTACCATAATAATCAAACCCCAAGAGACCTTGGCACTTTTCCTTCTGCTGCCTTGGAGCACCACTCCTTGGAATATCTCCTACAGGCTCCTTGTCACCACAGACTCCCATGTCCTTCAGGGACCCCTTCACTCAGGACCACACCAGCACAGGACACCTCCCTTTCCTGCCAGATACCCTCTCTGCTCAATGTTGCCTTGTCATCTGAAATGATCTTTTGTTTCCTCATTTGTCTATCAGCAGCTGCTTCCCCCATAGGACTGCTGAACACTGGGCAGTCACAGCTAGCCCCAAGTATAGAATACATGTTCCATATACAGAACATGTGCTCAAAGGCAGTTGTGTGTTTAGATAGGTGTGTGCCTGGTCATTTGTGCAGGCATGAGCCGCATGGAGGCCTAGGTCATGTCTGGGGAGACAGCCATTTTGTGGGAAGCAGATTTTAAGCCATTACAGGACCCAGGGCAGATAGACATCAGGAGAGGCTCAGCTTCCCAATATGCTCCCAGATGTGAGCCCTGTGATGAGGGGACGAAGAATCAAGGTGCCATGGGGAGGAATGTCTACATTGCCCTCAACAGCTGATTCCCTACATTGCTCACTATGGCTTGGCTGGTAACTGCCTCTGTCTCTCTTGTGGTTGCTTTGGCTGGTGCCAGGAGGATACTTCCTCTTGGGTGAGGCCGTGTCCCAGAGGGCAAGTCTCCAGCAAAGGCTATTCCTACCCCAGTTTGTGTCCCCAGGGTGGCAGTTCTCCTTCCCACCACTGACTGCACAGCCTCATTCACTAGCCACCTGGCATGTCTACCTGCTCAAAAGCCAAGTTTGGCATCTGCGTTCCTTGAGGGCCAGTGTTCTTAAGTACCCTGAGCTATCAGGGTAGCTGTTTGGGCTGGAGCAGAAGAAGCCTTACTGGCAGGCCTCCTAGCCTCCCCAGCCTGCAGAACTTGGTACCCAAAGGCCCAGCAGACTACTGGCCTTAGTACCTTCTTGATCCAGGATTTTTGTCTAGCATGATGGACTCTTGTTTGTGTTCTCTAATTTGGAGACAGGGTCTGGGAAGGGCAAGGACAGGCCTTAGGCCTGAGCCCTGTCTATCAGACAGACTAGCCCTGGTCCTGGCTTCATCCCACAGATGTAGACCAGGGCCAAGGAGGCTGAGGGAGCAACTCAGAGCTCCTGGCAGGCTTCATGGCTACTGACCTCTCCTCTTACCATCTGGTGGCAGGCTCAGCCCTTACAAAAGCTTGTCAGTCTTATGGCAGAGCTGAAAGTACAGGATAGCACAGTGAGGGAGTTGGGGCCAACTCCAGCCACCGGAGCATGCCCAGGTTATAGAAGCTAATGTCTGCCTGGCTCCATGGTGTGCACTAGGGTTCTGTGCACACATGTGTGCATAGATGGATGCCATCTACACAGGTACTTGTATACTTCTATGTCTACAGAGCAGGCCAAGAGTGGTGGCTGGCCTCAGTGTGGCCTCTGCTACCAGCCCTGTACCTGTTCCAGGTCCTATCAGGCAATGGGGATAATGACCATGAGCATTTCCTGGGAGCTGATGAGGACACACCAAGATGAGTATGCTTAGGACAGCACCCAGGATTGAGAATTGAGAACACCCACCCATTCATCAATCACCCATCCACCCAGGCACCTTGTTTTATACTTTCTCTCTCATGTAGATATATACATGCCACAGAGTATGTATGGAGGTCAGAGAACCTTGTCAGTCCTTGCCTTTCCCTGTTTGAGACAGGGTCTCTTCTTTGCCACCACACACACTAGACTTGCTGGGCCTTGTGCTTTCTGGAATTCTCGTGTCTTCACCTCCCATCTCATTGAAGGAGCATTGAGATTACACACACACACACACACACACACACACACACACACACTATGTGGGTTCTGGGACTCTGATTTTGCCTTTATGCTTGTGCAGCAAATGTTTTACCCACCGAGCCATCTTCCCTGTTTCTATCTATCTATCTAGGCATCTAACTGACACCCACCACCTTCTGCCCATGCTCCAACCCACCCAAGCCTTTACATACATTAATCTGTGTATCACCATCTATCCATCTAGCCATCCAACTTAAGCAACCCTCTCCAGGAGAACAGGACTTACAGAATATATACATATTGTTAATGAGATTTATAGGATTGGTTACTTGCTAGGGACTTAGCAGTGTAATAATGGCCACCTGCATGCTGCAGAGGTTGAGGCCCAGTGTCTGCTGAGCCCATGAAGCCAGTCAGCCACCTCAGTTGTCCCAATCTGGTACCAATTAGGCTTAGATGATCCCTGGAGAATCACTGCTGTTCAGTCCATGCTGAAAACCCAAAGAAGCTGGAGACCAAGGTCAGCAGAGGACAACAGTAGCAATGATGGGCACATTTGCTCAGAAGAAAGAAGCAAGAGACGGTGGACATTGCTCTTTCCCTGGAACCTCAGTATACCAGGAGCACTTTTCATGTAGGCCTTCTCCAATCTTAATCCTTTCTAGAAACACCCTCTCATACATGCTTAGAGACAGTTCTCCCAGGTGATTCTAAATCCTGTCAAGTTGACAACCAAGACTAATAAGGCCATTCACTCACTGATCCATCTATTCACCTACCCATTCATCCACCCATCCATCTTGTTATCCATCTGTCTTAGTTAGGGTTTCATTGCTGTGAAAAGACACCATGACCATGACAACTCCTATAAAGGAAAACATTTAATTGGGGTTGGCTGAACCCCAATTAAATAGGGTTCAGAGGTTTAGTCTATTATTTTCATGGTGGAAATCATGGTGGCATGCAGACATGGTGCTGGAGAAGGTGCCAAGAGTTCTACATCTGGGTTGGCAGGCAGCAGGAAGAGACAGCCACATTGGGCTTGGCTTGAGCTTCTGAACCCTAGAAGCCCACCCCCAGGGACACACTTCTTCTAACAAGGCCACACCTTCTAATAATGAGCTCCCTTTTGTGACTGCTCCAAGGACAGACTCCTAAGAACATAGTGGGAAGGGTGTGCTCAGAGGGGAGACCAGCAGCCCAATAAGGAAGGAACCACCCCATGAGGCCACAACTATACCCTATTTAACAAGGCAGTACTAGGATCACTTGGTGACGAGGCTCTCTCTGCAAACTGTACACTCTCCTTCCCTCACCAGCATTAAGCAAGTGCTAGAGAGCTGCCAGAGACTTACCATAGTGCTTACTAAGTTGAGTCCTCTGGAAAAGCTACCTTGGGTCTTTCTCAGGTCCCCAGAAACCCACATACACCTCTAGGGCCCCACCTAAGCATGGAAAGCACTTCTAGACATTGTTCTGGGGTCAGGATTGATCTTCCAAATCCAAGGAAAGACTTAGAAAAATTGTGAGCTGTTGTCACTTGCCTTATGCTGAGAGATTCAGTTCTAGCAAGTAATGAAGGGTCCCCTTTGGGGAGCTACCACCATCTTTCCAAAGAATCCACACCTCTCCTTCCAAGTGGGTGTTCTGGGGAGCAGCAACAAGGCCTGAAAGGTCTCATCAGAGTTTGTGGTAATAGCCTGACCCAGAGCACAGCCCACTACACTCAGGAGGCTACCCTTGGCTGGTAGCCTTCCAGACATCTCTAGCCCAACAGCATTTACTAAGCCACCAAGCCTCCACTGGTAGAAATACTAGCCAAAATCAATGCCATTCTAGACAGCCCCAGCCAGAACTTTGGTCCTCATTAGTGATACCAATTTGTCAGCGCATCTAGAGGGGCTCACCATGGAAAGCCACCATGGCCCCACACAAGCCTGGATCCCAGAGAAGGGGCAGTGCAACTGAGGAACAGAAGAGGAGGCAGAAACAACTTAGTTGCCAGGAGCACTTACTGGGTACATACTGCGTTTCTAAACTTGCTTCTAGTTATACTGTGGCGAAGGCTGGAGCAATGGAAAGAAAGGCCCCAGCTTTGGGGGATAAAGATCTCATCTGTGAGATGCATGGAAGCAGAGAGGAAGCACATGAGAACCTCACATGCCACTTGGGTGCTCTGACCAGCCCCTACCCTTATGTGACCCAGAGCCTGTGAAGCAGCTGCCAACATCCCCATGTGTGGGCATTGCATGACAGGAAGCTGATTCACCTCAGTGAGTCCAGGAACAGAGAGGCTTCTGAACGTGAGTGACTGGAGAGAAATGAGGGGGTTGCTGTGTAGGTGGATGGGTGCTTGAATGGTGATGGTAAGTGGATAATATGTGGGAATTTGTATAGGTAAATGAGTGGGTAAATGGATGCGTGGCCAGTTGATTGGATGGATGGATGGATGGATGGATGGATGGATGGATGGATGGATGGACAGTGTTATTTGGGTAGTTAGATGTATAAATGGGTAAATGGGTGAGTAGCTAGTGGATAGGTGGATAGATATATGGTAATAATGAAGTAGATAGAGGCATGAATGGGTGGATATAAGGATGATAGATAATTAGACGCATGGTGGATGGTGATAAATGATGGAGTTCATAGATGAATGGATAGGTGGATACATGGTGAGGTGGTTTGAGTGAAAATGAACCCCATAGGTCCATAGGGAGTAACACTATTAGGAGGTGTGGCCTTGTTGGAGGAAGTGTGTCACTTGGGGTGGGCTTCGAGGTTTCAGAAGCTCAAGCCAAGCCCCATGTCACTGTCTCTTCTTGATGCCTGCTGACCCGGATGTAGAACTCTTGGCTCCTTCTTTAACACATAGGCACACTGCACGCACTTGTACATGACCCTCAGTGTTCTCAGCTGTTTCCCAGCCTGGCATCCTGGAAGAGGAGAGTGTGGATGAGTGTGGCCTGTGAGTAAGGGGTGGTGGGAAGCCGGCATGAGAGAGAGAGGAAGAGGAACACCCCAAAAGCTTCTGTTATATACATAGACATATGCATATACATATATACATATACAGGACCATATATACATAAGTTGCCAGCTCATGGGACAACTTTTTCCATGAATGTATGCTTGGTTTGTCTGTCCAGCCTTCGCCCACAGTGCAGAGTACAGAGAGTACTTGGTGCCCCTAGGGAAATGACTTCAGATACAGTGTGAGTAGGAGAACAATACATCAGAGCTGAAGGATTCTGGAGAAGTCCAATCTTGCCTTTGTTCTACTGTGACCCCGGGATCCCTTCATGAGAGGGAAGAGTGCGGAGTCCTTCCTAGTAGGACCATCTCAGTGCTTGCCCAGAGAAGATCCTAGGTCCCCGTTTCCAGGCCTGAGAGCAAGCTAATTGAAATGATGGATTTTTATGTCCTCAGAGAAGAGGACACTCCAGCAGCTACCTGAGGTGCAGGAGAGATGGAAGTACAGTCCCTCTGCTGTCTGCCCATCTACAAAGATAGTCACCAGCCAGGAGGATCGACAGAGAGATATCAGTGGCTCACAGTAGGAAGTTTCATTCCTCATGTTCCCACCCCACTCCACCCCAACCCCTGCCATCCATCTATTCAGCATTGAGTGTCTATTGCATGAAGAGAGGTTTGACAGCAAATTCTCCCCCAGCTTAACTGAAGAGTCTCTGTGGAGATACCTTGAGCACTCAGTGAGTGTTCTAGTTTGATTTAAGTTTCTGTGGTACCACACTATGACCAGAAGCAACTTAGGGGAGGAAAAGGGTTTATTTCACTTTCTAGGCCACAGTCCACCATTGAGAGAACTCAGGATAGAAATTCAAGCAATTATTTAAAGCAGAAGCCAAAGGAGGAGTACAACTTGCTGGCTCTCTCACGGGCTTGTGCTTAACTAGCTTTCTTACACAGGCCAGCATCACCTGTCCAGGAAATGGTGTCACCATAGCGGGCTAGGTCTTTCCAAATCAATTGACAATCAAGACAATCCCCTACAGACAGGCTGATTGGCCAGTCTGGTCGAGGCAATTTGTCAGTTGAGGCTTTGCATCTCAGAAAAATTCTAGGTTGTGCCAAGTTGACAGTTAACATTGTCTAGGATGATGGGCACTGCCTGTCTGCTCACTGTTTTGCTTACCCCATGGTGGCTCCATGACTTTGGGAATGAATGAACAGGAAGTTCATCTGAAGAAAGATGACATCTGGGAAGCCTTTGGGAATCTGACTTCCCCTATAGCCCTTCGGCTGGTAGACCCTGGTTCTCATAGAAGACCTCAGCTATAGTTTTTTCCTCGTGATAGCTTCAGAGTCACCTCCCATTGTTACCCTCTGACTTCGCCAGAGGAGCAAGAAATAAGTGGGTGAGGGGGTTGCAGAAAGATTGGCAAAGAGTCCTTAGAAAGTCAGCATGTAGAAGGGTAGGTACCAGGCTTCCAAAACATTCTAAGGCTTGGAGACAAGTAGTGAGAGGGTACTCCTACAGGATGCAGCTTGGTAGGATGTGTGCACACCCTGGATGACTGTGGAAGCGGGAGGTGCTCCCTCGGTAAAGGAGAGGTCCTGCAGAGAGCAGGTGGCACCCCAGAGTCCCATACCCAGAGTTACAGACCTCCATGGCCTAAGCAATGTCCCCAATCTCTATCATAAAAGGTTTTTTCCTTCTTGGCTGATGGGTCCCTCAGGAGTCCTCACCCACTTCCACAGTAGCCATTGGCTTGGTCCCACTCTGATACCAAGCCATATGCAGGACTGTTTGTATTCGGTGGCTTTGGGGCTACCAGATTTTATTTTCTCAGCTTCAGCTTTAGCCTCATCCTGAACCCAGCCCACCTTAGCCCTGTGCTCTTCAATGCACCTGGTGTCCCTCTTCCTTGGCTCCCACCCTGCTCCACCGCACCCCCTATTCTCTGTCCAGCTTTTTGAAGAGAGCAAGGACCTCATAGTAGCCCCTTGCCCAGCCTCCCTCTTAACTCGGGGTCCTCTAGAACTTGTCCAGGGCAGGGCAGGCAACCCCAACAGGCTAAAAACAAAATAGAAACAACTTTATTTGTTGTGTGTGTAGAAATACACCTATGATGGAATGCATGCGAAGGTCAGAGAACAAGTTGGGGGTGTCTGTTCTCTTCTTGCATGTGAATCCCAGGGAATCCAACTCAGATTGTCAGACTTGGTGGCAAGCAACTTTGCTGGGACACTGAGCCACCTCAAAGGTCCTACGAGAGCATTCTTCCCCTTTTCCATCTTCCCACAGAATGGACTGGGCAGCTATTAGTATAATTTAAAAATATGGAAACACACATGAAAGTCAATAGCTCAGTATAAAGCATGCATTCACTGCAGCTCCAACAATCCCCAATTCAGAGGCAATCTGGTTTAATCTGCACCTGACTTCCATCCTCTTCCTGTTGATCGTTTCAAAGCAGTTTCCCTGCGTCACAGACTCCCATCCACACATTCTTCCGTGTGTACCTCTGGCAGGCATGGCCTCCTCGCACCCTGAAGTTGGTACAGAGAAGGCAAGTCAGACCACATCTCACCCTGCCTCCCCCCTCTAGTTTTCAGAACAATGAGCCAAGCAACCGTCCAAGGGCAATGAGGACTTTCCAAGTCTCATTATGAACACATTGGGTTTTAGCACATTAGGCACACTTTAATCCATGCTTTTGTTTGCTTTTAGAGATAGAAGCTCATGCTGTAGACTTTGAACTCATGGCAACCCTCCTGCCTCAGCTTCCAGAATTCAGGGATTGTAGATGTGTGTCTGTATGCAAAGACTCCATAATTGTCTGTGCTGTTTGAATTCTTCTGCTGTTGCTCAGATCCTTTCAAATGTGTACACACATTTGTGTGTGTGTGTGTGTGTGTGTGTGTATGTAAGCATGGGTATATATTTGCATGTGTGTACAAGGGTGTATCTGTGTGGAAGTGTGCAAGCATGAGTATAAATTTGTATGTGTGTGAGTATGTGTGTAGGAGTATATATATATATATATATCCACAATGGTGTGTGTGTGTGCACACACACATGGAGGCCAGAGGATTTTGGTGTCCTTCAGGGGCAGTCCATCTTGATTTTTGAGTCAGGGCCTTTCGACCTATCCCTGATTGTCCTAAAACTCACTGTGTAGAGGAGGCTAGCCTTGAACTCACAGCAATTTGCCTGCCTCTGCCTCCCAAATGCGGGGACTACAGGCATGTGCCACCACTCCCAGCTTCTTTTTCTGTAATTCAAGCTCTCATGCTTGCCCAGCAAGCACTTGACTGGCCGAGCCACCTCCTCAGCCTGACCCCTCCAAAGGTTTATTGGATATAGCTGTAAAGTAATTTTGAGAGCAAATAACAGAGGAGATTATGGTAATATTTCAAACTCACATTTAAAGATTTGTTTGTACTTCTTTGATTTTACATCTGTATCTTTTTATATCTTGGTTCCTAAGGAACTCAAAAGGATTTCTTATTTGACATGTAAACATATATGTTTGATTTGTTCAGACAGTCGGTATTTCATATCTCAAGGTTCTGCAACACACACCAGATGGGAGAGATTTGAAAAACAAATTACATCTGGACTGGACGAGGGCAGACTCTTTATTTTTTCCCCCAACAATAGAATGTATCAATACTCAACCTGGCATTCCCATTATGCTGAGCATTTTGAGGAATCTAGAGATGGTTTGAGTCATACTGGAAGATGTATGTAGCTTCTAAGCATAAACTACCCTGCCTTATGTAAAAGACTAGAGCACTGAGAATTTTAGCTTGATGAGGGGCATCTGGAGTGGGTCCTTGCCAATATTATTTCTTATGGTTCAGTTATTTTGTCCTTTGGATATTAGTGATAATAATGACCATGTGCCTTCATTGTGTGGCTATGGTAGAGTATAAATCAACCAACTGAAGGCTACTGTATTTGTCTTTATGTATGTGTGTAATACGCTTTTACATGTGTGTGCAGATACATGCACTGTGGACACCTGGCATATGTGTGAATGATAGAGTCTGAACTCCAGTTTCATACTTGAGAGGCAAGCTCTCTTACTCACTGAGCCACCACTACAGCTGTTTCTTGTCTTTTGCTAAAATAAGCCACATTGCAGTATACAAGTTTATGTGCTTATTCTCTCTCTCCCTCCCCCCTCTCTCATTTTACATAGCCCAAATTGGCCTTGAACTCCTTATGTAGTTGAGGATGACCTTGAACTCCTGATACCCTTGCCTCTACCTCCCAAGTACTCAGATTACAGGTATGCCCCCACCATGCCCAGCTTCCTTTTGATTTTTTTTTTTTTTTTTTTTTGGTCTTTTGCTCAGTTATTAGTGGTGGGATTTCCAGGTCAAAAGTCACATACACTTTTGCTAAGGCTGCCAAGATGCCCTTCCCACTGGTGATTAGGAAAGCACCTGCCACCCTGGCCTCTCCCAAAGATTGTGCCGTCAAACATCTGGAGGTTTGCCAATCAGATAGTGGGCCACTGGTATCAGAGTGTACTTTTAATTTGCATTTTCTTGTTCTGAGTGAGGCTGAGCATTTTTTTTTCCTGAGGCACTAAGGCCACATGCCTCTTCCCCTGTGTGCCGGTCCCGTCTACAGCCCACTCTGCCACAGCCCTGTCTGCCACAGTCTCCTTTAGTCTTAGATGTTCCTTGTGTACTAATGATATTAATCCTTTGCCTGTGGTGGTGAAAACTGTGGGGCTCTCCCAGCTTGTCCCTTATCTCTTATTTCCCCTGCGGTAGCTTTCTTGTTTTATCTGCTGCTTCTGGATTTCACAGCATAGTCGGAAATGTTTTCCTCAGTGACAGTTCCTGGAGGCAGGTGCTCCTCGACCCCACTGCCCCACCACCACCCTAGACCCAGGTCTGCACACACTCTACCCCTGGCTATACCATCAGCCCTCACCCTTGAGTTCTTTCTGCACAGCTTTATTTTAACTTTTATACCGAAGCTTCTGACCCACTTGTCCTAGTTTTCTTCTGTTGATGTGATAAAACACCAGGACCAAGAGCAACTTAGATGAGGAAGGGGTTTATTTCGGTTTCCTGGTTGCAGTCTGTCCTCAAGGAAAGCCAGCGGAGGACCTCAATCACGAACCTGCTCGCCATTCCACATAGCACAAATCCCATCAAAGAATTCATTCACAGCCAAAGGAAGTACAGCAGAAACCCCACAGGAATGCTGCTTGCTGCTTGCTCGCTTGCTTGTTCTCAGGCTTACGCTCAGCTTTCAAACATAGCTTAGAACCACCTGCCCAGGGAACAGTGCTGCCCACAATGAGTTGTGTCCTCCCACAACAATTAAGACAATCAAGACAGTCCCTCAGACACACCCACAGGCTAATCTAATCTGGGCGGTCCTTCAGCTGAGATTCCCTTCTCAAATGACCCTAGGCTGTGTCAACTGAAACTAACAAAGGCACCATCTGAACGTTATTCTTATCCTTCTCTACATGCCCTTCTACTGTCAATGCTTTGTTGTTTTGAGGCAGGGTCTTGTGTAGCCCAGGCTGATCTTGAACTCTTGATCCTCCTGCCTTTACCTCCCAAGTCCTGGGATTATAGGCTTGCCCCACTACCTGGATGCTTATTGAAGGCACACTTTTCTTCTGTTGTGTTTGGGATGTGGAGTTGTAGATGTTAATCACATCCGTGTACATTGTCCTGGGATGCAAGTCTTCTCCCACCCCACATCAAGGGCAGTATAGTTCTGACTGAGACAGCTCCCAAGACCCAGCTGCATAAACCTTCTGACTATTCCCATACCACCACAGGACAGCAGCCCCAGGACAAGAAGCTCCTTCTGTGTGACCCTGGGGAGGTGCAAACTCCCTTTACCTGATTAGGCAGCCCTGCGGATGGTGTCTACCAGTAAAAGCCGAAATCTAGCCCTTGCTTGGGCCAGCTTTAGCCCACTCTCCCTGACTGCTATCCATAGTCGGTCCCTACCTCAATCTCACAGCCTTAGTGGGCAGCGATTAGCTACTGGGAGGCATTTTTGCATTCCCCGCCACGAGCAGGGGCTTCTGGACATCTAAGGGTGCTCAAGTGTTCTTTGAGCCAACATTTCCTCATCTGTGCCCGAGGGTGTCCACGCGTGGCCCAGGATGCCCTTCTTTCTGCCTCCCGCTTCCTCTCTAGGGTGGGTTCAGAGGGCGAGAAAGTGGGTGCTCGTGCTCCGCCCAGTTCGTGGTGGAACCTGTTGGTCCCAAGTTGGAGGACCTAGAGCCTACCAGGGCAAGCAGGCGTCGGGGTGCGGAGAAGCAGGTGCGCCCAGCAGGTGCAAGGGGAGCTAGCGAGCAGCCTAGCCGGGCTTGGCTTACCGGGTGACCTGTTGGCTGAGCGGAGCCACAGGTAGGCAAGCGGTGGCTCCCGGGGGTGGGGCGTCCCGGGGGCGGGGCGTGCCATCTCAGGGGACCGGCCCCGCCCCCGCCCCCTAGCGGAGCAGACAGCGGCTCCCCAGTGGCTGGGCTGGCAGCAGAGGCCACCCGCACTGCACCCAGCGCCCTTCACCTCAGCTCCGAGGCGCGGCGGGGCCCCGGGGTCCTGCCTAGCCATGGACGCGGCCTCGTCCCCGCCCAGTGCTGAGAGGAAGCGCACAGGCTGGGGCCGCCTGCTGGGCGCCCGGCGGGGCAGCGCGGGACTGGCCAAGAAGTGTCCCTTCTCATTGGAGCTGGCCGAGGGTGGCCCGGAGGGCAGCACGCTCTATGCTCCCATCGCGCCACCCGGAGCCCCGGGGCTCACGCCCCCCTTGTCGTCCCCTGTGTCGCCAGCCCCGGTCCCCGCAGACCTCGGCCCACGTCCGCGCGTGAGCCTTGACCCGCGTGTCTCCATCTACAGCACGCGCCGCCCGCTGCTGGCGCGCACCCACATCCAGGGCCGCGTCTACAACTTCCTGGAGCGACCCACGGGCTGGAAGTGTTTCGTGTACCACTTCACCGTGTAAGTAAACCTCCCTGCACACGCGACTCCTCTGGGCTGGTGCCGCTGCGACCCTCCGGGAGGCGAGGAAGGGCTAATCACAGAAAATAGAAATCAGACTAGGAGCCAGCCCCTTACGTTCAGGGACTCTGCTGTGGCAGAGAGGAGGCGAGTGGAGGGGACCCTTGAAACAGGGGGGTACATCAGCCTGGGTGTTCCCCCAGGTCATGCACTTGGGATGGGGGGCGAGGGAACTAGGTTTAGGTGTTAGTCCCCACAGGAGAAGTACGCAAGCTGGGGGCCGGCCTTGCCAGCCTTTTGGTGTGGGTCAGCTGTGACAAGAAACTCGGGAGCCCCCAGGAGTTTGTGTGCAAACCCATCCAGGTTTGGGGCAGGTGTCTCTGTCTTGGGCAGTCAGAGCGGCAGGGATGTGAACAAGATAGGCTGGCAGGTGCAGAGTGCCCACAGCTTCAGCAACCCAAGCTGATGAAGGCGGGCTGCATGCCCTTAGCCCAGCAGACACACTGCCTGGAGTCCGTGAGCAGCACCTGCTGAACTGGAAGGGAGCAGAGCTGCGCCTGGCCTTCACTCCTCCCAGGTGGCTCTCATTTTCACGGGCTGCCTGAGAGGGGCAGGGCACTCCTTTTTCCAAGGGCAGGGGCACAGAAAAGTCATCTCTGGGAACGGGTCTGGCTGACCTCCTTGCTGCCTCCCTCTGGCCACCTTGAGGCAGCACTTCCCGGCTGCCCAAGTTCCTTGGTGCCCTGCCAGCCTCTGGCTCAGGATCCTACTCTTCCGACCCCACAGCTGATTGCTTTGGAAGCTCCATTAGGTGACCTCCTGTCTTGCCACCTGGGCAGGGCCTCCACTGGGCGTGTGGGGTTCTGTTTACTCCTCTGAGGCACAGCAAGAGCTGGGCTCAGGAAGGTGAGTTCTGATGGCTGCTGGCCTTGCAGAGGGAGACAAAGATCTCCCAGGCTAGCCAGGGCAAGTGTCAGGACACCCTGTTTCCACAGCCATTCTTGGTATGTCTTTAAGGACCCCTGGCCCCCTGGCCTTGCCTCCCAAAGTGCCAGGATACCTGAGTCTTCATTGCTGGTCTTTCGAGGATGGAAGCGCAGCATGTGTCTGCAGCAGCAGTAGGTTTTTCTCAGGATATAGGGAGTAGCATGCAAAGACCCCAAAGGGCCTTACCACTGTAGGAATGTCTAGCAAACACATGGCTTTTGCTTCCCAGCACTTGCCTGCTGGATCCAAGATCCCAAGATGAAAGGGGCGGGGTGCTGTTACCTTTTTGTCCAGGAGCCCAATTTGCCAAGGTGAGCGGCCTTCAGACACTTGCATGGTATCTTCCTGGGGATGCAGGTCCTTAGAACGAACATCTTTAAGTTCCTGATTGTGGGTAGCCTGGCCCTGGTGGAGGAAGAAGGCTTGTCCCGCCCCAGAGGAAGTCTGTGCTTACACTGTGCTTTCTTCCTGAATTGGATTGTTCAGCCCTCGGGAAGTTGGCTCAGCAAAGCCTGCCTTTGCCCAGCCTTCCCAGAAGCCAGGAGCCATAGGGCCCTGGTGGCTCCTAGATAGGTGGTCTAAGGGCTTCTTTGTCAAACAGAGGGAGCGAGATGCTAGCTGCCGAGTGGAGGTTGCTCAACCTTCCCCAGTCCTATGGCTGGCTGCCCATGGAGTTTAGTTACCAAGAGGGAGGGGTAAGTAATCTGGGAGGACCCTGCTGGGCACAGCATGTGGCTTGCCCAGACCTTTTGGGTCAGTCGGTCTCCCGAGATGAGACATGGCCTAGCCACATCTTTATAAAATGTGTGGTCGTGCTGGCTGTCCCTGATGGTGCTCCAAGTAGCAACTGTGGCTGGCAGACAGTGAGCCCCACACTTTGTAAGCTGGACTCTAGAACATGTCAGGTGTGGGTTCTGTGGCCCAAAGGACGGGCCTGCTCTTGAAAAGCAGGGCATGAATGTGTAGGGGCAGAGGGGGAAGTAGGGGTGAGAGCCAGCGTCCTGCACGCTCTGGGGTATGCTTTCCCATATACGTATGGGGAAACAGACCCGGACATCCTGGCCCCTCCTTGGGGGACCCCTGCCTTGGCCCAAGTAGAGCAGCTCTTCCTGTGTCTGTGTTGGCTTTCCCTGGCTGACGGGGTCAGGTCATGGTCCCCAGCACTGCCCTTTGCTGCTTAGGTCCCCCCCCCCATCCTAATCCTATCTTGTGGCTCTTTGTGTCCCCAAAGAAAGCAGCCTTCTTCCTAGCCAACGTCACAGGGGTCCAGCTTCCTTGCTGCTGGGCCTTGGCCAGGGTCAAGGGCAGATATTCCAAAGTATCTGCTCTGATTGCCGAGTTGCTTGGAGATCCTGGTTATGACTAACAGGGCTTTGAGAGACACTGCTCACCTCCCTCATTCTTGAACCTAAACTCGATCAGCCTGTCTCCATCCTTTCACAGTTCTGGCTTGCTCAGGACAAGAACTTTCTGTTGGCTTTTGCTAGTACCTCGAGAAGCTGATCATGAGTGGAACAGCATGCAGATGTTCCTAGTGAGCAGTTGGGCTAGCCTTCCAAAATGCAGGATCTGTAATGTAATGGCTATAGCTCTCATGGGATGGCCACTGGGCAATTGTTTAGCAGACGTAGGAAGACAGCTGGCACGGTGATGGGGACAGAGCACTGAGGCAGCTGCAGCGCTGTGGAGTTGACCACATCTTTCCTTCTGGTCCCTGTAAACACCTATTCTTCAGCCCTGGATAAAATTTGAGGTGTCTCCTTGAGGCTTTTCCACATGCCATTTCCTTTGGGGCCTAGTCCCTTGGTGTCATCTGCTGGCTCTTTTATCATCATCCCCTGACTATCCACAGCTTACATACCCCTTCAACCTGTCCTCAGATTCAGTCTGGTATTTCTGTGTACACTGTTACCGGTAATGTGGAGCCCTTTATCTTGGTTTGCCCTTAGCTGGGTGGCCACAGACATCCTTTTTGCCAGGGCTCTCAGCTGGGTGGGAGAAGGAAGCAACCCTGTGGATCTCAGATCTGAAGGAGGGCCTCCCTATCCTGAGGTCATGAGGGTATGGGAACCTGTGCTAGGCCAAAGTAGCACTGGGAGCTTCTGAGGCAGGGAAGGTACCTACAGGGACCCATGGTGTAACAAGGACAGGGGTCAGGCCAGCTGCTATGGCCTTTGTTTTTCAGGGAGTTTAGTGCCTGGAGCCCTCTGGTGGCAAAGTAGTGTCCAGCGCTCATGCTTCCTGGGTGTGGTGTTGCCTGTGCAAACTGTGGTTGCACAATGCAGGGTGGCCTTCACAGCAGATGGGCCTAGCAGTGAGGAGCTCTGCAGCTGCCTCTCTCAAGTGGCTCCTGTGTAATAAGATGCACAGTTGGTTATAGACTGGAAAAGGGACCCCTGCTCCTCACTTTTTCTCCTCAGCACCCTTATCTAGGAAATGGACCCTGATTAGCCCCATGACCCCTCCCAGATCTGATGTTCCAGGACAACTATGCTATATTTCATTTCCCTCTTCATGAATCTGACAGGCTTAGGACAGCCTCCAAGGAGCATGTTCCAGGCCCAGAGACCAAGGTGGTATGGGAATGTGTGGTCAGTCCTGAGGGAAGGTTGCATGCAGAGAAGCTTCTGGAAGCTTTTATGTGGGGTGCTCAGGCCCTTCCTCTGGCAGGGATAATGAACAGACAAGTGCTGCCAACAAGGGTCACTTGGATGCTGAACCTAAGGAACAGTTGCAGAGGGCAGGTGCAGGACCTTTTGATTTGATGGGGAAGCATGTAGAAGAATAGGCAGGGTGGGGGGGCTGTCAGGGTGGCAAAGAGTAGGTGGTGCTAAGCTCTGTTCACCCCACCTGAGACACTCTGGGATGCATCCTCCTTGCCTCTTCCTGGTGAGGATCCCTTTTCATAGCCCTGCTGAGTGTACAGAGCCCCAGATTTCTGAGGGGAGCCAGTGGTTGCTGTCAGTAGGGTGACTGTGGCCAGCATGGGACCTGACTTTCCATGAGGCTTCTGAGCATGTGAAAGGACTGCCTCAGCAGCCCTTTATCTTCTGCTGTGTGGCCCAGCCCCATTCCCTGGCCCTACCCAGAGGCCTCTTGAAAGGTGGAAGGGACTGTAGAAGCACCTCTGTCGAGAGTCTGTCAAGTACGGCTACTTGCTGTGTGCAGTTGGGAATCCTGGAACTCGAAGAGGTAGATTACCTGCCTCAGGTCACATGGTTGGGTATGCCCAAGGAACCAGGAGCTGCTACCCCCTATACCACATGCTGATCAGAATTAAGAAAGGAATGAGTTGATGTTTTTCTGCTAGTAGAGAAGAGAGTCCTTTGGTAGAAGGAGCCTGTCCCCTGAGGATGCATTGGAGTGCAACCTGACAAATGTGAGCCTCAACACACACTCTGTTAAATGTGTAGACGCTTCCTCCAGGAAGGCTTCCCAGGTACAGATAGGCTCAGAGCCTTTGTCTGTGTCTCCCTGACCTGACTTCTTATACATGGAATGTCCACTGGTAAAGTTGTCCTTTTTTTTTGGTATTAGCATGTGTCTTGATGGTCCTGAGTGTTAAGAGGCCACACACACAGACAGGCAGGCAGGGCCACCTGGAGCTGTCTGGCTCCTTTCAAGGACTTTCTTCACCTTTTTCCTGGTGCTCACTCCACTCTCACAGCCTGGGCTGTGGCAACTGCTGCCTGGACAACTCTAAGCCCCACAGACAGGCCAGACTGATGACATCTGCCTGCAGTATTTTTATCCAGTAACATTCCTGGGCTTGGGAAACTGGTGGGTAGAGACAGAGGCTGCCAGAGGACCTTTCTGTGGCCTGGGGATATTCCTGAGGGCCCCACCCATTGCTGTTCTAATAAGCCAGGGCTTTTGTCTTGACCCGGCTCAGCACAGGCAGATCTGAGCTAGAAGCATTTCATAAGGTGTTTGCCCACTTTCTGGCTACCTCCTGGGAAGTCCCCTGCACTGGTTTATGGGACTGATCAGAACACACCTGGATGTGGTTCCAGAAGGATCCAGGCAAAGGCAGTGTGTCCTGGAAAGGATGCTGGGTCCATTTTTAAAATCACCCTCCCTGTAGGAGGAGGGGAGGGTAAGAGAGGGGAGAAGAGGGAAGGAAAGGGGAGGAGAGGGGAGTACAGGGAGGGAGTACATGTGGGCTCCCATGTGGTCCATCCTGTAGGCCATTCTTCTTGTGCTGGTAAGAAGGTGTTCTGTGGTTGTGGGTGAGATGTTTTGAGACCACCTTTTAGTCTATAGTGTATCTTAACTCCAATGTTTCTCCATTGACTGGTTCCCGGACTGCCTGTCTATTGATACAATTTACCCTTACCTTTCATTCTGTTAGATACTGTTTCAGCAGCCCAGGGACCCCACCTTACCGTAGTCCAGAGCACATCTTTTCCCATGTTGGTTGGAGCCTTCCTGAAATAGAGGCTCTTCATCCTCTGTTTCCCTCCCAGAGGTCTCCCATCACCTGGCAGAGGAAAGAATCTGGGAGTTCCAGGGGAAGCTCATTTGTATCTACGCATCCCCAAGGAGTCATGGGCTCAGAGCACTTGACCCTGGCAGAGTTCTGTTCCATACCATCTCTGCCTGTTCCTTCATGAAGCACATCTATGCCCTTGGCTACTGTGACTTAACATATGGTAAAACATGAAGATCTAGTGGTTAAAGGAGCCTGCTACTGGCATGTAGCTAGGCAGAGAGCCAAGAGGGCAGAGCCTTAAAAATCCATATTAGAAAATGCAGCATCTCAAACTAGATGGACCTGATGAGGGATATCCCATCATCAGATGGCCAGAGCATAAAATAGTCAGATGGATCTCACTGGTCACACAGCATGCCACTTCCAAGTGGGCCAGAGAACCAGTTATATGGGAAGATGCCTTGTGTCAGAGACCATGCCATGGAGTGACCTTTCCCTAGTTGCTCTGAGGCTGCTGTTTGGGAGCTGTGGATGAGGGTTAGCACATAGTTATCATGGCAACAGTTAGAGAACATTAATCCTGAATCAGCCTGCATATGAGTGACAGATATTAGTAGTCATTCGCCATGATTAGACTTTTTCTGTTTTCTGGAACAGCAGGTAGCAATCCTTTCTAGGCAGATGTAAGTCTATCTATCCCCCAATTCCCTTAATCCCAGATTCAGAATTCCTAAGGAATGGCTGAGCCTACCGCCAGCAAGTCCCCAGGCCAGGCCTAGAGCTAGAGTGAAGAAGTGACCAGTGTATGCCAGGGCACATCACAGGACTGGAGAAGGCTTGAAAGTGTGTCCTGTGGGCAGTAACAGCTGGAGTGGGTCAGAATATGTTGCAGGAATTCAGATCCCCAGTTGCCCTAGTGAATAAGGGACAAGACCTTCTGTCTCTTTTGAAGATGAATATGTGATAGCCCAGAGCTCACCCGGCACCCAACTATGCTGCTTTTCTCTGTGACAGCACCCAGGAGAACCAAAGCACTGAAGAGGTCCCATTTCTTTGGGGTTCCTGACAACTGCTTATGCCTAAAGACAAACAGCTGAGCTGCACCATCATGGGTCCTGGTGAGATCACCAATTTGGCTTTGAGGGTCTCAGATACCCACTGTCCAAAATCTAGATGGGTGGGATAGCCAAGTATTGGGGTAGAACTGCTCCTCCAGGACCCACATTGCCATCAAGACTAGAGGAGTGAATGAACCCAGTACAGCCTCCAGATCAAGCTTATGGAAAATACTGGGACCCAAAGACCATGCTTTGGTGCTAATGATGGGATTGAGGTGTGTAAGTCATGATGGAGGAAACCTGTAGGGCAGAGAGATGAGGTCCAAGAAATGTACAGAGGAGGAGGGGAGGGTAGAGGGACTAGGAGAGTGTGTAGCACATTTTCTTTCTTGGGTCCTGATGAAACAAATTGCAAAACCCACTGTTTGAGATTACCTGTTGGGTCTGTGTCTCCTGGTTCCTCTCTGCTGTGTGAGCTGGCCCTGCCCAGTGAGAGAGGGTGGGGTTGCTGTCCTCCTTCTGTGGCTATATCCCTTGGTCCCTGGGGACAGGATGTCAGGAAAATGCTGCAGTGAAGCAGATAGACTAAAGCCTGAGGCCTATTGGAGGTCCCCAGGAATGTGGGGGTGGGGATCACATATGTACCTCAGGGAAGCCACCTGGCTTTGGCTGAGGCCACTTACATGTCTATTATGGTCTGATGTCTCTCTGGTCCTTCTTGAAAAGGGGAAAGTGCCCAGTGCCTGCTGTTTTCTCAGCTGTCCATACTGCAGGTCAGTGGTGCTGTCTGTAGACAGCCAAGGCTGGCCACTGTCTCCTGTGCTGAGCTGAAGTTAAAAGGTCATTGTCTAGAGAGTGGGCAAGGACTTCCCACCTCCCCCTCTCCTACCTCGATTTTACTTCCTCTTTTCTTCCTTTCTCCTCCTATTCCCTCCTTCTCCCCTTTCAAATCTCTCCTTTCTTCTCCCCATAACCCTCTGTCTCTCCCTTTCCTTTCTCTCTTGCTTCCTTCTCCCCATCTCCGTCTCCCTCTCTCCCCCTCCCTGTCACCTCCCCTGCTTCCTCCTCCTCCCTCCTGCCTGAAGTTTTTTCACTTGGCAACAGGCCAGGCCCTTCCCTGTTTCCAAATAATGAGGCATGCATAGGTCTTTGAGGTGTTGTTTTTGTTTTTCTTTTCTTTTCTTTTCTTTTCTTTTCTTTTCTTTTCTTTTCTTTTCTTTTCTTTTCTTTTCTTTTCTTTTCTTTTCTTTTCTGTAGGTCACTCCTACAGCATCCTTAGCTCCCCCCTGGGGACAGGCTATCTTGGCTCAGGAATAGTGAGTGTACTGTCTAATCCACAGGTCCCGCACAGGACAGCCTGGGGTGGGTTGCTACCTGTTTTTGCACATATGGTGGTGCCCCCCTTTCAGTGAGGCTGCTTGCTTTCAGCCAATTCCCTTCATGCAGGTGAGCCTCTCAGAAAGGCCCGTGTTCTTGTTCTGTACTTCAGCTAGGTGATGCAGGGCTGACAGAATCAAAGTATGGCTTGCCCTTCTTTTATGGCTCAGCTGGATAGCTGTAGTCTACAGCTGGGACCTAGAATTGCATTGGCCAGATGGGGGTGGTTATTCTTTGTTTGTGGGAACCTGAGGGTCAGGGGTGTGTACAAAACCACACAGGAAATTTGATGTCTTTGAGTCAGACCAGACTGAACACCTGGCTACCAATGGCCAGCAATAGCTTTCCCTCAGCTCAGGAGCCCTGCCTGGCACTCTCACAAAAGTCCTCTGATTCCAGAAGGTCTGTGAGTCACTGAGCACTGGGACAAGCCCCTTCGTAGGAGCAGCTGTAGTTCACCCTCTTGGGTCCTCTCTGCAGCACAAAGTGGAGGTTTACAGAGAAGCTATAGGACCCAGATCCTCCCAGTGAAATGTGAAGCAGTACTCCAGTGGCAGGGAGTGACCCTCAAGTGGTCTACTGCCCCTGGGAAGACAGACAAGGCAAAAGGTGGACCTAGGAAGCAAAAGCCATATGACTGTGTTTGGCTGTGTTTCTCTGAGCAGACAAATACAGGGCCCATCTCCCTGGGAAACTCTGTGGAAGGGGGTCCTCACTGGTACAATTGTGAAACCTAGCCTCTCAGGTGACCCTGGAGAGCAGGTATCTTCATGCATACAGAGCTGGCCTCACCTCTGCTGGAGCACAGAATGACTTTTCCTGAGTGAGTGGCAATGGCAGGGGGCAGCTTGAGATGGGTGTGGCACCTTCTCAGAGCCTGGGAGGTGTCCTGGGATATTACATTGCTTTTGGGGCTGTTTCCTTACATGTAGACGAGGCCTGGGCCTCTGTCTCAGGGATGCTAACAGGTCATGCTATTATTTGTGTTTGGGCATCACAGAGAGCCACATCCTGCTATATGTGGCCATTTAAAGGCCCTCGAAGCTGCCATCTCACTGTCCAACATGTCTGTGTCTCTGGCATTAGAGGGAATTCATTTATAAGTGGACATATGAACTAGTCACCTCCTTGCAAGCGCTTAGAGTAGAGTAGCAAGTGCTGGAAATAAGATCTGCAAGGAGGCAGCTCTCCAGAGCTTAGGGGAGACAAGCTATGCCAGACACATAGATTAATCTGGACTGTGAGGCTGAGACATTCCTGCCTCTTACCCTGTCCACACCAGCTTCCATGACACTGGGTGGGGGAGGCCCAGGTGGAAGTTCATATTTCCATGTGTGCACGTGCACATGTGTGTTGGATCAGCAGAGTGACAGTCAACAAATAATGAATGGCTACTTTCATGTGGTCCCTGCTCCCAAGCTTCTAGGGCTCAGGAAGTTGGAGTGTTAGACTCTCACCAGGTGTGGAAAGGATCTTCTGCCCTCATGTCAGTGCATGAAGCAAGGGCTGCAGCAGATAAACAGATATGAGAAGAGGAAGAGTAGGGACAGATGAATTTGTGCATGATGGGAGAAGTGGGTGGGTGGATGGATAGATGGATGGATGGATGGATGGATGGATGGATGGATGGATGATGAATGGGTAGAGTAGTGGGCATCCGTTTAGATAGCTGGCTAGTTAAGTTGGTAGATGGAAGTATTGTAGGTGATAGATGTGTAGGTAGTGGGATGGATGGCTGAGTTTATAGGTGGCTGGATTGGCGGGTGGATGAATGGACAGGTGAGTAGATGGACAGAATGGTGGGTAGGGGAATTAATGGAAAGGTGAATTGTTAGGATGGTGGGTAGATAGATGAGAGACAGATAAGTTAAGATGGGTGGGTGGATGGATGAGTGGTGGGGGGGTGTGGGTGGATGAATAGATGTACAGTTGGATGGATGAATGGATAGCTAGGGTAGTGGTGTGTGGACTCTGGGCATAGTAGTAGGTAGATGGTTGGAGAGGTGTGTAGATAGGGTGATGAATGGATTGGTGAGTGGATGGGTGGATGGGTGGATGGATGGATGGATGGATGGATGGATGGATGGATGGGTGTCTGGGTTGGTGGATGTTGTGGACTCTTGAAATAGTAGATAGGTGTATGGATAGTTTGGACAGTGAAGGGATAAGGGATAGGAGGAAGAAGAAATAGATTGATACAGATTGTAGTATCTACTGAACACACTGGCCAAAACACCTGATATCCTGAAAAGCTTCATTGGATCATGTGACCTTGCCTGTGTCATCAGCTGAGTTGTGGCTCTGTCCATCATCTTGAGCCAATGCTTCCTGTTCATCCTGTGGTAATGCAACCAAATTCTGAAACCCAAAAGATAGCAGGGTCTCCTTAGCCCGAGTCTTTCAGGGACTCGGGGAGACTCAAAGCCATCCCCCATCCTGAAGGGGTTTCTAAATATGCTGGCCACGGACCACCTAGCTGGGAGCCTGTTTTTTAGTGTCTGACTCTGGGCCATCCAATGAGCTCTGGATCCATGGGTATTGGTTGGCTGGCTGTGGTATTTCTGTGAACTGGAAAGGCTGGACTTCTGTGAACTAGAAAGGTGTGGGTGTGGATGTCAAGGGCAGGGGTGTCATGTCAGGATTTCTGTATTTCTTGTACCCTTCCCCTTGACCTTTACGCTTGCCTGGAAGTGTCTGTGGAGAGCCCTGGGTTTCTAGAAAGGCTATTCCTGGTGACCAGAAGCAGTGAGCCCCATCCCAGGTTCTTTCTCTGATCTGGAGGCAGCTGTTGTGTTCCACAGCTTCCTCACAAGACCCTTTCCATAAGAGAATGATAAGTTTCTTGGGCACCAGTAGGCAGGTGGTCTCACAAGACAACTGGGTGTGGGTGGCCTGACCTGCAAGTGAGAGACTGGAGGGGCAAGGGCAAGGGCAAGGGCAAGGGCAGTGCAGCAGTAACACAAAGGAGGGAAACGAAGGGGAGGAACTGGCCAGTGATTCCCAGGAGCACAAATGAGACGCTTCACTGATGGAATGTGTGTCTGAGGGGAAGGAGGGATGGCTGTAAAGAGAGGGCAGAAACTGTGTCTTTGCAGTTGGGCCAGATCTGACACCCAGAATCCTTCCAAGTGAGCTGAGCAGCAATGATGGGTCCTAGCAGTTGAGGGTTAGGGTTAGGCCTACTTTGAGTCTCTAGCACTGTGGGTGTGACAACTGGGCACAGGAGGGCTGAGGGCAGTGGAACCAATGCAAAGTTCACTGCAGACCTTCTGGAAATGTCTTAGCGGCCACAGAGAAATCAGGGGAGTGGTGGTGGGCTTCAGGGTCCTAGGTTTGCATTTTACAGAAAAGCGGGGCTGGCACTCTGTCCCAAGCTCATCCCATGACATCAAGTGACCTGGTGACCTCCCTTTCTTCTTGGGACACCTGATCCCCACCTCACTTGGCTAGGAAGTAAAACACAAGGCAGGTATACAAAGGGCCTTTGAGAAATCCCTGCCAACCTAATGCAGTAGAGATGGTTTTCCGCTAAGTGTAAATTTGTTCTTTCTGTCCCAGATCAAGGTCCCTGAGTTAGCTCTTTTGAGGCGTGGCAGCTCCCCAGGAAAGGGGGAATGTTCTGGCTGTCCTTGGCACAAGGACTGACTGGGGTGGGGAGTTAGGGGGGGAGACTGGGGGCTCTGTGGCTTCTCAGCTTTGGTTCCCAGGGCAGCCCCACCTTTGCTGTGCTTATCAAGGCCTCCCTGGCTGGCTGCCTGTGGCCTCAAAGTCATACCGCCCTGGGCGGGTGTCCTTGGGCAAACCAGCCTTGTTCAGGGTGGGGGACAAATGGCTCTCATATGTAGGGTATGCTTGAGTGCCAGGTACCTGTTGAGCAGGGCACCTACTGGCTCACAGAGGTTCAGGGGTACCAAGCTTACATAGGCACCTAAGTATGTTCTCAGTGTGCCTCCTGCAGGGCCTCTATTGGAGGCAGGCAGGGCTCAGCCATTTCAGGGGGCCTTGGAGGTGTCAAATACATCCTGTGTGGAATGCTTCCCAAATCCTACCAGCGTACAGTTAGAGGGAAGAGACTTTTCAGTGTGTGAGCAGCACCTGGGGCCCCTGACAAGCTGATCTGGCTGCAGAATCAGCCTAGAGCCCAGACGATGGGCTCCGTCTACAGGCCACTGTGGATGCTGGGTGTCACTTGTGGACAGTCAGGACTCAGGGTAAGGTAAGGACATGTGGAAGAAACTCTGGGGTAATTAGGGCTGGGTTTGACTGGCATGGAAAAGTGTCCCTCACTTTGGCAGGTGACAGGGTGCTTACATGGCCTTCTAAGATGGAAAGAACCAGAAAGAGGCATTAAGGAGTCACTGTGGTAGCCTCATAGGTGAATTTTGTAACAGATGTGTTTCTGTATTCTGGATAATAAAAGCTCACCATATTAAAAAAATAAGTAATAAGAAACCTACCATAGGGTTTTGTACATCCATGATGGGGGGTGGGTAGTGTTTCCTGTCAGTTTAGATAGAAAACTAACTGAATGTGCTTTGGGACTTGAAAGGGTGTTGAGGTAGGAAAATATGCCCATAGGCTCTTGGCCCCAGTGCACTATCTCAATTTGGACTCTGGGCCTGAGTCCCAGGTCCTATTCTTAGGGTAGTCCAGGGTTAGCGTCAATGATGTGGGTGGGCAGAGCTGTGGCCTGATGAAACCCAGCTTCTCTTTGGGATCAGTACTTCATGGCTCATACAGGAAGACCTGTATGTGGCCTGGGTGGCCTCTGGGGTTCTTGAAGCCCTGGGAGCAGTAGGAGGAACAGCCTAGGTAGGGTGGGGCAGGGGGCCCAGGTAGCTTACAGGTGGGCTTGGGGTTAGAAGACAGGTCCCATTTTAAGGCTTGAACTCAGAGATACAGGGATTGGGGCTCTACCTCTTGTCTTCTCTTTGTCACAGAGGATCGGAAGGTCAAGCGCAAGTCCCCAGGCAGTGATATGATTGCTCCCTCAGGAGGCTTGAAGGTAGGAGGGAAGGTGTCTATATCTAGACAATAGACTTGTGCTGTTGTGTGACCCTCTCCTGAGTGGTCGGCCAGGGCGCAAGTCCCCTATCTGGGTAGGAGGACCTCGGCCCTCTGTATAGCCAAACACTGCTCTCTTCCCAGCACAAAGCAGGCTATCTAAGGGTCTGAGCCAGAGGGGACTTTGGTCCTCACCAGGCCTGGGCACCCACAAGCTCCTTGCCTATATGTCTTGCCTTAGTGAGGGGCACAGGGCAGTGGCAGAACCTGTAGCCTTGCCTATTGGGTGGCCCCTGTGTCTGGTGCAGCTTGGGTAACTTGGTGTGGCCCCGCCCTATCCCCACTCACTGCTTGTAAGAGCGCATTGCACAAGCACCTGCTGGGGGTGGGGCTGCTGTCTTGGGTGGCTTGTCCAGCTGGGACTAAAGCAGGCTCCTTTCACCGCCCCAAGAAGGTAGCAAGGCATAGGGGCTCCTTTATCCTGTGTGGGTGACCTTAACATAGCTGGGCTTATTTGCCTACATTGGGAACTCTGGCCTGGCTTGTGTGAGGATGAGGGAGTGGGTACAGGACTCTTCTCCATTAACCTCCCTTCCAATATAGGGTGGGCCTTGAGTTTTCCCTCAGGTGAATGCAGGGTAGCCTAGAGCCTCTCACTGGTCTGCTTTTCATCCTGATCCTGGGTGGGTAGGCTGGGACCTTGCCATGGCTGGCCACACTCCTGAAGATAGGGCTGGCAGCATTCCTGAGAGCCTACCAGGGAGCTAGGCGCTACCAGATGGGTCCAGATCCTACCGAGCTGGCTGTAACCTGACCCACTCTCCCCTGGAGCTCTGTGGCTACAGGGTTGGGTCACTTCCCTGGGAACACCAACAGACCCTCTTGGTGAGTGAGAAGGTTAGACATAAGGAAGCCTGACAGGGACCTGGCCACTTATAGCTAGCCCGAGAGGACTCAG
>NW_026592636.1:629666-691187 GCF_907164565.1 Psammomys obesus
GTCTTATCTTTTGACCCCTTCACCTCCCCTTCCTGCCTGGCTACCTCCACCTCCGCCTCCAGCCTGGAAGTCCTCTGGTGCCTCCCTCCTGGTCACTCCCAGTCTCGCTGGGCACCGAGGCTCTCTGGAGTCTTTCTTACTTCTCCCATCTGTGGGCATGACTTGGTCACTGTGGGTCATAGGTCTAAATTGAGAGTTCCTTCTGATCTCTGTTTATGATGACGATGAGGGGAAGAGGCTGTGTGAGCAGCAGCCCGGAAATGTAGTAGATGGTGTGTTGCCCAGTGCCGGACCCTGGGGAAGGCCCTGCTCCTTGAACACCGAGTGCCTGGGTTAGGGCCTGAATCATTTGAGTCACAGGCCACATGCTGTCTTGCCTCAGTCTCCCTAAACTGTTCACCTCCCCGGCCTCTCCCTCCAACTTCTCTGCACTGGTTCCTTATCTCACTGCTGTGACCGACAAATGTCCGACAAAAGTAATTGAATGAAGGGTTCCCATGGCTCGCACAGCTCCAGGCACAGTGCCTGATGATGTGCGGAAGGCATAGTGGCAGGAGACTGGGGTGGCTGGTCATGCTGTGTCTGTAGAGAGGGTGACTGCTGGTGTTCAGCTCACTTTCTCCTTTTTCTTCGACTCCAGCCCGCAGGACCTTAATCCAATCTAGAGACTCCCTCACAGCCACACCTGGATGGCTCTCTCCTGGGAGCTTCCAGATCCTCTTTCCTTCCTACCACCTTCAGCTTCCTCATCCTGCCTCAGCCAGTCTCCTTCCTTCCTCTCCTCCTGTTCCAGTGACTACACAGGGAGCTTCTACTCAGCAGTCTCTGAGGCTTGCCCTGCCCCTTGTGGACCCCACCTCAGAAAGAACAGCCTTCCGGCCCAGTTTTCCACGCCTGCTTTCTGTAGGGTTCTTCCTCAGGGTCTCTGCACTCAGACAGCAACCGAGAATGAAATGTAAACACCCTCCATTCACACCCCAGCCCCACCTAAGCCGCTCCCTCTCCTGCCCCAGGAAGTGTTTACACTTACCCCTCACAGTCCAGGGTAAGAACCCTGTACCGCAAGTCCTGTTTCTTACTGCTGGTTTTAAAACCCTCAAATGTATTTTTTTTTTTTTTTTGCAAATTCAAGTATGATGTCCTCAGAGTGAAGCAATGGCTACAGATGTAGCCATTTGCAGATGTACATGTTGGAAGACAGCAGAGGCTGCAGCTTAATCTTAGGCCATAGGGCAGCATCAAATTGCTGAAGACAGCTGGACTTTCCTGGAGGATAAGAGAGAGAAACTGTTGAAAACCAAAGGGAGATAGAAATTATAATCATCTTATTTAGCGCTTGATAGACCAAGAGCACAAAGAATTTGCATTGCTGAGCCTGATGTGATGTCTCCTATCTGTAATTCCAGTACTCAGGAGGCTGAGGCAGGAGGACTGCCATGAGTTTGAGGTCCTTGTGTGCTACAGTGTATGTTCCAGGACACCCTAGCTACACTGTGAGGCCTTCTCTCAAAAAAATGAAATTAAATTATACTTATTTTATGTGTTTGTCTGAGTGTGTATGTGTAGCACACGCGTACACGAGCTTGTGGAAGCCAAAGGAAAGCACTGGATTCCCTGAAACTGGAGTTACAGAGGGTCATGGGTTACTGTGTTGGTGCTGAGAATAGAACCTGAGTCCTCTGCAAACGCAGCAAGTACTCCTAACTGCTGAACCGTCTCTCCAGCTCCACAAACACATGCTTTTAAAGAAATACATGTTTTAACTATGTGTAGGTGCATGTGTCTACACGCAGACATGTGCAAAGGCCAGAGGTGTCTAATCCCCTGGATCTGGAGTTATAGTTGTGAGCCACCTAATGGAGGGGCTGGGAACTGAACTTGGGTCCTCTGGAAGAGCAGCGACTTCTCCTAACCACGGAGCCATCTCTCCACCCCTCAAACATTTTTAAAGGTTTACTTTTATTTCTGTGTCTATGTCTATGCCTGCATGTGAGTGCCCTTGAAGTCCTGAATTAATTCACCACTGGATTCCCTGGAGCTGGAGTTACAGATAGTTGTGAGACTCCCAACATGGGTGCTGGGAACAAATCACGGTACTTTGCAAGAGGTGCAAACACACACTTAAGTGCTGGGCCATCTCACTAGCCACCACCTACATTTTTACATTTTGAGTTTTTGTTAATATTTATTTATTTTGAGCATACATGTGTTGGTGCAGAAGGGGTAGATATCACTGTGGAGGTTGGAAAGCAACTTGCAAGAGTCTCTTCTCTCCTTCCAATATGTGGGTCCCTGGAACCAGGTGCAGGTCATCAGCCCTGTTGGCATGCGCCTTTACCCTCTGGCCTATCTCACTGGCCCAGTTTTGAATATTTAGTATAGTTAAATATCGTTCTGTGTATACCACATCTGGGACATTCGAAACACTCACGTTACCTAGACCATAAAAGGCCACAGGCAATCCAAAATTAAGAGCCTATATAGCAGGTACCCCCATCTCAGCCCAGCTTTGCCTTTTGTGGTTAACTACGAAGTTCAGCTCATGCTCATGAACATTTGAGAAGAAAAACAAACTTAAAATAGTGACGATTGTTATTACCATGTAATAACAGGCAAAGCAAAGGGTTGTTTGCCTGTCTGTGCTCTGAGGCAAATTCATACCTACGTGGAATTTCATTTCTAAAAAAACAAGGAAAGCAATTAAGGGAAGAAAAAAAATAAAGGAATAAGGATATAAATATAGAAATATGGCAGAAAAGCAAGACAAACTGTTTCTTCCTGGGAGTAGTTCTTGATTCTTTAGGAAAGAATAAAGAAAGACAGGGGAAAGATATATTTTTATTATGGGTTGAATGAGAAATGTCCCTCACAGGCTCATGTGCTGGACCACTTGGTCCCCAGCAGGTGGCACTGTTCTGGGAGGTTGGTAGGTCTTTACAGAAGGAAGTGGGTTACTGGAGGCAGGACTTTATGGCTATAATTAGCCCTATTTCCTGTCTTTTCTTTGCTTCCTTAAATGTCTAATTGTGAGCAAGTAGCCTCAGGACAGAGCTGCCAGAGCTGAGAGCCATTGCCACAGCCTTCTCTGCCATGATGACTGTACTTCTCAAACCATGAGTTCAAGTAAGCTCCTCCTCCCTCAAGTTGCTTCTTGGAAAGTGTTTGATGGGATGAAAAATTTAACTAATACATCACAATTCTAGTCTTAGAATCTTGTTTCTGAAAAGTTAGACATTTAGTTACAGATGTAGAAAAAATTTTAAGTTTGTAATTCAACAGATCATATTGCAACAATTTTAAAATGTTTGTGACTTGTTTGTGTAAGTGGTTGCATGCTTTTTTTTCTCCATTGTGTGTGTGTGTGTGTGTGTTTGCACATACTTGAGAGTTTGTGTATACATAGGGTGCATCCTGGTTACCTTTGTTAGCTTTAATTATCAACAGGGTTATACCTAGAATCCCTGGTGAAGGGTATCTCAATGGAGGGGTTGCTCAGATCAGTTTGGCCTGTAGGCCTGGCTGTGGAGGATTGTCTTTAGTTTTGGAGGAACCAAGCCACTCTGGACAACACCATTCCCTAGGCAGGAGGTCCTGGTCTATATAAGAAAGCTTGTAAATATGATGCTATGAGAGAGCAAAAAGGTGTATTCCTCCATGGTTCCTGCTTTCAGGTCCCTGCCTTGAGTTCGTGCCCCGACTTCCCTCAAGGATGAACTGTGACGTGGAAGTATAAGTAAAGTAAACTCTTTCCTTCTCTAAGTTGTTTTCTGTCAAAGTGTTTTATCACAGCCAGAGAAATGAAACTGGAAAGGTATTTAACCAGGAGACAATTTTCCACAAACTCCATCTCTTTACCATTGTCCCAGTTGTTGCCTCAGTTTCTCCTGAGGAACTGTTGGAATCCATGGCCCGTGTTTGAGGGTGGGGCAAGTGAGCAGTGGGACAGCAGCTTGGTGTGAGCAGCAGGAAGCATGCAGCAGTGCTGGACATTAGTACGCTGTGTCTGCACATTCATGCAGATATTTGAGAAAATCACAGTGCGGGCATTGTCTGGACCTGCTTTTTGAAGCTCAGTGTACATTAGCACGGGCCTTGCCTTTCCACTGTGGTCTTGATGTAGGTCTTTTGACTCTCTCCTATGGACACCTGGTCTGCTTCCTCACTTACTATTAAAAATAGCACTCTGATGCAAATCCTCACAGTTTGGCAGGAACTCAGGATGGCGGCCTTGGGCATCATCTGCAGGAGACTGATAGGATCAAAGGGTTCCCACGGTTTTATGGCTCTGGAACCCAAAGCCACACTGGCCTGCAGGAAATGCTCTGACCTATCTCCTCCCACCTTGTCAGACATCACTGACTTCCACCTCTAAAGCTGGGGAGCACCACAAAACACTTCACCAATTTGATGAAGCAAAATTAGAATCTCCCGGTTTGAAGGGATGACTCAGTCAGAGAAGTGCTTCTGAAGACCAGTGTTTGATCCTCAGTTAATGTGTAAAATGCTGAGGGTAGTGGGCCTTGATATCTCAGCTCTGGGGATACAGAGACAGGGAGGAGTCTGTCACTGGCCAGCCAGCTTCACCAATAGACTCGGGAGAGACCCTGTCTCTAAGGAGAGAGCCTGTCATTCTAACATTTTGAGGATGATACTCAAGGTTGTCCTCTGGCCCCATGCACACTTGTGCAATGCACCCACACCCACATACCTGAATATGCACACATGTGTACCTGTGCACAATTTAGAAAAAACAAAACAAAACAAAACAAAACAAAACAGAATTTCATTGACTATAGTGGTACGTGCCTTTAATCTCAGCACTCAAGAAGTAGAGGCAGGTGGATCTCTATGGGTCTGAGGCCAGACTGGTCTACATAGCAAGTTCCAGGCCAGCCATGGCTACATAGTGAAACTTTTTCTCAACAAAGAAAGAAAAAACAAAAACCCTGGTTCAGTGAAGGAGCATTCTTGATGTTCTGCAGTGTCATGTGGTGTTCATCATCACTCCACTGCCCTCCCAGTGGGCCCCTGGACTTGTGGGGAGGCTGAGGTAAATGAGGCAAGGGTGTGTCCTCCTGAAAAGGGTAGTTCAGAGAGCAGAGACACAGACAGATGTGCAGTGTACAGCGCATCTGGCAGAGAGAGGCAAGACCCCTGAGAAGCCGGACATACGGATGAGCCGAGAGGGAACCAAGTATCCTTGAGGAAGGTGGTCAGGGGAGTCACCTCCACCTGAGTCAGTAGAGGGGGTGAGCCATGCCTTGTTTGAAAAAGGCCACCCCATGTGCAAAGGCCCCGTGGGATGAGCTTGATACCTTGGAAGCAGCAAGGTTCCAGGGCTGAAGCAGATGAGCTGAGGGAGAGATGTGGAGCGAGGAGAGGAAGGCGGTGGTGAAGGTGGACCACTGGGCTGTGGCTCAGACCACTAGGAAGCACTGTTAGCCTAAGTAATGGTTGAGAAGCGTCCCGAGATGTTTCTTGCCTTTTATTTTGAGATAAGCTTTGTTCCAGCACCGTGTAGAGTTCCCCAGCTGCCCCTATAGTCTCAGCAGATTACATCGTTTGGTCACGTGACTGAAACCAGGAGTTGTCAGTAAGTGACAACTGAATCCCTGGCTTTATGCCATCCCACTGAGAATGCATTTTTTCTTCCTCTCTCTTTTGTGCTCGCCACATCATACTGGTTTCACATGTGCCTTGTCTCCTGTCACTTGTGGAAGTTCTATCTTTGTCTCTCATGACCTTGGCATTTTGAGGAATGCCAGCTGTTGCGTCCCATGCCTTCAATCTGAGGGACTCTGTGATCAGAGGAGCGCTAGTCTGGGTCCCAGAAGTGTATCAGAGCAGGGCTGCTGGACTGTACCAATGTCCTCACAGGTCACTTTGACCTTGGCTGCCTTGTGGAGGCTGCTGTGCCATTTACTTACCCTCAGAAACCATCTTGGGGCAGTTATCGCCAGACACGCAAATTCCCCTTCGTCGGGTTAACATAGGATTTCTGTAGATCTCATGTATTTTATTTTAGATTTGTTTTGTGCATATGAGTGTTTTTCCTGAGTGTGGTGTATCTATGTACTGCCTGTATGTCTTATGCCTTGTAGAAAAGGGCATTGGATCCCCTAGAACTGGAGGTCTGTGCTGTCTCTCCTGTCCCTCTCATGAGCCCTGCCTGTGAGGTTCTTTCTGGAGTGTTTGCTGAGCAGGGCATCTGTTTCCCAGTTTTGGGATGTTTCCTAAGAACCTTCTAATTACTTTCCCCGGGTTGATTCATATCAGTGTAACATACAGGTACTTATTTCAAGGCAAGCATGTCAAGGCTGTTGTTTTTGATGTTTGTTCATTTATTCTGTTTTGATTTGAGTTTTGTTATTTGGTTGAGGTCCTCTCTCTCTCTCTCTGTTTGTGTTATAATTGCATGTGGTATATGCACACATGTGTAGAGGCCAAAAGAAGACACGGGATGGTGCCTGCCCTATCACTCTCCACCTTATTCCTTTGAGACATAATCTCTCACCCACCCTGGAGCTAGATTGGTGGATGGCATAGTCCTATGATCCTCCTGCACTCACCCCTCCCCCATAGCACAGGGTGTCAGGGACTCACGTGACCACTCCCACCTTCCTATGTGGCTGCTGGGATCAGAAGTCAGGTCCTTATGCTTACACAGCAAGAACTCCTACCTGTGGATCCATCTCTCTGTCCCTGTGGGTTTTATTTTGGTTTTGTTTTGAGAGAGAAGAGAGCGTCTCAGGTATTTCAGGTGGGACTCAAGATAAACTCAAAATTTGTTTTGGCCTTAAACTTCTGCTCTCCCTGTCTCCATCTCCTGAGTCTGAGATGATAGGGTATACCACCATGCCCAGCTATGCATTGTTTATCTTTGTTGTTCAAACCCTATGGCTTTGACATCCAGGTCTTTTTTTTTTTTTTAATAATTTATTTACTTTTACTTTATGTGCATTACTGTAAAGATGTCAGATCTCTGAAGTTACAGACAGTTGTGAGCTGCCATGTGGGTCTTTTGGAAGAGCCCACAGTACTCTCATCCGGGTCTTTTTTAGGTCACTGTCTGGTAACCCTTTAGGCCAAATGGTAACCCTGGTTTTTGTTGTTGTTTGTTTAAGCTGGATGTTCTCACTTCCTCCTAAGGCTTCAGACTCACCTGGGATTTTCTCTGAGAGCCAGCTCCTTGAAACCCAGTCCTCTAAAGTCAAGCTTGCAACACCACCCCCAATGCCTTGTATGATCACCTCTGCCGTGGAGAGAATGCTGCTGTGTGCCTGCCATCTTCCCCTCTGTGTCCCTTTCCTGGATACATGTATACCCACATGGCTTCATACTGGTGGCTCAATTCCAGCTCCTCAAAGCAAACTTTTTCAACTATAAAGCATCTTCTTCCCATAGTATGAATAAACTCCTAGCATGAAGAGTTGCTTGTTTGGTCCCAGCACACACACACACACACACACACACACACACACACACAGTAGTTTCAGGGTTGCCACTTCTCTGGAAACAGCTAGGAGGGCGGGCTGGCACCCAGTGTCTGTGTGCAGCTCTTCTGTCATTAGCATCAGTGCACCCTGCATCCCGGCAGTGGCTCAACTCAGGTTAGGCTTCCTGTCCCCTCCCCTGTGCTGTGGCCTAGGCGGGTGCTTGTCGTGGAGCTGCATTGGCCTGAGGTGGGTGGTTCATTCTGGTGTCCCATCCTGAGTGAGTTCAGGGCTTGCTGATTCGGGGATATAAGTAAAGGAAGTGAGACACCCATGATGAAAGGTGCTCAGAACTCTTTCACCTGCCTTCCCATTCCCCTGAGCACCCCTAGTCTCCTTGCTGTAGTTTGCCTTTCCTGTAGTTGTCATACACAATTGAGTGTGTGTGTGTGTGTGTGTGTGTGTGTGTGTGTGTGTGTGTTATTCACATGCATGATTGGTGCCCGAAGAGGACAGAAGAGGGTGTCACAGCCCCTGGATCTGGAGTTACAAATGGTTTTGAGAACTGTGTGGGAGCTAGGAACAAAACCCTGATCTTCCGAGACAGCAACCAGTTCTCAACTGCTGAGTCATCTCTCTAGCTCCCCTTTACCAGGTTTTGTTATGGTAAAACACGCGTAAATTTACTGTCTTTACCTGCACTGACTACTTTTCTCATCTTTGCTTCCCAACAGGAAGCAGCATGCAGGAAGAAGGGCCTGTTGCTTGTGGTTTGAGGGGATACCATCCATCACGATAGGGAAGGTGTGGCTAGAGGGAGCCTGAGGTTGTTTGTTCACATCCTGGTGGACCTGCAGACAAGACAGGATGTTAGGCCAGGCTATAAACGTCAAGGCCCACACCCCAATGACTCACTCCCTTCAATGCGTCTTTACCCCCTAAAGGTTCTAAACTTTTCCCAAACGGCACCACTTGGTGGGGATTGAGTGTTTAAACACGAGAAGCCATAGAGGGCATTTTCATAACCACCATTGTTATGACATACATCCAACACACTGCCATCACCACAGTATCCAACTCCAGAACTTTCCATCCTCCAGACTCAAACCCTGACCCCCACGAAAAGCTGACTTACTAGCTTCTCCCACTCCCCCACCCCGCATCCCATCCGGCTCTCTGTCTCTGTGGGGCTAACGCTAGGAACCTTGTCCCAGCAGAGTCACATAGTGTGTGTCGTGTGACTGGCTCAGTTCACCTAACAGTTATTTCCAAGGCTCCTTTGTGCTGTAGCCTATGGCTGGGCTCCTGTCCTAGGTGAGGACAACTCACATTCCACACCATACTGTGCCTGTCTCTCCAGTCCCCCCACTTAAGTTGCCTCTGTCAGGGTAAACTCAGATGCCAAGTGTCTTTCTCTGTGTCTTCTGTGTGTCACTTCTGGAGAAAGAGTCAAGTTGGGCCATGTTTAAAATCAGCTGGATTTTGTCTTTTGAGATTGGATGTTAGTCTGTTTATTCTTTGTATCTTATTCAGATACAAAGCCCTTATCAGATCAAAGATCTGAAAATCTCTCATTTTGTTGATACTGCCTTTTGCCACACAACGGTTAGATTTTCATGAAGTCCGATGAGTCTGTTTTTTCTTTAATGGACCCCACCTTTGTGTCGTATAAGGAAATCATTGCTAAGTCCAATATGGTGAAGCTTTTGTCCTAGGCTTTCTTCTAAGGGTTTGGCAGTTTTAAGCCTTACACGTAGGTCTTTGGTATGGTGTGAGGTGTAAGAGTGCAACTATCTTGTTTTGCATGTGGAGTCCCAGTTTGCCCAGCACTACCTGTCAAGGAGACAGTGACTTGCTTTCGGTCTCTGTTTTTATTGGTTGTTATTGCTTATATTGGCTTATTGAGATCTTCCATGATCTACCTAGCACTTTTGGGTGTGCGTGTTCTCTGCTGTGTGGCAGTTAGGTTTTCCTAAGAGCTGCCTTGGAAGGTAACTTTGCACAGCACAACCTTGTGCATTATATTTATCTGGAGTGTTTGGATAGTGTTACAAAATACGACTGTGTAGGTGCGGATCTGTATGGTGGTAAGAGTGTTACAAAGTATAACCTTACAGGCATCCATTTGGGAGACTGAATTCTGCTGACCATCTTTGAAGACTGCTCCGCAGATCTGAAGCAGCTTGGAGCTGAGTGTCCCTAGTAGTGAATCCTGAGATAAGCATCCTGTGTGTTAGGCGGAGGATGAAGATAGCTGGGAGGCAAGTAAGAAGGATTCCACAGAGTAGGGCTTGAGCTGTATCTAAATAGCCTTGAGGACCCTAGAGGATGGCCCCAACCCTCCTGCTTTCCAGTTGTACACGAGAGATAGGCAGGTGTAGTTTCCCACAGGACTTGAGAAAGGCCAAGAAGCATTGATTGTTCAGTGACTACCCTAATATATGCCTGGTATACACAGTTGTGAACCATGAAGGCAGAGCTGCAGTGGGGAGAGGGTCGTGGAGGAAGGCACACAGCATCAGCAACTGTGAGCCATGTCCCCAAAGGGGTGTGAGCAGCAGTGTGAGAAAGCTTCTAAATGGTGACTTGTAGGTTTCTTAGGGAGGGTCTGACCTTGTATTATTGGAAACATACCTTGGAGGAAAGAAAAACCTCCAAAGGTTGTTGTTTTTATTTTGCTTGCGGTCTATATGCTCCTGTGTACATGTGTGTGCATGAAAGGCAGAGGTTGGCATCAAAATTTCCCACTATCACTCACCACCTTATTTTCTGAGAGAGGGTCTCTTTTGAACCTGGAACTCGTTCGGTTTGATCAGCTGGTCAGGGAGCTCTTGGATCTCTTCTGTCTATGCCTCTCCAGTGCTAGGATTATAGGTGTACCCTAGCCATCTCTGGATTCCTACATGGGTGCTCAGGGTTTGAACTTAGGTCCTCATCCTTGTGTGGTAAGTGCTTAAAACCCTGAGCCATGTTGTCAGCCTTAAAGGTTTTTATTTTAGCAGCATGTTTTCACTAACTTGGCTTAGAGAAGGGGGCTGATGAGAGCCCAAGGCCCCATTCCAGTTATATCCTTTCCTCTATTCCATATTCAGGATCAGTGTCAGAGCCCCCCTTGTAGGATGAGGACCCTCAGCCTGAAGGAGCTCTGCCCACAGTGGCTATTACTAAGTCACTATCCCACTCCTGCCCTGGGAGGACCAGTCACTCCCTCCTGCCAGACTTATTAGCCATTCCTCACTTTGAAGGCTTTGTGGCTAAGATGGTCCTGTGGAGGGCCATTCTGTCAAGCCTTTGGAAGCCCCCAGAGCCTCAGGGACAAGGGGGAGGCCCTGATGTGAAGTATGCCTGGCCTCATCCTCAGCTCAATGCAGGGAGGGAGCTGAGTCTCCCTGAAGGATACTTGGGTTTCCCTGGAGAGGGCACAGGTCAGAGCAGAGTGTGGTAGCCGAGGAAGAGGCTCAGGAAGTGAAGTGTGTCCTGGCCAGCCAGAGGAGGAGGAAGTGGGATGGCTTCCTGAGAGGAGCCTCCAGAGACTGCTCCGAGTGTTACTCCAGTGTGATGATGGAAAACCCAGGGTTCAGTATTTGCCACATGCCAGTTGGGCCAGGGTCCTTCCAGGGCCACGCCACTCAGTTCAATCAGCCTGTCTGTACATAGTCATTTGGGCCTCACGGCCTTCAAAGTTCATGGTTCTGCAGTGACATCTGTCTATCTATCTATCTATCTATCTATCTATCTATAGCCTGCTACAGGCACAAAATGCCTTGGGCTGCTGTTAGCCTGCTTTCAGTTCCTGGGAATTTGCATCTAAGGGTATCATTTGGAATCTAGGTTTTTGGCTACTGACCTCCAGCATGTGTCTTAGGCATGTCCATTGCTGATCCCATTCCTCCTCTTTAGGGCTCTGCCAGGTTTCTTCCTCTGTTTTAGTGCCCACCATATCAGATGCCATGTTCGTCCCTTGAGAGTGAGCCGAGATCAAGGGTGGGGAGGACCTTACTTCCTCAGTCTAGTGAGCTCTCAGCTGTCTAGAAGCAACACTGCAGGACCCTAGTAGAACAATAGGGCTGGGTGGGGTGGCTGGTGAGAGTAGAAGGGCTGGGATGGGGCAGCAGTAAGGGTTGGTGGGGCTGGCACAGGACAGTGGCTGATGGCTAGGGATCAATAGTTTCCAACTGCTCTGACCTGTGAGTGAAGGGACAGATAGGTAGATAGGGCAGTGGGTGTGGCCTGGTTGGCTCCCAGAGGTATCAGTGGCTATGCAGAATGTGGCTTGGGGTTGGACTTGAAGGGCAGTAGCAGATGGGTGGTATTTCTATGATTGGCATCCAGGGATACTGTATGTCTGGTACGTCTCCTTTGACATTTGTGATACCCCATATCCTGTCCCTCCATTTTTGTCCTCCATCCTTCTCCTCACATCTTTCTCTCCCATCATTGTGGCCCTACGTTCATATCACTCACCCCTGTGGCACGTTTACTGTACTTTCTTATACTCTCACAGGGAAGCCCTGTCCATGTGGGATGTTGCATGGCCACAGCATATGACTGTCGGGGACACTGTCCCAAATGATCCTGAGGTCTTCTGTCTTGTGGTCAATGGTGCAGTCACCTGCCAGGAGCTCAAGCCTTTCCTGTACCTCAGGAGAACAGTCCCATTGATGGGGTGCTACCTGGGGCTGCGTGGTTGTTGAGGCTGTGCTGAAGTAAATGTGACCACCTTGTTTATGGTCACCAGGGGCTTTTCTTGGTCCAAGTCACTTGGGCAACCACAGTAGGGATCTAGGAAGTGGCTGGCACTGAGGCAGGGTTTCAGGAGGCTGAGGATCCCGGCTCAGGAAAAGGTCTGTGGCCACCCTGAGCCTCCAGTCTAGCTGGCTTTTAATGAGAAGGAGGGGCCCTCAAGGAGAGAGCCACAGAGCTGAGTGTGTTTGGGACCATTAGGTCTCCTGAGCCATGAGACATGGCTGCAAGGACCCAGGATACTCCCTCTTGGTCCTAATATGTAACTCCAGGTCACCTCTGACCAAGGCACCAAGATCACTCACACAGCATCAAGGTTAGGGTCTGTTAAGTGGAAGTGACAGGCGACAGGTAGGTCCCCTATACCAAGGAGAAGTAAGCCACCCGTGCCCAGCACATGTACTTGGTCCTCACAGAGGCCCTTACCAGGAGGGGCAGAAGCTGCTGAGATATGATTCTGGTCACTTCATTCTCTGGTCTGGCAGCTCTCCCCCTCTGAGCCTGAGTTTTCTTCTTGGCAGGAAGCTGGACTGCCAGGTGTCTTCCCATATCAGTGCCAAATGCTCCCACCAAGCTGAGTGTGCATGGTTCTGACCTTCTGCCTGAGCCTCCCGCTGGGCCATCTGTTCCAGCACAAGCCTTGTTGGCCTTTGGGGGAATCCAGGGCTTTGGATCAGCAGGGTCAGGATGAGTGGGCTGTGAGCAGGACACTTTGCCTCAGTAGCTTCCATTTTTGCCACCCAGGAAACAGGAATCTCGGTGTCCACCCCTCATGTTGACATTTTGCATAAATAGGGTCCGAGCTAATTGCAATGAATCAACTCACAGGACAGTGGGACTGGCAAAACTACAGTCTGAAGGTGGCTGGGAGCTCCACTTGGCTCCTGTGTCTTGAGGTCATGTTGCTACACACACACACACACACACACACACACACAGAAGCCTTGGTACTGGTCTGGTCTTCTGGTATTCTGCTGGTTGGGTGAGGTCTACATTGTGATCAGCTCTGCTTCAGGTTTATCCTTTTACAACAGTGGAGCTCTATCCCATGTCCTAGGCTGAGGTTTTGAGCCAAGAATTAGATGCCATGCCATGCTTGTCATGAGAGTAGTTAGGGTAGATTCTCTCCCCCAAATTCTTCAGAGTTCAGTTTCTCTAGGCAGTCACACTAAGAACATTGTCTGCTGCCCAGTGGCTTCTGTTCTCTCTGAGGGGACATCTTTGCAAAGTAGCTCTGGGGAGCTGGGTGGACTGTAGCTCAGTTGCTCCCTGGGCCTGATTTCCTTGTGGCTGTCCCTCCTAGTGACCCATTGCATGCTGCCACTGTTTGGTGTCCTTGTTTGCTCTCTGGTGCCCTCTGCTGTCAACATCTCTGAATGTCACTTTAACTCCTGCATAGGCAACATTTCAGGTCTTTCTGGAGTGTGGGGGTTCCAGCAGGAAGCAGATCTGAACTGAGGGTGTAGGTAAGCAGATCCATTCACCCACCCTATCCTAAAGGAGCTCAGGGATCCACACCAGCCCATGTTCTCTTCATTAGTTTCCACCTCTGGGAAACCCTCTACCACATGTCTTACAAGAGTGTAGGGGAGAGGGTTAAGGGGACTGACCCTGTCTAGCAGGAAGCATTGGCTGCTCCGGGCCTGTGATCCTCCCATGCGGAGGGGCTGCTAGGGGTCACACCACATCATCTCAGCCACCCTGTACTGCCCTCCTCCAGCTGATCAGAGTGTGCCCAAACCCTGCAGAGACGACTGTGGCTGCCTGCTCCTGGAGTGGGTGGTAGGTCACACCTGGCCACTTTGGTCAATTCTTGAGTCACCTCATAGGCAAGATCCAGCTCCCCCTTGTCGTGGCCACAGTGTTGGCTCACCTCACGGAAGGTTTTAACCAGAGAAGACAGTGGAACCTGAGCCAGCTTCAGCCAGGGATGCTGGCCATATGCCCTTGGTGACATCTTATTCAGAGCCCAGAGCTGTTGATGATGTGGCTGAGGTTGGGCACCATGGGACAAGGGGGTTGATTGGCATGACAGTCCCCTTTACTAGGCACAGACAACTGCTGAGCAGCGAGAATGTGTTTCCCCTGCCCCGTGGAGGAAACTGAGGCTCAGCAGTTGCACGGCAGAGATTCCTTAAAGCCTCTAGAATGGGGCCCATAAGACAGCAAGAAAGACCTGACCTTGCTGCAAAGAGGGAATTCCCCAAATAGAGCCAAACTATGAGAATGTAGACACATGCGGGTGTCTGTCTAGTTGTGGGAATATGTTAGCCCAGCGAGCTGCCTACCACTCCTGATTAGGCAGTGCCCACTTTCCTCCAGGGAGGCTTGAGCCAGATGAGCCTGCTGGTTCAGAACTGTCCCGGGTAGAGACATCTCCATGAGACAAGGATCATGTCCAAGTGGGAAGCGTGTGTGCAGGTGGTTGTGGGCCCCACCTCATGCTGGAGAATCATGGATGCCTCCAGCTGACAGGTCCCAAAGCTGTGCCATGCAAGCCTGTCCCCACCACACATTCTAAATATAGTCACTAAGACATCTTATCACGGGGCCTAGGGGAACAAAGCTGGGTATGGCCGACGTCCCAGGGACACAGCACTCCAGTACTGACTGGCCCTGGCCTCCTTGGGTCCCTAGAAGAGTGGCATGCCTCCATATTCACAGGCCGCTGGTTCTCTCCTGAGCACTCAGCCACCCAGGGGTGACAGCTCTGGGCCCTGGGGCTATAGGCTAGATCACTGCCTTTTACCAGGCCGCTGGCTGCTTTTGCTTCCCCAGCCCTTGCTTGGAGGGCCAGGTGTCTGACTCCTGGCTCCTGGCTCCCCCTCTGGAGTGTGGCTTTTCTAGAGGTGGGAGGAGACCTGGGATGCTGCGTACCCAGTTCTCACTGACTGCTGAGTGCTGTGGGACTTGGGAAGGACTCAAACCCTCTCTGATCTTCCCTTTTTAATCCCATGAATAAAAGACAAGCCACCTGTAGGTACCTCCTTGAGTTGACAGGAAGACGTGGGTTCCTAGGAGGTTTATTTCCACCTTCCCATACCCAAGGCCCCTGGAGCCACAGTAGCCTGATGGGAGGACCCAGACTTGTTTGCCAACTGAATTCTTGGTACCATCCAGCTGGGGTAGCCCAGGAGCTCTCACAAGTCTGAAAGCCAGCTGCTTCAGGGCAGGTGCCAGCTGCTCCAGGCCATGTGCGGCAGTTTCTGTTCTCTATGTCTGGTCCATCAGTGTACCGACAGGGCTACAGATCTTCAGACACACACTCCCCACCAGCCCGTCACAGAGTTGCTGAGATAGAGGTCAACACACGGTCCACTACAGGTTCCCCAAGCCTCAGATACAGCCACTAGCCCAGAGGGGCTGCCGTGCTCCTAGCTCTTCCCTTCAACCTTCGCCACTGTTCCTACCTCCCTGTTATGATCACATTATCTGGGCACACATTCCCCCTTCGAGCCCTGTCCTATCCCTTTAGTGCTCCAAAAAGGTGTGTGTGTGTGTGTGTGTGTGTGTGTGTGTGCGTGCATGTGTGCGAAGATGGCTGGTTAACCCCTTGCCAAGGATGGTCTTCATCTCTCAGTATACTAACATAGGAAAGAGGGACTGGGGTGTTTCCTGAGGGTGTAAGTGATGGTAGGGCGACACCCTTGCCTATTCTTGGGACTCTGCTTGAAGTTAAGTTTAAGATTCTGAGAGCTGGGGTAAATTATGAGCCGAGCTGTGGACATGCGTTATCGAGGTGGGACTTAGGCTTGGGGCTGCTGCATTGCCTGCCATGTGACATGGGAGGGACCAAGCTCCTCTGGGTCCCACATGGTGGTGCTACCGGGAGTGGGGGTTCAATGCCAGCTGCTGCTCTGGGTGCTAGGAGTTGATCACACTGGGTCCTAGGAAGGGACTCAAAAATGAAAAAATGTGTTCTGATTGCTCCTTAGCAGTCTAGCTGAATGGACGGCGGCCATGGAGTCCCATTGACTCTGAGTCCTCTATCGATGCAGCTCTCAGAAGGGCAAAGTGGGAGAATTGAATCATCAGGCCCTGTGCTTGTCCACGGGTATGATGGGGTGGGGGTGCAGTCTGCTCTAACTGTCAGTCAACTGTCTATACCTGTCAACTGGACACTCATCTGCTCAAGACTAGTGCCTATGGCTTGGTTAGCAGCAGGTCTGGGCTTACTGTGTCTTGCACTGCACTGACCCAGTTCAGAGGCTGTGAAGGGCTTGGCTGAGCTGGAGAGGTGGAGCAGGTGGCTGAACAGGTCCCATGGAAGACAGCCTGAGACTTCCTCTGAGCTTAACAGCTGCTTAGTCAGTCAGCAAACATTCTATGCACACAGTGTCGGTGGCCTGCTGCTGGTCTTTCAGAGGTGTACCAGCCAATGGGCCCCTGTTGGGGACTATGGGTTTCTCTGATGGTAGGGGAGGTTTTCCAGCCATCAGTGGGCTGGACGACACCAGATGTAGACACCTAAGAAGGAGAGCCATTCATTTCTCAGGACTCTAAGACGCCTGAACTTGCTGCCTGGGTGTGAGGACACAGTACACTGGGGTACACTGGAGGTGTCTACCCTGTGACCCAGGAGAGAGTACATGGGCATGGAGCTTGTGGGCTCAGCAGAGCCAGGTGGATGCTTTTTTTGGGCTTTCTGGGCCAGATCCTGGGGAGAGCATGAATTGGTGCTAGGAGATGAGGCAGGTCTCTCAGTGCTGGGGTGGGGTTAATCTCCTGAGAGTTTTGCAGTGTTCAGATCAGCACATTTAGGGCCTGCTGAGACAATGAGTTGGTAACCTTACCTCCTCACTGGTAAAGTCACCACAGATAGCATTTCCTACCAGAAGCTTTTAATGAAATGAAATATAGCCTGAGCCAGGCCTAGAAAGGTCTAAAGCCAGTGTGACCTCAGGGAGTAAGCAGTGGCTGGCCAAGGAAAATCTCAAGCCTGGGAGCCCTGTCCATAGGCAAAGACAACAGACTGAGGCCAGGCCCATCAGTGAGTCAGGCAGAGGCTGACCTTGTAGAGGGCTCAGATGTGTGGGCTGCACAGTTGGTTTGGGCCTCCCCCAACTTTCACACATAGCATCACCCACCCACAACATGCAAGCCTTATGTAGCCCAACACAGCTATGGATGAGGTTCCCCCACAAAATCAGAAACTTATTTAAAACTTTATAAGATTTCATTTCGCTTATCAGTTCCACAGTTCTGTGTGGACTTTGTAGATGACGGTATGATGCCACAGTGTCAAAGGGTTGAACACCGGTAAGCCTGTACGCACTTCGGTTCAACTGATTTTGATGTTTAAGAATTCATGATCTTTTGAGAATCACTGTTGATGGTTGGCTTGATGTAGCTTATATGATGATCCCAAAGACCTCAAAGATGCCTTTGAAGTGTCATGTAGAAAAAGCTCTTGCACTGAGGATGTGAGAGGGAGGCCACCATCTTGGGCTGTCTGGTACACACCAAGCCAAGATCAGCTGTCCTTCCAGAAGGTACCCAGTGGGATCTGAGAGAAAAGGAGGTGGCCATCCAGACAAAGGAGGTGAGGTAGCCAAGGATAGCACTTGGAATGAGATGGCTCTCCCATTCTGAGCAATATAACCTGAGTGGCCAGCCTGAGGGTGCTCTCTCTCTCCATGCAGCCCTGTGTGTGTCCTACACAGAGTTGGACCTTTAGTCTCCCCACAGGAGGCTATATCTTGTTGTCCCCAATCCAGGGACTTCTGGAAATACATAGGTGGTCTGAACCTGAGACCAGCCATCACTTACCTGTGACTCCACACCACAACTTCTACCCAGAGCTTAGACAAAGGAAACTAGGCCCAGCCACTGGCACATCTTGGGCCTTCAGCGTGCACTTGAGGTGTATCCCGTCAGGAAGTGGCCTGGCTTAGGCTCTATACTGAGCAGCATGTGGGAGGGGCTGTCATGAGCAAGCAGCAGCCTTGAAGTCTTCCTGGCAACTGTATTCAGCTGGCACTTGCTGTTGGTACCATCCCATGTGCTGACCTTTCCTGGGATAGCCCTAAGCCTACTGTCGCCTCTAGAAGTCCAGTATCCCAGGACATGCCACATCCGCCCTGCAGCTGGGAGTCCACGCAATGCTGAGGGCGGGTGGTGGGCACAGAGTGAGTAGGGTTTCTCTCTAGGCTTCCCTTCCCAGGCAGCGTATGTGAGGCGTAGTGTGGAATCTTTTCAAGTAATTCCCTGGGGAACAAAAGCAAACTCCCCTAGACACGGCTTAGGGCTCATGCATCAGGAATTTTTTAGTCTGTGGGTGTTGTGACTGCAAAGGCTCATGGTACCTTCGATTTTTTTTTAGTTCAGCCTAACAAGCTGGCTGACTGTTTTTTTGGCCTGTAGAGAGCTGTCCCCAGGGGGCCTTTGAGTGTTAATAGCTTCAGTTACAGCCCATGGCCAGTTCCATTGTCAAAGCCATTTGCTTGGTTTCTTTCTTTTTTAATTTGTATGTGCATGTATGCGTGCATGCGTGCGTGTGCGCCCATAGAAGCCAAACAAGGGCACTGAATCCCCTGAAGCTGGAATTAAGGGCAGTTGTGAGCCACACAGCATGGGTACTGGGAACTAAAGCGGCAAGAGCTTTTGGCCCTGGAACCGTCTCTCCAGCCCCTGTTTTTTTGTTTTTCTTAAATCTATTTTAGTTGTGGTGAAACACAAGGGCAGACTGTGCCTATGCGTATATGCCAGCAGTATGACGCTCACTCGCAGAATGTATAGCTAGCCGCTCCCACCATCCACCTCCAGAACTTTCTTTCGTTTTAGACGGAAATTGTTCTCAGCACCTGGCACCATTCTAACTTTTGTCTCTGCAGATCTAGCAACTCCAGGGGCCTCAGAGGAGAGGCATCCTGCAGTGTGTTCTCTTGTGCCTGGCTTATCTCAGCAAGTGTCTTCCAAGTCCACCCACGTCTAGTGCTGTTTTCTGCATGACACCCCTGCCCCAGACAAATAACACTTTTAGGGCACATCACACTAGTATCATGTATGCAGATACAAAACTTAAAAGTCTTCTGAGATGTTTCAGTGCTATGCTTTGGGTCCTGGAAATTTAGTGAGGGCGAAGCTGAAGGTCCCTCTCTCTGGAATAGACACTGTGCTATTTGCATGTATAGGGCATGGTCCTCCTCAGCGGGATGATTAGGTGCTGTGGGCTGGGGACAGTATCACCATGAGCCTGAGCAAGTCTCAGTGCTCAGGGGTCTAGGCCCAGCCAGTAACTGGCCTCTCAGTTACTGGTCAGGCGTTTAGCATATATGGAGGAGATCTCCGAGTCATAGTCCCAATTTGCCATAGCTGGCCTGTCCATGTTCCTGTCACTGTTCCTTGTACCTTCTTGCTTTCGGCTGGGACAGCCACGTGGTGCTGGTTGGATGCCATGTTCTTGTGTTCCCAGGGCACCTGGGCACAGAGATATTGAAGTGATGTCCGATAAGGGATTGGACGTCCCTCAGGGCTGGGCTGCGGTCACAGCTGATGGGTTTGATTCGGAGAGAGCGGAACAAGCAGGACATTGTTTCTAAGGACCTTCTGTTTCATATCCTATACAGTGAGCCCTCCTAAGAACATGCTAGTCTGCGTCCAGGGACACAGGCATTTCCCTGGGCCTCAGTTTCCCCTGCTGCTGGGGGAAATGGAGAAGGCATCTCATTGTAGTGTGACCTTGGGGTCCTGAGGTATGGAGGTAAGGTGGAGGGATGATGACTGCCCTATAGAGGCAGGAGGGGGTGCTGTGGGCAGCTGACCCATGAGCTCTCCAAAGATAGGGACCCTTGATGTGGCCTCTCTGAGGCTTCGAGCCCCACCCAGGGCAAGAACAGATAAAGTAGCAAATAAGATAATGCTTATTTTATCGGGAGTAGATAACAAATAAACTGCCGTATAACCCTTTCTCAGGCAGCACAATGTGTTCAAATATTTGAAGAACTGTTTAGCTTTCGGAATGCTCAAGGCTAAAGAGCAGCCAGCACGTGGAGGCAGATTGCCACTATTGTCCCCAGCTCCAAGGTTCCTGGTCAGGTCATCATGGGCTGGCTCTGGTGGGTGTGTTGCCTAGCCCCTGTCAGCCTCCTGGAGCACTTTCTGTCTGCACTAGGGATTTACCTTCTCTGCACCTCTACCCCAAGATTGGTCCATGACCTTTCCTACTGCAAGGGGGGTAGTCAGAGGGTAGGGGGCCTTCCACACAGCCTTCTTGTTTTGATACCTTCCTTCCAGGCTGTTGGAATTTTCCACCCACAGGCTGCAGCTGCTGCCCTCCTGGGGCCGGGAGCCTCCTGCAGACATGGGCGGAGTGGCCTATGACAGCAGTTCCTCTGTGGCTTATTTGAAGGTCTTTGTTCCCTTGCTACACCTAAGCTCTCTGGTCCTTGAGTGCCCTGGCACTCCTGGACCATTCCATCCCTGAGTGAAGGCTACTGAGGGCTTGAAAGACCAATTTGTTACCGTAACAGTGAAAGAATCGAAAGTCCAGTTAAGAGATGTGTCATTGTCACCTCCACGATTCAAGCTGAGCGGCCCTAGGAGCCCCAGGAACCTCAGAATTAGCAGCTGGATTCTAGCTTGGTGACACTGTGATCTGTCAGAGTCTTGTGGCACTGGTGCAACTCTCTGTCAAGTCCTGGCCAGGTGACAAGTGAGTGGACCTGACCACACAGGTGGGAGACTGTGGGAGACTTCTTGACATTGGGCCTTAAGGTGCTCAGCATAGTAGGTAGTTTTCACCATACCTTTGCTTGTGTGATGACACCAGAAGCTTGGGAGATATTCAACGACCTTGAAGTAAAGTCACCCCCCCCCCACTTCCAGGTGATGAGCCCCTGAGGTGTGTGCATTGTGCTGCACCCCACAGCTCCATGCAGGGGGTGGCCCTAAGTTCCCACTGTGCCAATGGGAAATCTGAAATGGGGGCCCTCTTAATCACTATAGAGGGGCAGCCAGAAGGGACTGCATCTCTCCATGCTGCTCCCTCCCTGGCTCCATGTGTAACCAGTGGTCTGGGGTGGAGTGTCTAGTCTACTCTCTGTTGCCTAGAGATGGGCCCAACCCCACTTCCCTGCCTGCTGCAAATCAAAACAAAACAAACCCAGGATTAGTGAGGCCTCACTGTGTGAGGAGTCAGTCCTAAGAAAGAGCAGAGCCTAGCTAATGAAGAACTGGGTCTCCAGAAGCCAAAAGGGCCTCAGAAAGCAATTGGGGGATCCGTGGCTGAAAGTCAGAACTCTCTCTAGCAGGCCTGGATAGAGGCCTAGCCTATGGATGGAGAGCAGAGGGACTCTCCCCTAACCCAATGTTTGCTGTGTCCACACAAAATCCAGGGCTTCCTGAAGCCCCATGTGGCTTGTTCATCTTACAGGGGCTTCTATGGACCAGTGTCACACAGTTATAGTCCAGGAGACAGTCGTGGATATAACAATCAGCATGGTCACCACTGACTAGGAAGAACACCACTGGGAGACCTAGGAGGACCGGGGTGTCTCATCATGCTGCTCTGGGAGGGTCCTCAGGGCTGAGGCCATGTGGACAGTGGACACGAGGAAGCAATCTGTGGGAGCAGCACTGGGTGCCAGGGTCAGAGAGGCTGGCCACTGCCAGAGCCCTAGGCCTGTGAGGAATGCATGGTGGTAGAGAAGGCATCAGTCTGGGGAATGGCAAGGGCCAAAGCCCACCCAGGGGTTCTTCTGGGGCCAAACCAGGTGTGTGCTCCAGGTGAGCATCCAGGTGCCCTGCCTGGAGGCAGAGAAGTGACTGCAGGACCTCAGGTGAGTAGGGAGGGACAGGGAGCCAGGACTGGGTTCACTGCTGTACCGCACTAGGCATGACGTCGGAGAGACGGAGGTGGTAGAGTTGGCATCTTGGCTGGGGCAAAGAGGAGGAGATGGAAGAGGAGAAGGGGGAGCAGGAGGGGGCATTGATGTGCTCTGTATCAGGGAGCAAGTGGGCATGACAAAGAAGTGTCTGTCATGGGGGGGGCATAGTAAGATGTGGCTGCAGGCTTTGACTTGGCAGAAAAGGTAGAAGGAGGGGGCAATGGAGGTGGTCAGTGGGGCCTTTGAGTCTGTCAGTCCTCCATGTCTCTCCTGGCAGCTGCAGAGGCCAGGAATGGATGGAATTAGTCTTGAGAGGTTCAGGAGACCCTAGCTGTGCCTCCCTCCCTCCCTCCCTCCCTCCTTCAGGAAACTCTGTGACTGAGTCAGGCCACTGTTGCTGTGTGGCCCCTGGGAGGCTGAGGCTGGTGGCCTGGGCCTTACATACTGGGAAGACCTGATACAGGATTGGTGGAAGGTATGTGGGTTCCTTGTTGAGGGCAGGGGTCTGTACTGGGGCCCTGATGTCTCTGTGTATGGCTTCTGTCTGCCCCTCTGTGGCCTTGGGACAATGTGTCAGCTACCCTACTTCTATTCTGATCCCCAAGAACATGCCACAAGAGCATGTAGAGTTTCTGAGGGACCCCCAAATCATCTCCCTATCTACTACCCTGTCCCCCAAGTGGGGGCAACTTTGAAGGCCACCTTGGGTGGTGACACCTAGGAATGGAGAGTTCAATGGAAGGGAAACTTATCTTTTCAGTGCCCTTGGAATCAGAGCAGCAGCAACTCTGTTGTGTGATAGCTGTGCCTGCTAGGTTCCCACAGGGCACAGGTCCAGGATGTGCTCAGCCCTTCTTTCTTGGGTCTCCCTATTGGCTAAGGGACTATATATACCCTTCTGCACTTATGGGGGTGAAGGCTCCCAGTTTATGAAAACAGCTCTTTTTGAGCTTCAGTTATGCACCAGTGTTCTCAGACATTCTGAGGTTGGACCATTGAGCCTCCTAAGAGACCCTGACCCATTGTCCCCTTTCCAAGGCCATGGCCACCAGCCTATGTGCCATTCCAGAATAGTTAGGTGACAGATGATCTTGAGATGAGGATGGATTGGTCACATATTATAGCATTTTCAAGGTCTGTGTACATAGAAACACCAAATTGGGGAGGGGAGGTGTCAGTCCTCATGATGATAAATGGTTTCTATTCTATGGACCTCATGTTTGAATGTACTAGCTGAGGGATACCTGGGGTCAGCTCTAAAGATCTTTCATGTGGGGTGTTGGTTGAGAGGGAGGTGGCAGGGAAGCTGGACCAGGCACTGACCATATGTCCCCTGTCTCACAGCTTCCTCATTGTTCTGGTCTGCCTCATCTTCAGCGTCCTGTCCACTATTGAGCAGTATGCCGCTCTGGCCACCGGGACTCTCTTCTGGATGGTATGTAGGCACCCAGGGACATCAGTAAATATCATCACCACAAGTGGAAGAGGTATAGGAGGGCTGGGGAGAGTAGAGCCACCTACCCCCATTCTCCACCACGTTGAACTGGGGTGTCAGACAGAGCAATTCCCCTGCTTCCATGCCTACTAGGCCCTTGGGCTATGTGTTGAAGGGCAGGAAGAACAGAGAGGCCTGGAGTTGTTACTCAGAAAGGCCTTTGTATGGGGAACTTCTGGACTGGGCCTAGAGGAAGGACAGACAGGAGGACATAAGTACAATGTCGCTGAGGGGTGGTGGGTGGGGGCCAGTGCCTAGGGCTGGTGATTCTTGGGTGTGTTATTGATGACTCATGGGCCCTACAGGTATCCCAGCCCAGACTCTAACTCAGTCTCTGTGGTAGGCCCTTCTGTCATCCCCTGCATCATTTCTAGCAGACCTGACCATCATGGCAGTCCTCGTAGGCACCACAAGCACCTTGGCACACAGCTTCGGTCGGTCGGTCTCCCTCTCTGTAGGCCACATCTCACCCATGTGCCTTGTCCCAGCATAGAGCAACATGTGGAAAGTTTGAGGAATAGAATTGTCAAACACCAGGGTCCAGTCACTCTACGAGGGGCCCAGGGACTGTCCTATGTGACCCACATACTGTGAGAGCTTAGAGAACTGTCTTTTATGACCCCATAGTTTGTGAAGGGCATGGAGAGTGTTCTGTGTGACCCATACTCTGTGAAGAGCCAACTGTGCCTTCAGGGTACCCTGTTGTTTGTGAACCCATATGCTTTGAGGGGCTGAGGGACTGTTTATCTAGCAGCTATGAGCCCCTGAAACAGGGCCAGGATTGGATATTGCAACTGAGGCAGACCCTGTTCTGGCAGGGCACTTAAGAGCCTGGGGACAGTCGCCATGAGGTAGAACACGCCATGTATAGCCATTCACTGCTGGCCAGGCATGGAGCCATGTGTCTTTCAGAAGCAGTGCTGATGGAGTTATGCAGCTGCTGGGAAAGTGGTGGAGGCCAAAATGTCTGGGACTATGGGCACAAGATGCTGACAGGTGGTGAAGCCCAGAAGGGTGCAACCTAGTGTCTTTCTGCTTGAGTGCATTTGTGGTTTCCTCTTGGGGTGGGATGTTCCTAACCCTTACAGGAAACAAGGAGTACAATCAGCTGCCCTTTACTGTCTATGCAGTGGGCCTTAGGCGTTTCTCAGTGATAGCTCCACAGCCTCTGTCAGCTGGGTGGCTTGTCCTTGCTGGGTCTTGAAGAATCACAGTGATAGGCACTCAGCGACACCCATTTTCTTATGTGTCAGTTCTATCTTTCCTTTATTGCTTCTAGATCTTGAGCCACAGGAAATATCATTTTCCTGAGTTGTAGAGGTCTCTGGCCTGAATGTGACGTTGTCTTCCCCACGTGATAATGCTTTGGAAGTCTCCAGGAAAGTGTGAGGCAGGCACTGCCTATGTTCCGTTCTTGCCACTCACTCCAAAGCCTCCTTTCCCCCTGCATAGGATGTGTGTCTTTTCTGTGGGCCAAATCAGACATGAGGCCTGCCTGGCAGTACCCAGTTCTCTACAGGTCACTGGAGGCTTCATCTGGCCTGGCTCCTGCACCCCACAGTGGTCTCTGTAGCATATTTCAGGGGCTCCTGGAAACTCCCTTGTTCCCCACTCCCAGCCTCACAGTCAACACATCCAACCCAGGACACACCTGGTACCAAATGTTAACTATATTAGGGGTACCCGCATGGCTGTGGGGCCGGGCAGCGGTGTGCCTGCCTCTGTGGGGGTGTCACTGTGGTTTTGCATGTGGTTTAGGCAACCTGGTAACATGGACAGTCACAAAGCTGTGATAGGAGGTTTTGGTCACTAGAGGGCGACATCTCTTCTGATGTTCTCAGTGTGGGCCTCAGCCTATAAGGTCCTGCACTTGACAATGCCTGTGCCTGGTGCCTATGGCCCCTGGATTTCAAGTTTGTGTCAGCGCCTCAGGCTTTTCCAGAAGCAACATCCAGACAGTACGCCTAGTCCCTAGTTGATTCCGTGTGGCCTGCAGAATGCTACCAACTCTTAGGTGGCTTCTCTCTTTGATGTATGTGTTGACCAACCTGCCTCAGTTTCCTGGGTGACACTCCTCAGTTTCAGAGCATACTCTTTCATGACCCATCCAATGGAGCTCTTTAATTTGGTCGGGGACTTTTGCGTGACCCTTGTATCCTTTCTTAGAGCCGGGGTAGGTAAGACGTGGGTTCCTTAGTCTTCTGTGTGATGCTCTCCCCATAGGTTCTTCTCAGAACTGTTCCTTTGCCCACTACAGAACTGTCTGTCACTCAGGTGAGACCAAGTTCCCTGCTATGTTGTGAGAGGACATAGCACTCGGTTGCTGGTTGCTGCTGTGGGGATGCCCAGTTTCCTCCCCAAAGGACTAACTAGGTTTCTAGAATCCTTGGCCCGAGACTTGATCTGGAGAGTTTGGGACAGAAGGGCTTGCTGATTCCCACACTGAGAAAGGGCTGGCTGTTAGAGCACTCACCTGGGAGGTCTCCAAGCACATAACTGTATATACGTTCATATGAATGCATCCACACACGCATGTATTCAAATGGACACATTCCTATATATAGCTGTGTCTTAAGGCAAGAGTGTGTTTTGTCTTAGCATGTGCGAGTGGACATTTACATGTGTTTGGCTTTGTTTGTACTTGTGCCCTCATGTGTATACACACTGTGTTGTGTATCTGCGTGTGCAGCTAGGTTCACGCCTAAGTGTAGATAGTACTGTATGTTCGTGTGTCAACACATGTTCACATGTTTGTGGACCTGTGAATGCACATACTCCATTTCTCATCTGTTTGCTCCAGACTTGGGGTGTTGGTCTTGCCATCCATAGTACCTTTTGGCTTAGGCTCCCTCTCATGGTGACCTCTGCTGCCTCGCTCGGGCCAGGCTCTTTCTGAGGCCTGTTTGCCATCTGGTGGCTACTTGTAGAATTGTATGCATGGATCCAACAGTCCTAAAGCCAAGGCGGGTGTGGGTGGGACCCTGTGATGGCCACGCCCCCTTTCCCTCTCTGTGAGCAGGTCCCCTCTCCCAAGGCAGCCCCTCCCCAGTCTGCTCTGCTTCCCAGAAGTGGCTCTTTGTCCACCACTGTGAGGGCAGTGACCTCATTACCTCCTTTGTCCCCTTCTCATTCCCTGGACCCTCCCTGCCCCACAACAGCTAGGAAGAGACTTTATAGAACAAAAACCTGAGTGTCCCAGACGCTCCCTGGGTGGTTTGGGATAATTTGCAACTTCTCTCTCATGGGCCTCAGAGTGACACACATTTAAGCACCCCCTCCAGTCTCCAATCCTCCCCTCCCTCCCCATCACTCACAGCCAACTGCCTCAGGACCTTTGCACAGGCACTGTGCCCAGCAGGCTTGCTTCTCTGCTGTTAGGGCTGACCTCTGGTCAGCTCTGCACACTCCCTTCGGGAACATTGCTCTTTTCTGGGCAACCCGGCTCTAATGGGGTTCTGTGAGTAGGCTCACATCTCTCTCCTGCTTTTCCATTGTGCCGAGGAAGGCTCAACACCCCAGCTGCTCATAGTAGTATGTCTAAAGTAGGATACACAACCCTCTACTTTTTAAGGGGGTTGTTTCCAGGCATGCCCCATAGGGATACCCCTGAACCTCAGTTTCTCCATCTGTAAAGTGTAGGGATGAGAATCAGCCTCAGTCTTAGCCTCCTCACTTGGATTTTCCACATTATTTTTAAAGTCTCTTTCTGTCTCTGTCTCCCTGTATCTCTCTCTCTCTCTCTCTCTCTCTCTCTCTCTCTCTCTCTCTCATTGTGTGTGTGTTTGTACAGTGCCCACAGAAACTAGAAGGGAGTGTGGCAAATCCCCTGGAGCTAAAGTTATAGACAATTGTGAACTGCCCAACCTGGGTGCCCAACCAAACTTAAGAAACTGCAGAGCCATGACTCTGCCCCCCACTTTGCTACGTTCTTAATCTGTATCCTCATATGCTAACCTTTAGGCCACACCTTCCAGGGTCTGAACTGGCCATGTCTAATGGCTTACTTCAGAGTCATGACCATAGATGGTGTTGGGGACAGCAGGGGTGAGGCAGACGTGTGTCCCTCCTGGACATATGGCCCAGGAAAGAAGGGCCTTGTATATGGGATAATGGTATCTTCCCAGAGGAAACAATGCTTGGTGGGAGGTAAGGAGGAGTTGCGTGCTGTTGCAGATGTCTGACGCACAGCACACACACACACACCCCGCCTTACCCCCTGAGGATAGATGTGTCTCAGGCCCAGGCAGATATCAGGGTTATGGATTCCAGGCCTCTGGGGTGAGAACGTCTGTTAGAGCCCCAGGCTGAGGGACACAGTGTAGAATGCAGGTGCTACGTGCGGTGGAGCAGTGTTGGGTTTGAAAAGCATAGGTGTTTGTTTCAGCCTCTGCCGGGCTATGGAGACACCAGGTGGCGCTCTAGTCACGTGCACTTCCGCAGCTCTTGGGCCCGGCCCAGAGCACTGAGCGCGGGAGCCCAAACCACAGCCTGGGGTGCCCCACGGGGGCCCAGGGCGAGGGAGCTCTGTGAGGGATTCTGGGAGCACATTGGGTAAATGGTGGAGAAGAAGTCACGCGAGGCTGTGTTCCCCAACCCCGGCGCTGTTACTCCTGCCTCAGCGCCTGGCTTTCGCGGTGCCAGAGCCCTGTTATCTCAGCCAGGGCCAAGGAAGCCAGGCGGCCTCCGAGGGATTAAGCATTCTGCTGAGCCAGGCATATTCCGTGGGCCTGAAAAGCTGTTCTTGGAGAAATCTGGGCCCCGTCAGGCCAGGGTCTGGCTAGAACTTTGATCAGGAGTGTTGTAGGTGTATTTGGCCTTGAAACTTGTTTGTGGCCCCAAAGAGGCTACACTCCCCACCCCCAACTCGGCCTCTGAATCTAGAGTAGGCTGCACGTGCGTCTGTCGACGTGGCACACATGTGTGTGGACGCCGCGTACGTGCACGTCTGTTAGATGTGCACGCCACCAAACCCACCCAGCCCTGCTTGCAATAGGAGACCCTGGCCAGCCCCAGGTGCAGGGCTGTTTGTTGTCTCTCAAACCTCAGCTTGTTTTCAAATCCCACACAAAGACAGCTGCATTAAAAAAGTCCTAGCACAAACTCCAGCTCCAGGAGCCCCACGGCCCGCATACCAGGGAACTGTCCCGCCATGCCTGCGGTTAAAACCCGTGAGCCGCGTGGCCAGAGGCCTGGGGGATGAGGTCATCTCTCCAGTTTCCTCCCTCCCTGTGAGGCTCCCTGGCCCCCGCAGGGGCGACCCACCCCCCTGCAGCTGGACCCTTCCTGGCCCGCCCTGGCTTTCTGTAACTCTCTTGGCAGGCCTCAGTTTCCCACGGGCAAAATGAGATCCCACGTGGGCTCTCTGAGTTCTTGAAACAGCCCTTGGTGGGTCCCACTTTCATGTGGAACAAGGTCAGCTCCCTAGTTCCCAGACCCTCGTTCTCACTCAGCAGGGCCTCGTATGTGCTTGCATTCATTTTCACACCCTTTCCTGCCAGTGGAGACTTTACTGGCGTTAAATTCAGCGCCTAGCTCCACAGCTTGGTGCTGCGTCTGGGCTCTGCCTTGGTTTAGTTTGTTTTCACAGTCTATCTGTTGTAGAGAGTGTTCCTATCTCTTGATCTTCCGCTGCCTGGAGTCGTAGCTGGTGTCCTATTTTTTTTTTTTTTTTTCAGCTGAAACGTGCCTCTGTTTGTACCCGGTGTGCTGTTGGTGCTTGTACTACATTTGGCCATGTGTCCCAATGCCTGGTCTGGTGTCCTATCTGGGATCTCTTGTGGCAGCATTAATACTACACCTGTCACTGGCTGCATTTATGAGAGCCGGTGTGCTCACTCTGTCCCTGTCCCTGAAGACTAGTTTGCAGGGAAGAAGACTTCTGCAGACTGAGTCACTGCTGCTGCAGCTGCCCAAGGTCAGGAGACCAGCAGGCAGCTTGAGTTTTCCACCAACAAGCCCAAGGTCTGACTCCCTGTGGGGCCCCAGCTCCCTGCTTGGACAGCTCTGTTTCTCATGGCTCTTTAGGGGTGCCATTCAGCTAACCATGTACCCAGTAGTGTTGCTGGCTCTCTCCTGGGCTCCTGAGCCCTCTGAGGAGACATTGTGTCCCTCTCAGGAGCAGAACTTGCTATTCCTGTGTCCTCAGCATACAAGGCTCCTGATGTCCCAGCCTATAACTTTCTATTTTAGAAGATACTCCCACACACAAAATGTCCACCTTTTTGGTTGAGTTTCTTTTCATTCATTCATTCATTCATTCATTCATTCATTCATTCATTCATTCATATGAAGCTCCAACTGTGTTTCAGGCTGTGTGCCAGTGGGACACAGGCTTCAGGTTAATACCCAGAACTCCGACTACAGAGTCCTGTGGACATGGAGGTCAGTCCCCACAGCCATCTGCATGGGGCCCTTAGAGGGGTTTAGCTCTGTATATAGCCCCAAGGGCATCTGGAGGCTCAGGAGGCTTGGGGGTACTCTCTGGTGCTCTCTCTGGGGAGACAGCTGCTCTGTGGTTTGGTCTAGTTGGGGAAATGTGGCCTCTAGTCTGAGGGGTGACATACGCGAATGGATGGGGCTGGGCAGCTTCTAGGGACCTCAAGGCCTCAGAGCTGTGCAAGAAAGTCACATCAGCTGGGCTCAGAGCTTGTGTGTCCTGCTAGATTTCTAGAAATGCATGCCATGTTGAGCCTCTTGCCTCCTAGCTGCACTTTCTCCAGAGCTGGCTTCTCCTTCCCGGAGTCTTTCATGTGCTTTTATGGTGCCCCTGAGCAGGGGCAGGAATTGGGGGTGGCTTCCAGGATCTTCTCCATTTCAGCAGCCAAAACTCTGCCTGCCTGCCTGCCTGCCAGGGGCTGAGAAGCACCAGGCAGCACGTAGTAGTCAGGCTTGTAGATTCCTCTGTGTTATCTTGTTTCTAAACCAGGATAGTGACTGTGTGGCCCTTGAACCCTACAGTGTGTGCTTTGCGGCCTCTAAGAAGGTGTCCAAACCCTATCCTATGCAGAAGGAGAACTTGTGGGATAGTGGTCACTGATGTACTCTATTTCATTATCTTTTGTTGTTTTGAGACAATGCTTTGTGTAGTTCAGACTGGCTTCAAACTCAAAGAGATCCACCTGCCTCTGCCTCCTAAGTGCTGAGATTAAAGACAGACATGCACCACCATACTTGGCAACTTTGGATGGCCTTGAACTCCTGATCCTGGTTTTGAATAATGCAAGTGCACTAAAATGGCACTTAGCTTGCTAACATGCCCTGACTACAAAGGGTACTGTTCCACACCAGTCTGGTCTTTGTGGCCCTGGATGTCTTGTGGCTATTTGGGTTCAGTGTCTTTCTTCTGTCTCTCCAAGTTGACACACAAGACAGTAGGTGGTTTTCTCTATTCCATCAGTGTCACTGTTTTCTCTCTCTATAAATACATTATGTGGGATTTTCCCAAGTCACTGAGACCTTAAAAAGCCAGTGTATGTCCCTAGGAGAAGCCTCTTCCCCCTTGTAACTGTCTTGGTTGGCTTTAATGACCAACTCAACACAACCAAGAATCACCTGGGAAGAGAGTCTCAGGGAGGGATTGTTTGCACTGGTCTGCTGTGGGTGTGTCTGTGGGTGATTGTCTTAATTAAGTTAATTGATGTGGGAAGAACCAGCTCTCTGTGGATGGCTCCAAGAGGCAGGGCCTCCTGCACGGAATAAGAGTGGAGCTGAGCACAGGCAGGCACACGTGCATGTATTCATTTCTCTCTGCTCTTGACTGTGGCTATGATAGGACCAGCTGTTTGCAGTTCTCTCTTTGACTTCCCTACCAGGATGGACAGTAACTTGGAATTGTAAGCTAAAATACCACTTTTCCTCTCCTAACTTGCTTTTTTTCAGGCTGTTTAGTCAAAGCAACAGAAATGAAACTAGGATGCATGGGACACAACTTCTAGGAGGGTGGAAATGGCAGGGCAGGCCAGCTTTACCTCTGTGAACACAATTACGGACCATGGATCCTAGGTCGCCAGGTTTGTGGGCTTTAAACTGGCCTCCACCCTGCCCTGGAGGCAGCAGTTTCCTTTTACAAGGCCTGCACTCTTTAACAGCAGGAAGGCCAGCATCCTCATCGGCCACCAGATTTCCTGAGCCTCCCAGGCCTTGGTGTGGAGGGTCCTACAGGACATAGCTATAATGTCTGCATCCTCTGTGAAGCCCTGGCTTTAGGGATCCCCATGCCCTGTCCTGAATGTTGAGCATTTGTCTCCAGAGCCTTCCTTAACTCAACTTACACCGCAGATGATATGTGGCTGGAGGGCCTGTCCCCACACTTGGGTAGTTGGTGAGTCTTAGTGACAGGTTCTGTGTAGGAACCTGGGAGAAGTCTGTGTTATACCAGCTCTCATTGTTTCCTTGTGGGCATGCGGTCAGTGCTGCTCCTAGCACTGCATCTTGTCATGGGGACAGAACCAGTGGGTGGGGGACCTTCCCCTCCCCCATTCTACAGTTCTGTCTTAGTTCCTAGCTCTACCTTCCTGGGAGCTTGCTACCCCCTTGCTACCCTGGGGCTCCAAAGATCATTTTTATAGTTCCTATAAGGGGTGACTGGGACAGCACCAGGATACGACCACCTCTGTGTGTGTGTGTGTGTGTGTGTGTGTGTGCAAGAGAGAGAGAGAGAGAGAGAGAGAGAGAGAGGCAGAGAGAAACAGAGACTCGTGTAGAGTGTGTGCGTGGCTTCCCAGCCCCCTCCCGGAGCCTCCAGGTATCTGGGTGGTCTTATACTTCCCTCCCTCTCTTCACCCCCTACTCTCCCTGCCCCTTTTCTAACAATTGTGCTGACTCAGCTCTAGGTTGGTAAGGAGTGATAAATCAGCCTGGGTGGCCAAGTGTGGGGCTCCCAGTGGTTCTTTGGGGTCTTGGCTTACGACAGGGTTACATGGGGCTCCTATGTCAATAGGAAAGGCCTTTCTGTGGCAGAAGCCTCATGCCCTACTAAGGGAGGACAACTGTTCAGGAGCCAAGGCAGGCAGGTTCCTATTCACAGACTCCAGGCACTAGGTCTGTGTGTTGGGGTGTATGTGTGTGTGTGTATGTGTCCCTAGGCATTCTGTTTTCCATGACCTGGTTCTAGCTGAGGCACGAGGAGGCTGTTACTCCCTAGAGCGACAGGTTCCCTTCTCTGCCTTCTCTTACCGTCCTTCCTTTAGGCCCAGGACAAAAGTCAGACCTGGGGTGGGAGCTGCCTGCTGGGGAGTGGTTCTCCACTCGGGTTTAGTGGGATTAGAGTGTGCCGGCCAGGGACAGGTGTTTCCTTTATGCTCTGCCTGAGGCTGGAAGGAGCCTCCTCAGTGTGTGCTGCCTGCGGTGGGGGTCTCCAGTTTAGAGTAGCTGGGGGGTGGCCGGGTTTTGTTAGGCCCTTGTTTTTACATCTGACCCTAGCCAGCTGGAGCGCCTCGCTTTAAGTGCAGGCTAACAGCTGACATAATATAGTGGGGTGGGCTGAGCAGGCCGCCCTGGCACCCCCTCTCCAGTGGGGCGCCCAGGGGCTGCTTGGGGGCTGTGTTGGAGGTAAGAGGATGAGCTGCAGGGCCTCATGGCTGAGGGGCATAGCTCGGTGGAGTCCGCCAGCTGTCTGCCTGGATGAGCGGGCTGCCTGAGTGGCGCAGGCTGGGGGCCTGAGTGTCCCCCAGGGCATCACACTCAGACGGGCTCCCATCACGTTCTTGGCCTCCCAGGGTCACTCAGAACGAAAACCAGAGGCCCAGGCTGTGTGCTATTGAAGCATGTCATTGTGTGATTTCGCAGGTGGGAGGGAGGGAGGGGGCTGGGGGCAGCCTCTCAGGGTCGAGAGGCACACTTGAGCACCCAGGCCCCCTGGCCCCTTGCTTTTTTGAGCTGACCGGTGAAGGAAGGCTCCAGCAGCAGCTTCCAGTAGACGGTCTGTCTCCTGGTGACGAGGCTGCATGGCGGCTGGGGACTCTGGGTGGAGCAAGTGGGGTTTTGGGACTGGGCGCTGGGGGTTGGGGGCTGGGGCTGGGCTATGGCAGCTTCTTCAATAGCTGTGGGAGGTGCTCTGACCCAGAGGCCATCTCAGTGTGTCTGGACTGCTGGGCTTGAGAAATGGAGTATGTCCTCAAGTACCTTCAGGGTCGTGGCAACCAGGGGCCATGCTCTCCTCCCCCATGTGGGCGATGCTTGGGAAAGCATGCCCTGGCCTCTGGTGTCAGGGCTTTGTATTCTCCTGGGTATTTATAACACAGACTCTCCTCTGGAGATGTGGCCGAGGGGGGCTGAATTGCAGGTGGACCCAGCACTCGTGGTCTGCAAAGCAGGCTGGGAACCGTGAGTGGTGACAATGGCTTCCACACTTGCTCAGGACTATTAAATAGCAGGTTGGAAGAAAAGGCAGCCAGGTGCAGCTGGGACACTAGGTTGTGGCATGCATGGTCAAGGAGGGCATACGTATACACACACCCATACACACACACAGGTGTGTGTGGAGACACACATGTGCCCAACCTGTGTGTGCCTCTCTTACCTGAATGCATGTTGGAGTCACACATATATGCAGCTTGAATACCCTGCTTGGATCTGGGCCTATGGGGAGTGGGCCCCCTTCCCTTTGGGGCCCATTCCATTTGCACATTTAATTCAGGAACTGTCAGCATGAGAAGCCTGGACAGGAACAAAATGTCAAGTGTGGGCTGGGAGTCCCACTTCTACAGGGTGGAGGGTTAGTCAGTTTCCAACTACCCTGGGGCTCTCTGGAGGCCTGGGGGATTCTTGATTTCATGTTAAATTTATTTCCCCTCCTTTTCTTTTCCTTCCTTTCCTCCCCCTTACTTCATCCCTCCCTCTGTCTTCTTCCTTTCTCAACATGGTTCTAGCCCCTAGTTCCCTATGCAGCTGAAAATTATCTAGTGCTGATCCCCCTGCCTCCACCTCATCAATGCTGGGTTACAGGCCTACACTGCCACATCCCGTTTATGTGCTGTTAGAGATTAAAGCCAGGGCTTCCTACACTTCCAGGCAGACACACTATCAATGGAGCTACATTCCCAGTCATTATTTTACATTCTTTAACAGGGCTGTGTCTCTTCCTGCTCACAAATGAGGCTCTATCCCTGCTCCTACTGATAACAAGAGGTCCCTGGACCCGGCAGTTGCTACCAAAGCCTGGAGATGAAGCCAGGCCTGACCCACCACCCTCAGACATTTGTGAAGCCACTGCTGAGCTTTAAGCTCTGAAGAGAATGGCCCCTTGTCCTGGGAATCTGGAGGTTTAGAGCACCTCTTCCTCTTAAATGGCCTGGGGCAACGGGCTCCATAGCTAGGCCCTGCTGAGGTCGGTAGAGGACCTAGGAGTGGCAGGGAGCCTTCAGAGGCCTGTGAAAGTACCGTGGAGAGCGGGAAGCAGACCCGTTCCTATGGTTTTCTAAGACCCAGAGACAGCCCTGGAGGTGGCAGGGGTCCAGAGACCTGAGGCAGCCCGGTGGAGTCATAAAAGTACCCTCTCTGAGAGATGGAGAGATCACTCAGAAGTTAAGAGCACTGTCTGCTCTTCCAGAGGTACCAAGTTCAACTCCCGGCAACCATGTGGTGGCTCATAACTATCCATAATGAGATCTCTTCTGGTGCCCTCTTCTGGTGTGCATGAAAAGAGAACACTCATATACATAAAATAAATAAAACTTTCTTTTAAAAAAAAAGTACCCTCTCTGCACCTCTGTTTACCTCTAGGTCAGATGACAGTGACCTGGGACATATATGGCTTGCGTCTGGGGATAGCAAATGTGAACATTCTCAGCCCAGAACGACAAGGGCCATGGCATGTGGGAGTGCCTCATTCCAGTGAAGTGAGCAGGCAGTGATGGAAAAAGGTCCATTGATGGTGTCCTGGGATTCGGGAAGCTCAGGAATCACACTGCTCTGGTCTTTTATCCTGGTGTGTGCCGGCTTGTAGCACATGCTGTATTTAAGGCACAGTTCGGTAAGTCCCGACACAAAAGCACAGCCATGGTCAGGAAAGCATGGACCCCCCCCCACGCCATGTTCTAGGTGTTCCCCTGCACCCTCTCCGCCACCTCATTTGGGTGGTGCAGGCTGGTTTGTTGTCTGTCACTGTAGATGCTCTGTTCTCTAGACTTCACTATACATAAAGCCTTTATATAAAAGGTTTATAAGGCCTTCTTTTTGTCCCGGTCCTTTGATTCAGTTTCATGGTTTGAGTGCCATCTAGGTTGTTGACTGCGTTAATAGGTCACGAGTTTTTATCGCTGAGCAATATTCCAGTATGGGGATGTACTGCAGTGAATACCCCTGTTTCCTTTTTCAAGGGTCAATGCCTAGGTGTAGACTGCCTGGATACAGTAGGTATTTATCTAGCTGTTAAGGGACTGGCCAACTGGGGTTGTACTACTTTGCACCCTCTGAGCAGCATAGATGTTTCCAGAACCTTCATGAGCTGGCCAGTCAGTCCTCTCTGTGGGTGATGGACCTAGTGTGTGTTTGGGGGGAGGTAGAACGTCATTGTATTTGAAATTCTATTTCCTAATGAAAAGAGGGTTAAGTATCGTGTGTGTGTGTGTGTGTGTGTGTGTGTGTGTGTGTGTGTGTGTACCTTATTTTTGAGACAAAGGCCCTCACTGTTCACATGCCTACTGATTTCAGCTAAGCTGACTGGCTACTGAGCTCCAGGGATCTCTGCCCGTCTCTGTCCACTATCCCTCAGTGCAGATTACCCCGCACTGCTACTGTGCCCGACTTCTTACCTGAGTCCTGGGGGTTGAGCTGGAGTCTTTGATTGCAGGCTGGCACTCTGTTGCCTAGGCTACCTTCCCAGCCAGGTACCATCTTTTCGGGGTTGAACTAGCATCCATGTGACTTGTTTGAAATCAGACCTTTTCTTACATACCTTGTGCTGTTGTTGTTTTTCTAGGGCTAGGGCTTGAACCTGGGACTTCATGCATCCTAGGCCAGTGCTTCAGCACTGAACTGAGTCCTCCGTCCCACCTTCCAACCAGTTAAGCTGTCAAAGTTCTTTGTATAGTTACCTAGGTCTGGGCCTTGCACATACCTTCTTCCATTCTGTGGCCCGCCTTCTCGTTTAATTAACAGTGCGATTTAAAAACAAGTAAGCAAAAAACATTTGGAGCTGGGAGCGTGACCCAGAGCTAGAGAACTTGCCTAGTGGGCACAAGGCTCCAGATTCCATTCCTAGCCACCCAAGGAAAGAAGAAAAATTTCAATTTTTCAAGTCAAGTTTATGTCTTCTTCTGTTTTAATTCTTGACCTTTTAATTTCATATTTAAGAATCACATATTAAGCATGACATACGTATTTTTCTTATTATAGTTTTAGATCTCTGAATGTGTACCGACATGAGTGTGCACATGTGTGCATGCGTGTGTTTATGTGTGTGCGTGCATGCACACATGATGAGGGTGCTCACCCATTCAGGTTCACGTGTAGCCAGAGGCAGACAGATGGTAGGCTCTTCCTCCATTGTTCTCCACTTTATATTTTGTCTGTCACTGAACATGAGGCTCACCATTGCAGCTAAACAGTCTGGCCAGAGAGCCCCAGGATCTACCAATCCTCACCTTCCATTGCCGGAGTCACAGTTCACATGGAAAATGCCCGGCTTTCTACATGCCGGAGATCAGAACTCCGGTTCTCTTGTAGACTGGAGCTTTACTGGGGATACAAACCTGGAGGTCAGCTTGGTGAGAACTGTCATCTTAGCAATACATGAACACTCATGTCCTATTCTGATCTTTAATTTCTTTCTTTATCAACAAACAAGGAATAGCGCTTCCTCAAGATCCAGCTATACCACTCCTAGGCATATATCTAAAAGAGGCTCAAGTACGCAATAGGACATTTGCTCAACTGTGTTTGTAGCAGCTTTATTTGTAATAGCCAGAAGCTGGAAACAACCCAGATGCCCCTAAACTGAAGAATGGATGCAGAAGTTGTGCATCTATACATCTATACAATGGAATATTACTCAGCAATGAAAAACAAGGAAATCATGAAATTTGCAGGTAAATGGGATCTGGAAAGGATCATCCTGAGTGAGCTATCCCAGAAGCAGAAAGACACACACGGTATATATTCACTCATACAGGCATATAACATAGGATAAACCTACTAAAATCTGTACACCTAAAGAAACTAATCAAGAGGGAAGACTCTGGCTAAAATGCTCAATCCCCACTCGGAAAGGCAAAGAGGATGGACACCAGAAGAAGAAGAAAACAGGAAACAAGTTAGGAGCCTCCCACAGAGGGCCTCTGAAAGGCTCTGCCCTGCAGACTATCAAAGCAGATGTTGAGACTTATAGCCAAACTTTGGCAGAATGCAGGGAATCTTATGAAAGAAGTGGGAAATAATAGTAAGAGCTGGAGAGGACAGGAGGTCCACAAGGAGAGCTACAGAACAAAAAAATTTGAGCACAGGGGTCTTTCCTGAGACTCATACTCCAACCAAGTACCATGCATGGAGATAACCTAGAACCCCTGCACAGATGTAGCCCATGGTAGTTCAGTGTCCAAGTGGGTTCCATAGTAATGGGAACAGGGACTGTCTCTGACATGAACTGATTGGCCTGCTCTTTGATCACCTCCCCCTGAGGGGGAAGCAGCCTTACCAGGCCACAGAGGAAGACAATGCAGCCACTCCTGATGAGACCTAACAGACTAGGATCAGAAGGAAGAAAAAGAAACCCTCCCCTACCAGTGGACTTGGGAAGGGGAGTGTGTGGAGAAGGGGGAGGAAGGGAGGGATTGGGAGGGGAGGAGGGAGGGAACTAGAGGGGGGATACAAAGTAAATAAAGTATAATTAAAAATTAAAAAAAATAAAAAAATTATTTATCTAGCATGTGTTTGTGCCCATGCCCTAGCATGTGTGTGGTGGTCATAGATTAATTTGTAGGAGTCAATTCTCTCCTGCCAGCATACGGGTTCTGGAGATAAGACTCAAATTCATCAGGCTTGGTGGCAGGTGCCTTTCCCAACTGAACCATCTCCCTGGCCCTCAGTCCTAATTGCTGTCAGAGACGTCTTTCAGGTCTCAGCATCCAGGTGTCTTGACTACCTGTTTTCTGGGCACCCGAGTTGTTCATGTTTTTCCAGACTCATTTTATGTGTATGGGTGCTTTGCCTCCCATTATGTCTGCATACCACATACATGACTGGTGCCTACAGAGGTCAGAAAAGGGCATTAGACTCCCTGGAACTGGAGTTAACAGATGCTTGTGAGGTACCATGATAGTTGCTGGGAATCGAACCAGGATCCTTTGGAAAAGCAGCCAGTGCTCTTAACCACTGAGCTGCCTCTCCAGCCCCAGTTATTTATATCTCTGATGCTCTTGCTGAGGCCAGTTGTTTCCCTCTCTTTTCTTGTATTCGGTGAACTCTAGCCTGATGCTGTCTGCACATGGTTACTTTCCACAAGAAGGTTCTAAGGAGAATTTAGATGGCACGATTCTGTTAATTTTGATTCTTTGCTTTGAACTGCAAATATTTTGGTAAATTCATCTTGCTGATCCTCCTTGTTAGTTCCAGAAGCTTCTTGAAGATGCCATTATTGTCATGTTGCATGAACAATGTTGGCTGCCAATAAGAAAAGGATTATCTCTCTTTTTTTTTTTCTGGCTGGGACACCCGTATGTTCCTTTTCTTGCCTGATTGCGTTGTCTAGCCCCCTTTCTACAGCATTTAACAGATGCAGAAAGGGTGGCCATATTTTGCTTCCCCCACCAGGAATATAGCCATCGCTTGCCATCTTGTGAAAGGGTAGTTTCCCTTGATGTGTAGATTATTTGGGAGTGTGTCCACCAATTGTGAGCATTTTTGATGCATAGCTCCCTCCCTTCCTTCCTCTCCCCCTCCTTTTATCTTTTTCTCCCTCTCCCTTTCATATCTCTCTCTCTCTCTCCCCCTCTCCCTTCTTCCCTTTCTCCCTGCCCCCACCTCACTCTTTCACTGATTTCTACCAGGATCATATTTGCTTATAGAAAATACTCAATATGTCTTGTATTCATCTCCATCACAGCTCCATAAGGCTTGGTTTAGGGCCCAGGATATGGCTTGACTTGGTAGCTGTTCCTCCACGTTTATGACAATGTGATTATTCTGACAGTGCTTGGTGGCCTGCTCGTGCCTGTCAGTGTGAGAGACAGTGTTGTCTCCCTCTCCTATGTCCCCGCTGATCTTCTGCATATCTTTTCCATCTACCACCAAGAGACTGGTGTTGAGATCTCTTACTGTGACGGGAGCTTGTGGTCCTTGTAGGGTTTGCTCAGTGTGTTTCAAAGCCTTGTTATTAGCTGTGTTTGTATTTAGGGTTGCCATGTCCTCCTGGTGATTTTGTCTGACTGCTGTTATGAAACTGCCTGGTAATTTTGTTTGCTCTGGTCTTTTTAAAAAAATAAATGTGTACATGCTAGGTCTTTTTATTCAACTTACTTTCATGCCTTGATAGTTGAGTGTGTTCCTTGTATGAAGCATATACTTGGATCTTGTGAATCAAAAATCTCTTTCTTTAGTAGGGTGAGCCCTCTATGTTTACTGCTGTGGTTGAGGTTCTTGGTGTCTCCTCTGCCAGAATCTTTGGGAGTATATTTTTTGTTATCAGAGAACAAAGAGATGGCAGATGACACTGGGGAGGGGGTAGGCCTTCAGTTCTTAGTAGAGGGATCCTGGTGGCCTCATTGAGTGGGTGATAGGGATCTTCTAGTAAGAATGTGAAGAGGGTTGAGCCCTGGTATCTCTATCAAAAGAGACATTACTTGTCACGGCCTTCAGCAGGACCCTTGCTTAGCATTGGTGGCCAGAGCCGTAAGGTTTGCAGGTGTCACAGAAGAAGCTGGGGGAGGTGGATGGCTGTGGGCTGCTACAAGATTTGGGCTTCTATATAGGGTGACTAGGGTCAAGCAGGAACTGAAGGAAGCACCTTCCTCTTCATATGGAGCCAGTGCTGTGGACCTGAATGTCACTGGCGACATGAGTCATGCAGGCACGTACCTGGACCGGGCTTAACTTGGGGTCTAGAGAAGAATTTTGCTGATGCTGACAAGTTTACATTCTCAATCATAACCAAATTTGGCCTTGTGGAGAAAATAAAAGACAGAGTGGAGCGCGCTCACACACACACACACACACACGTATATAAATCTGCCCTGTTACTGACTGCATTCTTATATTTACTCAAAAGAGTACAGTCAGTCTAAAAAAAATGCCTGTGTAACCAAAATGTTTCCATAATTGCTTGGATTCCCTTTTTTTAGACTTTTAGATGCAGTCGGGGTACCCCAAGGGGACACATTGACAGGTCTGCCAATGGCCAGGCTCTGGAAGACAGGTCCAGAGTTTGCCAATACCTTGGGGAACTTGTTTCTTTGTTTCAAGATAAGGTTTTTTTTTCTGTGTAACAGAGTCCTGGCTGTCCTGGGCTCACTTTGTAGACTAGGCTGGCCTCAGCCTCACAGAGATCTGCCTGCCTCTGCCTCCCGAGTGCTGGATTAGTTAAAGGTGTGCACCACCATGCCTGGAGGGAAAACATTTTTTAAGCAGGTTTGTAGGTATGAGAGGAGGAGGCTGGATACAATGACCCCCTTGAAGGAGAGTCTCATTTCATCACTCTTTGACTGTGTGTGTGTGTGTGTATGTGTGAGCGCCTGTGCGCACTTGTGTGCACATACATACATAGATCCTTGCTTTCAGGAAAGAGTGCATGTGCTCATACATGGGAGCACTGGGCTCTGGACATGATGGACTTGTGCTATACACACATGTGTTTACACACACACACACACACACACACACACACACACACACACAGACCCTGACTCCTGTGAGCTGCTCGGGGTCCTGGCTTTCCACCTGAAAAATTGAAATGATATAGGACCCTTGGGGGGTCATGGAAACAGGGTAGAGGCAAAGTGCCTACCGGTCCCAAGGACCTTCCTGAAGTCCTGGGATATTCCCAGTAACCATACCACATGGCTGCCAAGAGGTTGAGCCTCCATCCCAGCACCTGGAGAGAAACAAGAGGCTCTGTGTGCACTGCTGCACGCCAGCTGCCTGGGGCCTGATAGGCCTTGGGATACCTTATGGGAAGTGACCGTGAGTGGCTGCATGTGGCCCATATACCCGTGTGACCCTGGCACCAGCCATGGAAGGCCATGTGTGGGGGAACATGGGACCATGTGGGGCTATGTAGGCCCATGTGGGAGCGGTGGCCTGACACCTATATATGCTCTGCAGAGTAGCAGGAAGGGGACCCTGGTGTTCTGAAGCAGAGCCCTGAGATGGTGACTGGGAGGTGTGGGAACCCACAGATTTTAGGGAAGGCAGTGGGCATGTCTGGGAGGGGCAGGCCCTAGAGGTGAGCCAATAGGAGCCGTGGCTCCTGACACCTTCAGTAATGTTAGAGTTGGGGTGATCTGATGTAATATACCAAGGGTCAGAGGTATCAGGCTGGGGCACAGCTGGCAGTGAGGCCAAATTCACCCCGAGCCCTAGCTGGTTCTGGATTTTGTCCTACAAGCAGCTCTGTCCCTCAGGAGGACAGACTTCCTGATCCAGCATGACAGTGAAGGAACCACAACACGGGTTGTAGTTTTTGCATGCTGTGAGTTCTCAATTCACGCTCTCACCTGGTGGCCCCTACTTCTATGCCACTGGAGGATTAAATGGAATATTGTGGGAGAGGATGAAGAAGCAGACCTCACAGAGACCCAGAACTCTCTGTGTTCATCATGGCTGCTGGGCCCGTACATAGTGGTAACATTCTCAGCTAGGGACCAAAATACAAACCGATATGGGGTGATATTCACCTTATTCATTTTTTATTTTTGCACCCATGTCTTGGGTGCCAGGCCCAGAGCATTACAGAACCCCAGCTTCCCTTGAGAGTTTGTGATAAGTGCCGAGAACAACAAGGTGAGCCTGACATGAGAGCTACTCAACCATCTCCTCCAAGGAAAACGAGGAGGGAGTCACAACTGGACTGGCTTCCCAGAGGCTGAGGGAAGAGGCTGAAGAAGGGTTGGTAGTCATGCTGAGGACAGCACTGACACAGTGCTCATGAGCCATGACACATGAGTGCCTACAGCCAACCCAATATGGTGGTGATGTGGTGTTTCCTTTCTAAGTCTCCGATACCTTAGTACTTAAGTTTAGTGCTTAAACTTTTTAATACTTTAAAGTGTTTTATTTACTTATTACTATTATGTGTATTCGTTTATGTATGCATATGGGCACGTGTGCCATTATGTACATGTAGAAGTCAGAGGAAAACTTTGTAGAGTTGGTTTTCCTCCTTACGCCTTTGTGTGGAATTTAAGGATCCAACTCGGGGTGCCAGGCACCTTTACCCGCTGAGCCATCTTGCCAGCTCCTATATCAACTTTTTAAAAGTTAGGAGGGACTCGCCCATCTCATAGGCTTCTCCTGAGCATTTTCTCTTTTCTTGTCTTAGCTTTAGTTTTGTAGGGTTTAAGTTTTTTGTGTGCAACAAAACTCTCTCCCATGTGAGATGTCCGGTTCAGTGAGTTCTGGCAAATTCCTGGGCCAAGTTGAGTTCCTTCACACGCTCTGTACACCCTGTACCACAGCCCATTCCTGCACCTGCACCTGGGAACGGTCCCATCCCCCTGAGAACGAGACTCTGCAGCACGAAGCCCGTGTCTGGCTCCCATCACTTTGCAGGCTCACTTGAGGCCCGTCTGCTTCTGGTCTATGTTCTGGTCGATTCTTCTCTCATTTGGAAAGGATAAAATGTACTGCAGCTTGTTTACCCGTCCACAGGCTGACGGACATATGAGCCGTCTCTAGGGTCTGGTGATGATGATTAAAGCTGCCATGGCGCTGTACACAGGCTCTGGAGCTGTTAACTTGCCTCTGTTGCTCTCTGGTAACTCCTTCCCTGCCCTTGAGTGGGGGCTCGGCATGTTCAGAAGCTGCCAAGCCCTTTGGCAAGATGGCTGCTCCTGACTGTGTTGTCACCACGGCAACTGTGGGTTCTCACTAACACTCAGTATTGTCTGCTTTGGGGGGGCTGTAGGGATCGCTCAGTGGTTAGTGCTGGCTGCTCTTGTAGAAGATCCAGGTTTTTGGTTGTTGTTTGCTTGAACAATTATAGGTCACGTTTGTGCTGACTCTGTCTTTCATGGAATCCGTGTTGCTCAGGCCTTTCCTTCCCGGGGGTCATTCTTGATTCTTCCTAGCAGGGCTGTTCAGAAAGCAGTTTTTAATTTTGATGACCCCATTTCATCAGGGTGCTTCACAGACTCCATTTTCCTGTAAGGTTCATGTGTTTTGTGTCCTGTCTAAGAAATATTTGCCTGATGTGAGCCTACAAAGCCTTTCCCCTGTTTTCTGTAGAAACTTTATCGTTTCATGTTTCTTGTTTAAATTTGTAATTCCTTCCAAGTTTAATCTTATGCAAGGTGACAGGTACGAATCAGAACTAAGTCTCTTTTGCATGTGGTTACCCTCACGTCCCTGTGCCTTTTTTTTTTTTTTTTTTTTTTTCATGAAATTGCTTTGGCACCTTTGATGAAAATCAGTTGGCCATGCACTGGGTCCGATTTCTGGACTTTGTAAACTGTTTTTGCCAGCAAAGCCCTGATTGCTGTGACTTCTACACTAAGCCTTGAAATCAGGCCTTGTTAATCCTCCAATTTGGTTCATTTTCAAAGTGTGATGCTCTGCTGGGCCCTTTACACTCCCAGGAAAATCAGAGAATTCAGCCGTCAGTTTTTAACAACAACCCAGAACCAAAACCCAACCCTAGCCCTGCTGGCATTGTGACGGTGCTGCCCATGGAGCTAAAAAAAATGTGGTTTTTCTGTGCATCTGAACTATACTACACTTCCTCTCTCTGCCTGCTTAAGCATCTTCAGTGCAGGCCATGAGTGCCATGCAGCCTCCAGGGTGTACAGTCTGTTAGACTGCTTCTTTGTCTTTCAAGCTCCTGACAGGATACTGCTTTCCTTACTTTATTTTTGGGGTTGTTTGTTGCTAGGATATAGAAGAACAGCAATTGTTTCTTGTATTGACTTTACTTATGTCTAGGAAAAGGGAATCTACTCACTTGTTTTGTTTGCTTGTTATGGGTTCTTTAGGGTTCTCTATGGAGATATCTGGTTATCCTAAACAAAACTATTTGCACTTCTCCTTTTTGGTCTACATTCCATTTATTTCTTGGTTTTGCCTCATGGCACCAGCTGGGGACCCTGCACTGGAAGTCCAGTGGTGAGCAGAGATGGGCCAAATGGTCCTTAGGCCTTGTGTCTGAGAGCACTAAGGTTAATGGGTATGAGGTGGCTGGGAATGGGAATGGGGCATTTTCTTTCCTTCTTTCCTTCCTTCCTTCCTTCCTTCCTTCCTTCCTTCCTTCCTTCCTTCCTTCCTTCCTCCTTCCCTCCTCCCTCCCTCCCCCTTCCCTCCCCCTCCCTCCCCCTCCCTCCCTCCCTTCCTCCCTCTTTCTTTCTTTCTCTCTCTCTCTCTCTCTCTCTCTCTCTCTCTCTCCTGGGCATGGGGACTGTATCAATTACTATTGGGCAATACCCAGTGCCTTTGCTGTTGAGCTGGCCAAGACTTTTCCTCTCTTAGACTGTGTGTTGTACTCATTGATCTGCAAAGAACAAAACGACCCCCACTTGTCACACAATACCACACCTATCATAATGCCTTTAAATGTCCATCCTGCCGGACTAGCTCACCGGGATTCTGGAGCAAGTGTTTACATCCGTGTTTACATAGGAGGCGGCCTAGTTGTCCCACCATGTGTTCTGCTTTGGTACTTGATGGTGAGTTGGGAGGCACACCTGGTCCTCCATTCAGATTTGTATAAAATGTCTCATATTTCCCCTTTCCACGTTGGACAGACCTATGAGTTCATCTCATCTGCAATTTCCCAGCAGAAAAGGTTTTTGGACATGAATTAGTAAACATAGGACCCGTGAGTTTTTAATTTCTTCTTGGCTAAATTTTAGCCACTTGGATCCTTGAAAACATTCATTCCCAAAGGAGCAGGAGTCTTAGTCTGAGTTTTAAGACAAAACCATGTTGGAGCTGGGTGCGGTAGCACACAGCTCTTAGGAGACTGAGGCAGGAAGACGGTGGCCATGGGTTATAGGACAGCCTGGGTTATATTACCTAATGAGGCCAGTCAGGGCTATATATATCAAAACTCTACCTTAAAAGACACAAAAGTCCATCTTGGACTGTTTCTAAGCTTAGACTTTGGGGTGAGGGATGTGTTTGTGTGTGTGTGTGTGTGTGTGTGTGTGTATGCATGTATGTATGTGCACACGTGTGTATGCCATTCTCTCCAGGGCCTCACCCCCAGAGCTCTGAGAGGACTCAAGATGGACTGTGGCCTCAGAGCTTCTCCAGTCCCATATCCACATGATAGTCAGTCTGCTGCTGACTATCCAGAGTTTCTCAGGCACTCTGTTCAGCCCTATTTGCCAGGACACAGGAGGCAGGGGGCAGAAGTGGACATTTACTGGGCTCTGCAGGAAGCGGCCCCTTCCCCAAGGAATGAAACTCAAGGAGATGAGCACGGTAGGTCACTTTTCCATCTCCCGTGGACTGTGTAAACTTGTGTCCTGAAGCAGCGTGCTTTCCTCGGAAGTTGTTGACTTACCACCTCCTTAAACAGCAAATCCGTGCACAATCTCCTCAGGCCCTTAAAACATTCCTGACAGGAAGGAAAAATACTGTTTAAATTCTCCCCTTGTTAAGATATCTAGATTTTCGCAGTGAGCGTGTCACGGAGCAATCAATGAACAACGAATAAGCCAGCCACAAGCACTGTGTCCCCAACATATGCTCACAAAGCCGAAGCACAACCTGTGATCAGGTGGCCCACACATCCCCATGCCTTGTAGGTCTCAGACCTGTCTGGCGAGGTTCGGCCCCTGGAGCTCCACAGAAGGAGCCAGAGTCTAGGTGGTGGTTCAGTCAGCTTGCCTATGTCTACAGCCATGGTGAAAGGTGCTCACCCTGAGGGTCTCAGCTTCACTCAACTCCTAGTCCTGTGGGAATCATGTATTGGGGTGGCTTTAGAAGCGTGGGATCCCTGCATGTGAAAATGTATCCCAGCCCAGCTAAGGGGCCCATCTTTGAATGTCTTCCCATGGGGTTTGGCAGCCATCGGCCAGGGTCTGAGAGTAAAGCCCTATGTAACTAGGCTAGAGGTGGGCGTGACTTTCTTGGCAAAGGTGGAGGCCTGCTTTAAATGCAGGCAAAGCTGACTAGGGGTTCCAGGTAGGGCGCCTGTCCAAAAACCAGCACAGAATACAGGGTGGGCAACTCAGCCTGCTCCCATATGCAGAGGCCTCTTTGCGTTTTCAGGAGTCTCTGCATAGTGGGGCTGGATAGGGGTTTAGGAATCACCTTCTGCCTAGACAGCGCAGCATACCTGAGGCCTTGCTGCTGCCTCAGCCCTGCTGGTCTCCAATGACTTGGGCTCATTCTTTAAAGCCTACATTTCTCTGTGTTGTGAGCAAGCATTGGGCCAATGTACCCACAAGGAGAAAGGTGACCCGGTGCCATGTCTGGCTTGATGGTGCAGATATCTCTAGATACCCTGGTCCAGCCCCTGGACAGGTCTTCATGTCAGCTTGGATCTGTTTAGGTGCCACTCTTCTGGGATGCAAATCAAAGATGAGGGATTAGCAGGAAGGTTCCTTCCAGCCTTGAGAGAGAGAGGAAAAAAAAAAAAAAAACAACACAAAAAAAACCCAAACCCATTCCCAGTCTGTTTTCTGGCAGCTGGCAATCCTTGATGTTCTGTGGTGTACAGAAACATTGTAGAAACCTCTGCCCTCACATCCATGTGGTTTCCTCTCTGCCATTGTTTCTGGGTCTTAATGTCTCCTTGCTTGTAAAGATGTCGGTCATGTTGGGTAAGGAGCACACCCCATGCTATTGTTGCCTCATCTTAAAGTACATCTGCAAAGACCCTGTTTCTAAATATGGTCCCATTACTGAAGTCCTGAGGGTGGGGACGTTGACAGGAATTTGTGTTGATACCATTTACCTGATAACGTTTGCCCACCAGAGGATGAGGAACCAGGAGGTCTGTGAACTTGGTCCACAGGCTGCTGGGATGTCTATACAAATCAAGTTTTATGAGCACATAGCATAAATTCTTGTGGATGTGCTGTCTCTTGTCGCTTCCACTTCAGGGTGGAGGCCATGTGGCCCACAGAGCCTTAAGCACCTACTGCCTGGACTTTGACAAAAAAGCTTTAAGCCATGCCTTTCTCTAAGGACTTGGCTCCACAGAGCCCTTGATGGAGATCAGAAGAAACAGCCATACACAGATGGCTGTCTCACCACTGAAAAGTCTCAAGAAATAAGTGCTGTGGAAGTGTTTTTAGATAAGAGCTGACTTAGTTCTGTATTTAAGGGTCTGGTAGAATGAAAGAGAACAGTAAAATGTCCTGGCCTGTGAGATAAGCAGGAAGGGTAGCACTGACCAACACAGCAGCTGCCAGGAAAAGGGGGATGATGCAAGAAACCATAGCACAGTAAGGATGGATAGAATGTAATCAGATATATTCAATTTTATACTAAATATTAATGTCCTAAATTCATCTTCCAAAAGGAGATATCCAAAAATCTCCCAGAAAGCAGAGGACTAACAGATGAGGTTTTATTTTGTTTGTAAGGAATTAATTTTGTGGGGCTAGGGATGTAACTCAAGGCCTCATGCATGCCAGGAAAGTATATTACCAGTGACTATATAGCCCCAGTATGACTTAAAAAAATTTTTTTAAACAGATGTATCCAATACAGTTAGTAAAGCAAACATGACAGATAGTTGAAAAAGGATAGCAAAAGATATGCAAAGAAATTGCCCACAAAAATAGAGAATAAAACCTGCAGGGCCACAGCTGGTTGTAAACATGAAAGCCTGAGCTAGTGTGTGTGAGGCCTAATCATTAATATGAAAACATCATACAACATAATATTTGTGAAATGTCACATGGTGTGTGGAAAAGAAGGGTACCCATGGTGACAGCATGAGATTATCTTCTCCTGATGTTATGATAAAATACCCTGGCAAAAGCGACTTGACAGGAAAGGGTTTATCTTGCCTCAGAGCTCCAAGTTACAGTCCATCAGAGTGGCGAAGTCAAGGCAGCAAGAACTTGAAGCATCTGGTTACATTATGTCCATATCCAAAGAAAAGGATATGACACCCTTTTGTATGAATACGTACACCCTGTTGCCCAGATCACTCTCCTCTCCTGTATAACCCAGGTCTCCCCACACCACACCTCTCTTGAGCATAATCAAGAGAGGCCCCCCTCACAGCCATGCTCAGAGGCCAGCCTCCAAGATCAGTCTAGATTGTATTAGACTGACGATGAACCTTAACTATGACAGGTGTTGTAAGGCAATTGTTTCAGAATAGGCTTTGAGCAGATGCACAGATGCAGGGAACACAGGCAAGTAGGTGGTTTAGAGTCTTAACAGAATCTGAAATAACTGCTGCTTTTATCTCTAGCCATGCCACCCCCCCCCAAAAAAAAAAAAAACCTTCAAAAATCCAGCACCTTCAGACAGCCTACAGGGCACAGCTTCCAGGCTTGAAGGCTGCACAGCTCTGGGGCTGGCACCTCTCTGCTCAGCACAGGGGTGGTAGTGTGGGGAAATCCACCTCCAAGGCTGTTTACCCCCTCTGTGTGGCTTTCTCACAGCTCCACTTTAGAAATGAACATTCCAAAAGGGGGAGGGGCGGTCCACAAGAGCAGTGGTGGAGTTCTTGCGTGGTGTATGCAGGGGCCTGGGTTTGATCTGGAGAGAGAGAGAGAGAGAGAGAGAGAGAGAGAGAGAGAGAGAGAGAGAGAAAGAGAGAGAGAGAGAGAGAAAGCAGAAGTGAGCATTCCAGGAGACAGGAGCCAAGAGACAGGATGTGCGGCGAGGATATACTGGCCTCAGCCCTGCTCTCTTGATCTTAAAGCCCAGATTCCAGGGCAGGAGTGGAAAGGAATATGGGGACCAGGTTTTCAACCTATCTCTGTGATTTTGGAGCCCGGTAGTGGGTGTTCTCTGTTTCTTTGCACACGTGGAAGACTTCTGCAGCCAGTCACGTGTGGAGCTCGTATTAAAAGAAAGAACGTGCCTTATGCTTTTGAGACAATGGTTCATGTTCTCTGATCCGGACTCAACTGCAAGGGCGGGGGATTTAGCTCAACAGATACAGTGTTTGCCTAGCCCACACAAAGCCCCAGATTCAGTCTTGTCTGTATAAACTGGGCCTGGTGGTGTAACCTATGATCCTAGCACTGGGGAGAGGAAGGTAGAATAGGAGTACTGGAAGGTCAAGCTTATCCTTGGCTTCACAGAAGCTGAGGCCAGCGTAGGCTCCATGAGACCCTGTCTCAGCAATGGCAGCAACGACGACAGCAGAAAGAAAAAATAATGAATACAACTAGAAACAAATGGTTAAAGTATTGAAAGGGGAAAAGAAGTCTTAGCAGGGATAGAAAGGCACTCTCCACTCGTGGGAGAAACTGAGCATGGTGACGGAAGGCAGGGCAGCTGTGGAGCTGACCTCTCTTAATGGAAGGTCTCTCTCCATCCTGCCCCAGCAAGGCTCAGGATGCCCCTGTCCCCATCGTCACAGATACTTCATTTTCACGTCTATCTGTCATCACTTCTCCTCAGTTCTGGTGTTTGCAACCCCACATAGTTTGAAATTCATTAAATAAAAGTTATTGCCTCCTGTTCTATGCACACACACACTTACAGAGCACCCAGGCTGTCTTCTCTCCGTCAGGGGCTGGGTCACAAGTACCCAGGAGGTAGCTGGAGGGATTCAATGAATTTGCTTGGTTTGAGCCTGCTGATGAGGCAGTTCTGGGCAGGGATTTCTGGGGCTGGTCTATATACATATCCTGACTCCATCTGCCCCTCCCCCCACCAGGCATCAGGAGGCCACTGAACCCCCATGTTTGCCTCCTGACCCCTAGAACACCCAAGCAGGGAGGAAGGGAGCGGGTAGAGCATGAGCACCCCCACCTTGCTGGCTTGTAGCAAGGTGGGTCCCAGGGCTGGAGGCAGGTCATTAAACCACTTGAACCGCATGTAACTCTAGTCAGTACCACACAGCACTCCACCGGCAGCACACAGAAAATTAAAATGACCACAGGGTCGTTCTCCTTCCCACTGTGGGTGGGCAGTCTTTATTCCAAGGCTGAGGCCTGGAAGTCTCCAATCTGAGAAGGATTTTCCCTGATGATAATGGGCCCAAGAATCAACTAGCTCAGTGGTATGGGCCAAGTCTACTCTCGGTCTTATCATCACTCTGCCCCACCTGTCTCCTGTTCAAGCCTAGTGTCAGTAGGTGATTAGTAGGGCATTAGGGACCTGGTTGGGGCAGAAGCTGAGTGCTGACCTGTCGGCCTAGTATGCACAAAAGGGTCCTCCTGGGCAACCTAGTTACACTTTTATTGCTTCCTAAGATTGTTGGACATCCCAGAAGGAAGCGCTGGTCAGGAAGCTCATGGGGACAGTCTGTTACTGTGTAAGCTGGGATGTCCAAGGTCCTGCTGGATTGGCCACTATATTGTAATAGTGTGAGAATTGGGGATGATCCCAGGGGACCCTAGGTGGCTGAGCCGTGGCCAGAAGGTAGACACTCAACCATAAAGGAAAGGGAGACATGGGCCTCAGCAGCCCTTGGGAGTCTTAGAGGGGGCAGCTTAGACAAAGCATGTGGAACAGGGGAGACACCCAGTCTTCAAGGCACCCCCGGTGGGTTTGGTTCCATGCAAGCTTCCCAGATAGCAGTGGCCACTGGGCCTCATGCCGCCTGCTGAAGTAGGGTCCATGACGGGAGGTCCAGATGACAGCTGTTGCCTCCTTTCAGAGCCTGGCTACCCGGTGTATGGGAACGCCAGTCCCCCTGGTGATTGAGCAAGCCTCATCGCCGCTTCTGCCCAGTGTGGAGAAAGGCTGCCTGGACAGCTGGCAGTTGGGGCTGTTTCTCAGGGGAAAGTAGCCCTGTGTTTCCTAGAGTTGCCCCCAAATTAGGTCCACCCTAATAGGTGTGGACACAGCAGCTGCTGATCTGTGACCAACTAGTGCCACTGGTTGGCACTGCTACTGAAGAAGGCCTGTGAGGGACCCTGCTGCCCACTCCCAGAGGTAGGACTTCTGTCTCCAGCTCTGTCTTACAGCTCACTAGCTTTCCTGGTGGCTGGACTGAAGAAATGCCTGCTTCCTGACTGTGTTGTGCTGTGCCCCAGGGCCCCACTGGCTTGCTGTCACTATTGGGAGAGGTCCCTTGGTGCAGAAGGAACCTATATCCCCTGTTAGCTAAGCAAGCAGACCAACTCCACAATATCTTAGATATCCAGGGGGACTCAGGTGAGATGTGGGGAGGGGTCCCCAATCAAAGTTGTGAGCTGCCGTTCAGAGGGGTTAAAAAGTTGCCTACCAACAGGGATCTATAACAAGTGGACTCAACCATGGCCTCTGAGGTACCCATGACTCATGGGGCATTTGGAAAGGAATGGCCTGTTCTAGAAATGGCCACTTTTCCAAAGGGTCCTGGTTCTGTCTACAGTCAGTAGGACCCAACTCTGTGCCTCCTCCGAGTCCCTGAAGGCTTTGTATCACCTAGGACTAGCTGACGCCTCCCCAGGGTGGGCAGTGAGCATGACCTGAGGGCTCCAGCTGTGCCCAGCACATGTCACCAGGGGGCCCATAGGCTCTTAGCATAGGCTGGCGGCTGGGAGCAGCTGGCCACAGGCAGGACCTGAACAAAGGGTGCTTTGAGCAGCTTGCATGCCGGCACCGAGCCTCCGGCCAGCTGCCCCTCCCGAGAATGCAAGGCTGGCCCTCTCTATGGCTTATTGGGGCCCATGTAGAGTCAGAACAGCTGGCCCCAAAGTCTGCTGGCTGGCCATGTGCTGAGAGGGCACTGTCCTCACACAGGAAGCCCCCTGGCTCAGGAAATGGCCATCTTACAGGTTTCCTAGCTATGAGAGAATGGAAGGACCAAGCCCTAGCTTCGCAAGGCACCTCAGTGCTGATTGGCAGCCTACAGGGGGGCCTAGAGATGTCATGCTGTCTAGAATCAGGGACCTCAGGGAGACTGACTGGGCCTTTGGCCCTGTGATCTGGCTTTGCTGGTCCTCTTGCAGGGCCTCAGTCCACGCGGGCCAACCCTTCATCTGCAGTAGCTAATCTTCCAGTCAGCCTACAAATTATCCTTTCATGAAAACGATAATCAAACGGTAACATCAGAGACACTGAACACTCATGATAAGCGTCTTTGAGCTCCCTTGATTGTTAAACAAAAAGAGAAAGAAAGAAAAAAAGTGTCTTTCATCTGAGGGTCCAAGGCAGCTGGGCTGAGTCAGTCTACACCCCGGTGGCTTTGCTGTGGCCCACAGGTGAGTGATTGTAGTGAACTAGACCCCGCCCTTCCAGAAATGGGATTCGCCAGCTGATAAAATGAAACAATAGAAGAGATGCCTGGATCCTTCAAGGAGGGGCCCTCGAGGCTGTGAACTTTGTGCCGGCCTTTTCCCTGTTCACTGTAGCTTCACCCAAATAGATAGCCCTCCTTTACTTTTACCTCAGCGCTTCAGGCTCATAGGTGGGCAGGCCTTTCCTTTGCCTCGGTCACTCCCAAACACATGTGTAGTGTGTGTGTGTGTGTGTGTGTGTGTGTGTGTGTGTGTGTGTGTGTGACAGCTATTCCCAGGACAGCCAGAAGTTCTGTCATGCCAAGCTTTTGTCTTCAGCATCCCTCGCAGCCCACTTGGGTCCAGTTTGGGAGAATTGTGTCCACCCGTCAACTGAGAAAACTCTAGTTCCCACCATTAAGTTTTCAGAGACAGTGTGTCTGGGCCCAGATGTCCCTGTCAGCATCTAGAGCTCAGGAAGCCACCGAGCCCATGCATCAACATTGCAGTAGCGAGATGAGAGTAAAGAGAAACTAAATCCTCGGTTGTTCCTGCCTTTGCTCCACCGTTGTCTCCCTTCTCTTTATAATGGAAGCCATGGTGAGGGTCCATTTGGTACTTTGCAGGCAGTAGATCCTGTGAGCTTCATGACTCCATGCCCTTTTCCCTTCCTGTCTCTTGCCTTGTTTTATTACACTTATTGCCTTATTTTGCATGTGTATGTGTGTATCTGGGCATGCATGTGGTGGTCAGAAGGCAACTTGCAGGGATCAGTTTTGTTCTTCTATCATGTGGGTCTGGGAACCAAGCTTGAGTCAACAGATCTGAGCGGCAGGCGTCTTGCCACCGCTTCCCTTTCTAAAATACGCATGATGTAAGATCTCTTATCTTGGCCATGTCCAAGTGTTCAGCTCAGGGGCATGAGGCTCATTCATGTTGTGAGCAGTCCTCACCATCTACCTTGAGAACTTTTCATTTTCACATGAACTTTGGTCTCGTTAAATACTGACTCCTCAGGCCCTGCCACCTCATCTTGCCTTGTGTCCCTGTGGCTTTGGCAACTTGGGGGCCTACGATTGTACTGGGAACAGGATCTTTCAGGACTTTTCTCTCAACAGAAGGTTCCCAAGGTCTGTCCATGTTGTATTGCATTGAAGCACACTTCTTTTGAAGAGATATTATGTGCCCTCCTGAATCTAGAGACTGTTTTCTCTGTTCTCTTGGTGGACATTGCCTTTGGCTATTGTTTACCTTGCCAGAGTAAACACAGGGGACAGAAAGCTCCTCAAAGCCTTGCTTATCTTTCTGGTGTAGCACTTAAAGTAGAATTGCTGGGTTTTGTGGAAGATTTTTTTTTAATGGTCCTTCTGTTTTGTTTTGTTTTTCGTTTGTTTGTTTTTGTTTTTTGATGCATTTCTGTGTGATGCTGGGGTTTTAACTCAGGGCCTCAGCAACACCAAGGAAGTGCTCTACCAACTATATTCAATCTCTCCAGCCCAGCAATTGTATTTTTTTCTGAGTTATCACCTTTTGTTAAAATTATGGTAGAGCCTTGTTTTGAGCAGAAACTAGTGGGTGGTAACTCCATGCTTCATGACTTGGGGAACCAGGGAACCATGCTTCTAGCACCATGGGTCTAGTGTCCCCCTTAGGCAGCCATGTGTGATAGCCCTGCCCCTCTGCCTTCTTGGCCACTGTTGTCATTACCCGTGTTTTGCCGTTAGCCATTCTGAGAGGTTGGAGGGACCCAGCAGCATCTGTTTTGGTTTGTTTTCCAGCAGTTACTGACAGAGACTGTCTATTTCTGTGGACATTGTTTCCCAATTGTGTGTCTTCTCCAAACAGCTGCACATTCAGGTCCTCAGTCTTTCTAACACATTTTTGTTGTTATTGTCTATGGTAAGTTTGTTTTGTTTTTGTTTTTAAGACGAGGTCTCATCTAGTCTAGGCTGACTTCAAATTGTCTACCTAACCAGGGATGACCCTGAACTTCCTGTATCTATCCCTCTGGTGCTGGGAGTCCAGGCATATAGTGTCACACCTGGTTTATACAGTGCTGGGAATAGAGCCCAGAGGTGTATAAAAGCTAGGCAAGCACACTATCAACTGAGCCTAAGCTCCTGCAGCTTTGTTTTTAAAATAATTTTTAAATTATATGAATCACTTTTTTGAGATACAGTTCTCCATACTTACTAGCATGGGAAATAAGCAGACTGTGGCTAGGGTCTGCTTCCTGGTCTTGTCAGAGGGTACATCATGTGAGCTGGGACCAGCACATGGGCAGGACAGACTACAGAATGCTTCAAGAGGTACACCGTAGGGATTGTTCCTTTCAGAGCCTGTCCAAACCTCTTGCTCTTGGCTCTGGCACTTGTATGTCATTAGAGCAGCCCCTCTTGTTTCTCTGACAGCCTCAGGAGGGGTAGATGGCAATTAGGCTCTGGTCTCTCCAGTCCTTCTCTAACTCCTCAAGGGTCTAAAGGAGACAAGTGCCAGTGTGTTGAAGTTGGGGTTCCTGTATTGCCTCAGGGCTCTTCCCGCCTATGTTCAGCCCAGACTCACTGCATAATCACTAGTTCTCTTGCCATGCACAGATGACCACCAGGATAGGCTGCTGGGACCCACAGATGGTCCAGGCTCATCTTGTATCCTTACCCGGAACACTTCCTGTCACAGCTGGCCAGGTAACTGGCTCTTAGGTCTCTAGGTCACTCTCTATCTGAGGCCATTTCCTGTTACATACTGATTTCTTACCCTGATCCCTCAAGACTCCGACTCATATATACTAACCCTACTCATGGCCACTCCCCAAACCTCCTCTGTCCTCATGTGTGGAGTCATGGCCACGTGTCATTAGTCAGTCCTCTGAGAGGCAACTAGCCTCACTTGCCCAGAGTTCACTCCCAAACCTGACACCATGTTTCACCCTGCCTGTGAGATCCTCTGCCTTAGGCCCAAGTCTGTCCATTCCTACCATGAGTCACTAGGCAAGTAATCTCCTAGTCTCATCGGCTTTCTTCCCTGTGTGTGAACAGAGGCATGGTGGCCCAGTCTTGGTGAATCCAGAAAGAGCTACAGGCTTTATGCTTGCAGTTTATCCCTGACACAGGCATCTTAGTCATAAAGCCATTCACAGCCAGGATTCAGCCTAGCTCTAGTCCAAGAAACAGTGGTCAGGGTGGGAGGGGCCACTGTGTTCTCTTGTCTTTTGTCTCAGTTCAAGCTCGTTGTCCCAAGGACAGCCCTTTCTTTTATGTCTTTGGGACAGAGCTCAGGGCCACACTCCATCAATGTCCCCTGGCCTTGAGTCCTTGATTCTGGCAGCATGCGGATTCCTCGGGGGGGGGGGGGGGGTTTTGGGGGGGGGATAATGCTGAGTGCCTTGGGTTGGCACTTTTATTGGTGGGGGAGCATACTGGCTTTGGGGGGCTGTTACAAGGTCTGGGGGTGCTGGGATGGCCTAAGCAAAGCAGGGGACTAGAAGGTAGGGGTGGTAAGAGAGTATATCCCACACACCAAGCCTCTGAGGGCATTAGGAACCCAGGGGATGTGATGTGTTTTGGGTCTAGGGGTGCACTTGACCATGAGATTCTTTGGATGGTAGCCCATAGTCCTTGGCCTCAAGTGGACCATGGGAGTGGGCATGGGCGAGTAGCAGGTATTTGTGTGTTATGTGTTCTGAGAACTTTGAGGCCTCCTATTCAGCACCGCGGATGTGCCTGGATTACTATTATGAGACAGGTGAACCTTGGGCCTGGCCCTGCCTGGGAAGGGGGTGATCATGCTGGGAAAAGAGCTGGCATCAACACTGGGATCTTTTCTACAGGTCCTAACCCTGCTGTGGACTAGGGTGTTGTTCCCAGAGTCAAACTGTCCCATAGTGTATCTCTTACAGACTCACACCTCTGCCAAATGCCAACCTCTCACTGGAGTCCCAGTGAGACCTTTGGTCTGAGGGCCACCCCTTCTAGCTCCAGCATACATGCAAAGCTGGTGGTAATGAAGACCATTTTATGTCTGTCCTAACACTGGATCTGCCTATGTCCCAGCCAGGACAGGGCTGTTTTCCTCAGCCTCTTTTCCTACCAGGCACTGAGCCCTACTGATTAACTCAGCCCTGCCTGCCTTGACATCCCCTAACTAGCCAGACATTTTCAGGGGATGATGGGGCTCAAGTTCCCTGAATCCAGGCTTCATACTGTGTCCACATGCTGAATAGGATTTGGAGATTTGTGTAAGAGGGAGGTCTTGCTGTTTCACACGGCCAATCCCAAAATGGGTTTCCCTCCAAGTACTAGGTCAGAGGGCACCTGTAGGTCATCAGAAGCTATTGCTTAGGACGTATTTGAGTAATGACAAACATCTGGAAATGAGAAAACCCCACTAGATTATCAGCCAGCTGGGCAATGCATGGCACATGGAGTTAGGACAAAGGCCTGCTGCCTAGGATAGTACTGTAACTAAGTATTGGGATTCCCATGGTCAGGCATGCTGTCTCCCATGAAGTCACATCCTATGGTGGGGACTGGGAGTATATTTTAATGTTGATCAAAGATGCACACAGTACTTTGGGCAACAACCTTACAGTCCCAGGTTCTCAAGAAACAAAGATTAATCAATATCCCTACACCCTAGCTGCTCATTTGTTTGTTTGTTCATTCATTCCTTCAACAGGCTAATATTGAGCTGACTGGAGTGAATAAGACTATGGCTTTTCCTTGGTATCCTTAGCCAAACAGGGCTCATCATTGCCAGCACCCACTTGCTCTCTCATACTTAGCCACCACACATACCCACATCTCCACTTCATTGGTCAAAGGAAGGAGGTGTGATCATCTCCCAAGGTCATGCCTTCCGTCAGTCTCTGCTCTTGCCCAGAACATAAGCCAGGTGGTGTGCTATTTTGTCTTAATTAAGAGCATCTGTATATAATGGGCAGTATTCAGCCTCCACTCACGGTGGACACTCTGGCAGAGGACTAGTGGTGGCAGGGCCAGCCAGTGTCACCCGTCGAAGAGGAAGAAGTCCCCTCAAGGGCCAGGCTCCTGAGGGAGGCAGGCAGGGAGCCAGCTGGAAGCAGGCCTGAGCAGCACAATGCTTTGTGGCTTCGTGGGTTTGTGGCTTTGCACAGTCCCCTAACATATGTGGGAGTGGTTTCACCTCCTCACCCCAGGCCTTCCCCATGGGCCTCTTGCCAATGAAGGCTGGCTGGGAGCTGTGGCACAGGTCTGGGACAGGGCTGGAGATCTTGAGGGCCATAGTGGGCTCTAATTCATATGAAATGAATATTTATATCAAATACCCTCATCCCCCACTTGTAATGGGCCACTCACATTTTAATGCCACAGCAGGACTAAGGACTGAGCTGCCCAGAGATGCAGCAATCAAAAAGGGGATTTTCATTCAGAACAGCAATCCCTCTGATAATGACCCTGTAGCCAGAGCTGGGAAAGAATCCAGACTGGCAGCAGAGAATGGGCACCCCAGATCAGGCCTCCTGCCATCACTATTTCATGGCAAGCCAGCCATTGCCTCACCCTCCAGATACTGTGCGTGTGGCAGATCTTTGGATGTGACACCCAAGGAGGCAGATAGTGAAGGATGGAGAAGGGGAGGCTATCCACCAATCAAAGGCAAGGCCCCAGCCTCATCTTGATCTCTCTCTTGTTGATTGCCAGGCCTCTAGTGACTGTCCCTTCAACTTGTGTCAAGATTGTGTGAACATGAAGCAGCACAGTAGCTCTCACCCAGTGCTGTGACAGACTGCTACTAGCTAAATTCTAAATCATGGTCAGACCCTGGGTCCGGTGGCAGGAGTCCTCTGTCTAGCTGTTGGTTTTATTAAGAGAGCTAATGGCTCCACTTTGTTTTTGAACTTGGTTCTCACACCAGTCACCTGTGTTTATCTGTTGTTTATTTATCTTTCTGTTCATCTACTCAACCAACCATCCATCCACCCACACATCCATCCATTCATTTATCTCTCCATCCATCCATGCACCAAGCCACCCATCCAGCTATCCACCCACCCATCTGTCTGTCCATCTGTCTGTCCACCCACCCACCCATATACCCTCCTGCTCACTCATCCATCTGTCTTCCCATCTATCCACTTTTCCATTCAGTCTTCCATTCATCCATCTATCCATCCACTCGTGTACCTATCCATTTCTCTGTCTAGTCACTCATCTACTCTTCTATCTACTCACCTTTTTGTCGATCTGTCCATCCACCTCAATAACCTGTATGATAACCTGGGTTTCTCTAGCTTGTAAACCCCTCTCTTTCAAAGCACTCTTGACTTCAGAGCATGTGTGTGTACACTGGGAGAGGCCTGTTCTGTGTGAAGTGAGCTAGGGGAGCTGTTTTAACACCTGCTGTTGCCCATGGCCTTTGTTTTATTTCTTCTACTACCTCTGGATGGACTGGAAGGATTCTTGCACTCAGACCTCAGTAAAGGCCACAGATGGTGGACAGGGTGTCTCCAGTAGAGCTATGAGGTGAACGTGGGAGATAGTTCCCCAAAGGCCCATGTCCTTGAACCCTCACTCAAGGTGCAGGACTTGAGCTCTGTAGATCCCATGAAGCTGGACAACACAGAGGCCAGCACTGTGTTGCCAGACCCAGTCATTATACCTCAACCCTGGTGTGGAGTCTTCTCCAGAGGGCAGTGGCTGGCCAGCATCCACTCTTAGTGTCCCTGGGCTCAGTGTGCTGGCCTCTTCAGGTAGGTGCTACTCATAGGCAACACTTGTTACTACAAACAGACGCCTGAGCCTACTAGTCCCGGGTGTCTCAGCAGAAACACTCCTGGCATGGTAGTCTGCTGTAGGTGGTCCAGCTGGAGTGCTGGTAGCCTCTGATGCAAGCTTACTGCTGTCTTCCTCAGGAGATCGTCCTGGTGGTGTTCTTTGGGACAGAGTATGTGGTCCGCCTCTGGTCCGCAGGCTGCCGCAGCAAGTACGTGGGCATCTGGGGCCGGCTACGCTTTGCCCGGAAGCCTATTTCCATCATTGGTGAGTCCTGCCTTTCTCCAGACACTCCATCCCATGCTCATGGCTCCAAAAGGGCATCCCCATTACAAGTCATCCCCAGAGAGTTCCCAGGGACTGAGACACAGCTTCATTGGCTCTCCTTGCTCAGCATGGCTTGACAGACCTTTTAGGCTAGGTGTACTCTGGCTTGGGTAAAGACACAGATGTGTAAACATAGATCCCCACCTACATTGTTCCTGTGCCCTTGATTGTTGGGTCCTATCTTGCTTTAGTGGCACCCTCCCCCCCATGTGGTTGGTGGCACACCCTTCCTAGATTCCTGGATGCCAGAAGTAATGACCAGCTGCCCTTCCCACAGACCTCATCGTGGTTGTGGCCTCTATGGTTGTCCTCTGTGTGGGTTCCAAAGGGCAAGTGTTCGCCACATCAGCTATCAGGTATGTTGGCTCTTCCTTGTTAGGTAGGGCCTACCACAAAAGCCCCTCCTCCTAAGCTGTAGTCTTTTCCTCCCTCTACCTGTGTCCTTCAAGGTAGGTGAGGCAGGGGCAGGGTGGCCATAGCTCATAGTATTGAGACAGTAGGCAACCCTGGGTTCAAGGTGTGACCCCCAACACTTCCTAGCTCCAATGACTTAGATGACAGCCAGACTATGTGGTTGTAATGTGGGTACTGGGCCTCACCGAGAAGGCCATCTAGAAAGACTCCTGGAGACAGGGTTCATGAGCACCTGTGGGAAGCAAGATGGCCCCAGGACAAAATGATACATGTCTCCTCTACCCATTGGAGACTTGGTGGGGATAGATAGGGAAACATAGAAAGCAAATGCTTGTGACCACCATGGCCCTCTTAGTTCCTCTCTTCCTGCTTCTCAGGGGCATCCGCTTCCTTCAGATCCTGCGGATGCTGCACGTTGATCGCCAGGGGGGCACCTGGAGGCTCCTGGGCTCTGTAGTCTTCATTCACCGCCAGGTGAGTGAGCCTGGTGTGGGCAGGACAGAAACTGGCCAGCCTACAGCAGGAGCACTGGAGACTCCCAGGGTCAGGTTTCAGGGTGGTGGTATCTTAGCACCTGGACCCCAGCTCAGTGGCCTATGGCTAGACAGGGACCAAGACATATGGGTCTGAGGACAGGGTTCAGAACCCCAGAGCCTTCCCAGCCTGAACCTACTTCACGTTTACAGTGCCAGCATACTTGGCTAATGATGCAGAGAGGCCGCCACCTTCCCTCCAGCTTGGGACAAAAGACCGTTGGGTCTTGTAGAAAATGTAAGATGAAGAACAGATTGATGAAGCCCTGAAATCAAGCCCAGGAAGTCAAGTTTGGTGTCTCAAACACCTCCCGGAGGGAACTCTTTTACTCAGAGAGTCTGCTGAGGACAGCTGGCTCTAAGCACCATCCTGTCATGGGAACAAAGGAGGCTGCATGCACTCAAGTGGTTGGTTCAGAGTTATAGTGCAGATGGCTTCAGTGCCAGGTAGCATGACCCCTGCCCCTTTCTGGAGCTGCAAAAATTAAGTTACTCTGGAAGGTGACTTCTGCATGTATAGCCTGCTACAGTCAACACAGTATAATCTAGCAACTGCTACAGTCAACAC
>NW_026592636.1:691197-706784 GCF_907164565.1 Psammomys obesus
GTATAATCTAGCAACTGCTACAGTCAACACAGTATAATCTAGCAACTCTAGAACTTTCTATCAAGGCATTCTCTCACCACCCTCATGGGGCTGTGGCCTACAGGGTACGTGACCATGGCTGATGTGTTCTCTGTCCCCAGGAGCTGATCACCACCCTGTACATTGGCTTTCTGGGTCTTATCTTCTCCTCCTACTTTGTCTACCTGGCTGAGAAAGATGCAGTGAACGAGTCTGGCCGCATCGAGTTTGGCAGCTACGCAGACGCTCTGTGGTGGGGGGTGGTAAGTTGAAGCCTTTATCTGGGGTGTCTCAGGTAGGGGACACATGGACATGAGCAATGCGGTTAGGATATCGGACTCTATTTGCTCAATTTCTCTTTTTTTAAATTTTTTTTTTTTTTGCCTCCTCCACTGAGTCTACCAACCCCAGTGTTAAAAGCCTTTTGAAGCACAAATTTTATACTCTCAGATTACAGTATGGGCCCCCTGTGTGCCACAGTGAGTGCTCTCTGGTCCCTGTCTTGAAATTTAAAGATTGTTATCTTTCAGCTTCTATCCCATCTAGCTGGTGGGGCAAGGAATTGCATACTGGCACTTGGTTCCTCAACCTGTGGTGATTCTTACCATGGAAGGATCCTAGGCTCAGAGTGCAGGGATGTCTGTGCTGACCCAAGGAGCATGCCTGTGCCAGAGATCAAAGTATGCAATGGCATAATACCATCATGGCCCCTGAGAGCTGGGAGAAAGAAGCGGGGGCTTTTGGATGTGAGATCTGTAAAGTCTTTCACTGCCCCAGGCAGCTGTAGTGTGATTGCCAACTGGGCCCTAAGGTCATGAAGATGGCCAAGAGCCTCCTGGGTTAGGGTGACTCAAACTTGCCGAGCTGCCAGTCTTTGTGGAGCCTGGTATGTGACAGATGACCTCTCATGCTAGTGTTGAATGTTCCAATGCATGTGTGCATGTATGTATGTGTGTGTGTGTGAGAGAGAGATGGAGAGAGCAGAGGTGAGGATGGTGCTGAAGAAATCCAGGTACATTTCATGACCCAGAAACCATTGCTCCTGGTCTAAAGGCCTCTGGTTAAGGTAATTTGGGATCCTCCAGAAGTTAATAGCTGCCCCATGGCCTTCAGGTCCTCCTCTGGAAGTAGGCTTTGTCCAGGCATCGAGTTTTGGGGAACCACAAGTACCTGACAGGAGCAGGCAGTTCAGAGCAGGTGTGGGCCACCCAGGACTCCAACTGTATCTCATCCTCCCAGCTGTGAAGTCAATAGACTGTCCAGATGTTATACAGGGAAACACCATCATGGCTGGAGGAGCTGCCAGGGCTGGCACCCCTGGGCGGGCATCAAGGATACTGGAACCAACTCTGTCCCACCTGGCATTCTCAGTCTGTTGATTTTGGGGCTTACTAAGCTGGTGAGAAGGTTGGTTGGACTGTGGCAGCCTATAGAAAGAGGCAGCACAGAACTGTGGGAACCTGAGTGCCCCTTGAATACCCCAGCCAGGAATGAACAGTCTTGAGGCCTGCTTACTCTCAGAGCTTCTAGATTGGGGTATAGATGGGAAGCTGGACAAACACGTGTGCCCACAATTCCCGTGTCCCCAGGAAGCAGGGCACACAGCAAGAGCTCTTGACATTGGCTGAGTCAGTTTGTTTCCTGGAAGTTTCTAGCATTCTAAACAATTAGGGGAAGTAAGGACAGGCTAAGAAGCTCCCAGGTTGAGACAGGCTCTGGGTTCAGCCTCTGCTTACCCTTCAGGGGGCCGATGTCCCCAGATACCCTAGTATGAAAGGACCAAGCAGGATTGGTAGGAGAGCTCATTGGTCTAGCAGGAAGCTTGACTGTGACAAAAGGACACATCCCAGGGATATAGCAGGGCCTACATGGGGGGCAGGCTACTCCAAACCAGAATTTTCTGGTGGGAGATAGGCTGGCTGAGGCACTGCCCACAGGGTGGCTGATAAGTGATGCCCAGCCTTAGCAGTGCCCAGCCTTGGCGCTGCCCTGCCTACGTTCCCAGCCTCCTGCAGGAGCTGCTTCCCAACAACCCCCAGCCCGCCCCTGGTCCCCCAGCCCTCGGCAGAGAGGCGCTCCCACTCCCACACCTGTGCAAACATCCGCCCGCCAGCCGGGAACACGGCCCCTTTGTGCCCAGCTTGGCACCGGTGCTCCAGCCTACTCTGTCAGCTGCAGCCCAGGCCTTGGCCACAACGTACCCTGGCCTGGCTATTGTTTCTGTGAGGCCCTGTGCCCTTGGCTGCCCAAGGACCCCCTCTCCCCCAGCACCCAGCTCAGGGGGCCACCAGCTCCCATTCATTCAGCGACTGTCTCCGCAGCTGTCTGGTGGGAGCAGCCCAAGGCTGTGTTCCTGGCACCTCTAGGGTAATCAGAACTTGAGTGCTGCAGGATAGGATGGCCGGGCTCAGAGTAATGTAGCCCTGAGCCAATGAACAGTCATCTCCTTTGTCTTCCCTCATTCCACAAGGGGAGTATGGCCCCACCTTGCCCTGTCCCTGGGCTCCTCATCTGTTTAATGTGGAGGTCATGTGAGCACCCCCAGGCGAGAACATTTTCTGAGTGCCAGAACCATCTTCTATCTGCTGTACTTGCCCCAGGCCAGACCTCAAGCCCTCTCCCCTCTTCCAAAGGGTGTTGGCTGAACCCCAGGAGCTGGACTAGCTTCCCCTGAGGTACACTGAGGTAGGCATTGGGCCTAGAGGCATGCCTGCACAGGTGGGAACATCTCTCACCCTGTTGGCCTGCGGAGGCTGTGATGAAGCGGGGGTCCTCAGCTGGCCAGTGCTTGTTCACTGGCAGGGACCAGAAAGCCTGTCTCCTGCCAGCAGGTAGATTCAGTATGTCCTGTTCTGCTCAGACCGCATGGCTCTGAAGCCGAGGCCTGAGCAGGGCGATGCTCACTTGGAAGGCTCTAGAGAGGGCCTTTCGTTTTTAAGTCCGATTTCTGGTGGCCCCTAGCATCCTTTGTGTTTCACATCATTGGATTAGGGGCAGGAGGCCCAGAAGGGAGCTGTAATTCTGAAAAAGACCATAGTCTATTTATGTGTTGGGTGGGGAGAGGTAAGTCACGTGGAGGACACAGGTAAGTCCAGAATGTAGGTATCCGGGCAGCATTTTGTGGGGTGTCCCTGTCTTCATCAGCTATGGGTTCCAGCAGCTAAAAAGCAAAGCTCCATGGACTGTTTTCCTCTGGTAGGAACACACACATGAGTGTGAGGTCCCCAGAACCCAGAACCCCCTAATGTAGTATCCAAGTGTGGGAGCTCCTCAGACTTTCCTTTACCCCTGAAACAGAATGCATTTGTTTGTATTGCGGTCTGAGTACAGGAAAATGCTGTTTCTGCAAACACGGGCTCCTCTGTTTAGTGCCTGGGGGTCTCTGAAAACATGCAGCTGCTGGGCTCTGTTTACCCGAAGTGGCTAAATACAGAACTTCAAGTGAACGGGCTGGAACCCCACCCTGTATTTCAGTCCCTTAAAAAACTCATTCTGATGGTGCTTCAGTCCTTACCTGGAGGCTCTGGAAAGTTCCCTCCTCCCAGGCTGGATTGCATCCTGCAGAGCCTTGGGGTAGGGAGTTCTCCTAGGTAGCCACATGCAGGTCCTGTGAAACTGTTCATGAGAGGTGCCATTCTTCAAGACTATTCTGACTATGGAGGAGGGAAGGCCAGAGCAGGGGCCAGCAATGGTAGCACCTTACCCTTTCCTTTTCCATGTAGGTTCTAGGAGAATCATGCAGCAAAGGCCAAGGGCCTGCTAGGACCCTTGCTAGTGAACTCTTCCAAGGAAGTGTCTTAACAGTTAGACTTTCTAGGACGACTAGGAGTCTACGAAGCACATCCATCTTCTTGTAGCTGCTGTTCAGTAACCAGTGCCTAGATTTAATACATGGACTCAGCAGGTTAGGTGATGATGATGCATAGTGTTTTAGTCCACCAGGCATCATCTGTGGAGCCCTAGGCATGCCAACTAGCCTCTTCGGGTACCTCTAGTCATTGGGTATAGATGAGAGTTAAGTCAGTGAGGCTCCAGAAGGTGAGCTTTGGGAATGATTGTGGTTGGAGACTCTGGGACAGGCCATCTCCAGACTCAAAGGAGGAGACTAGATGCCACCACCAGTTCTGGAAGTCCTTCCCAGTCTCTTCAGGAGACTTGCAGATCTGGCCACTGGGGACAGGTTCCAGATAGCTCTATAAAATTACCCTTTTCAGAGGGGCTGTGTCTGTGACTTTGGGAAAAACAACTTGACTGGGCCAGGCAACCTGGGAGTGAGGACTCCTGAACTAGAAGGTTTGTGGTAGCCCACGAGAAGGAAAAGGGTCCTAGTAGCTAGGTGCCCTCCAGCAGGGGGCTGGACAGCACTCAGGACCACTGTACTGGGTCCTTCCTACTACTGATCCTAGGAGTAGAGGGTCAGCTAAGACCTTAGGGAAAAGGCCTGAGGCCTTTTTGCCTGCATAAAGAGTTCTCACTCACTTGTTTCTTGCCATCTAGGCCATCCCCCCTCCACCTTTATAGATGGTTTCCTTCCTTCCTTCCTTCCTTCCTTCCTTCCTTCCTTCCTTCCTTCCTTCCTTCCTTCCTTCCTTTCCTTCCTTTCCTTCCTTCCTTTCTCTCCCTCACTCTCTCCCTTTCTTCCTTCCCTCCCTCATTTCCTCCCTCCCTCCCTTTTTTCTTCCCTCCCTCCTTTCCTCCTTCCCTCAATCCCTCTCTCCATCCCTTTCTTTCTTCCTTCCTCCCCCACTTCCTTTCTTTCTCCCCCTCCCCTTTGGACTGGGTTTCATGTAGCCCAGGCTAGCCTCAAATAAGCCATATATCCCAGATAACCTCGAACTCTCACTGGCTCCAGCCCAGGTCTGTCTTCATGAGTAGCTCCTGTCTTGTGTCTGACTCCCTAGAGAAGGCAGCTGTGGGACAGCTCTCACATGTGGGGCACAGGCCCTCTGGGAAGGAGCTTCAGCTCTCTTGAGTCCTCTCACCCAGCAGCCTGCTGGCAGCCATGCCCTCAGTCCCAAGAGTGGCTCGGCTTCAACTTACATTATCTGAGCGGTTTCAGGTGTGTGTGCATATAAGCTTTCTGAACAGCATGCTCTCTGGCTGTCCGTCATGGGTGTGGCTTCTAGACCCCTTTTGTGAACTTACGCAGCATATATGTGCACCCTCACGGTGCCTCATCCCAGTTGGTGTGATTGCTTTCTCATGTGTATGTGGGTGTGAGCAAGTGTCCTTGTGTATGTGAGGCACTTTTATTTTTTTTTTTTTACAACTGTATGCCCACATATGTAGAACAGGGTGGTCCCTTTCGAGGGACCAGCCATGAATGACTTGCTATGGCCTCTGTTTGTGTGCAGTGTGGATTTGTTTAAGGACAATGACATTGTGGGGAAGATTTCATGTGGGCAGTTGTGGGAAACACCAGTATGCAGCCTCTACTGCCTGCTGCAGCACTGAAGGGGTGGCCCAGTGGTGGGCCTGAGCCCAGCTGTGGCCTGCTCTGTTGTTTACCATCCAGGGAAATTGACCTGTTGCTTCATGACTTGTTAGCATACTGGCCAGAGTGTCAATCTTGGTGCTGTGGGGTTACTCCTGATGTCCTTGTCCTCTGCTCCCCAGCTCTAGCTGGTCAGAGTGCTTGCCTGTGCTGTGAGCACGTAACTCCATGTCTATTCATATGTGCCTAGTCACTTTTGACTCCCATGATTCTCTCCCCCTTCCCTCCTCCTTAGTGGCCATGGGAAGAGCCATGAGAACAAAGCAGTCTGTCTGGGCATGGAGTGGGCAATGCTGGGTGGGGTTTGGGGGTGAGGAGCTTGAGGCTTCCTCTCTGAGCCTCACTTCAGTTGGAGTCTATTAGACAGTATTCCCCAGGCCCCATCCTTGCTGACCCTGTCACTTAGGGGGTCACTTGGGGATTCTCATGTAGGTCTTGGCCAGGTGGTTGTCACCTGACCCCAGAGGGGTAACAATTGAGGTCCTAGCGTGAGCAGGCTATAAAGACCTAAAACGGGCAGGCTTTCCCACCACACTGACCTGCCTTAGTTGAAGAGCTCACCTGGACAGTGTGTTATGACCCCGATGGCTGTGTGTGAGTGTGTGTGACCACCCTGTTCTCCCAGCAGGCCCAAGGCAACCTCATAGTGTGACCTAGCAGTTAGGCTCAGCCAGGGTGGGCCCCTAAGTCCCTCATTAGAGGCCCCAGGAGCAAACCTCAGATGTCAGCAGGGGGTGGCTTGGGGGGAGCAGCCCCTCACTCCTATTGTCCCACTGCACACCCTGGACGCTGATCGACCACCGAGAAAAAGGCTAGCGCCTTGTCTTATTCTCTCTGAAAAGGAAAAATGAAACATCTGGATCCCTGGGCTGGTGACAGGAAGCAGCACATCAGCCCCATCCTGGGGCTTTGTGGACCGCTGGCCTCGGTGGGAGCTTCCGGCCTCCTGGGGGCCAGTGCACTGCTACTTCGGTGGCCAGGACGGGGTGGGGGGGGTCCTTGGGATGGGGCAGGAAGCCTGGCCCCTGTGGGTGGGCTCAGAGCTGTTGCCCGTCCTGCACACCCTCAACTTCTCTGCAACACCAGCACTGTGCCTTCTGTGGCAGTCGAGTTGAGGGACTTAGGAGACTCAGAAACTTGAACCAACTCACTCCGTTGATGTTCCTGACACATTCACAGAACCGTACCTCACCATCCTGGCGGATAGGGCTTTAGGCTGGTCTCTCTTGTCATCAAGGCACTAGGTGGTGTCCTTTCTGAGGTTCTCAGCTTGTGAGCCACTAACTTCAGTCCTTCTTCCTTGCAGGTCACAGTCACCACCATTGGCTATGGGGATAAGGTACCCCAAACGTGGGTTGGAAAGACCATCGCCTCCTGTTTCTCTGTCTTCGCCATATCCTTCTTTGCACTCCCAGCGGTGGGTTCCATCAGGATCCTTCTCCCTTGTTTCCCACTCATCCTTGCCCCAACTCCTGGCCGTCCCTTAAAGTAGAATAAGAGGCAGCCCGTTGTGGCACTTCACAAGTAGTAAGGTGCAGGGGAGCAGACAGGGCAGAACCTGCAGGCCTGCTCCACAGCTAGGGGTGGCTCTGTCACGTGACCTTTCCAGACCTCACAGGTCTGTGTCTACACCTGTGTGCTCTCAGGGCACACACTGGTTACTTGTCTATATGTGTCACTGTAGGTGTGTCTTATACATGTTGTGCGTATATACTATACACATGTGTTACATATGCAGCTGTTTGTGTTGCACTTGAATAGCATGTTTACCACATGATCTGTGTGTGTACATGTGTTATGTATACATATATGTATGTATTTGTGATTTCGTGTGTGTCATGTATGCATATACATTTGCACCTGTGTTCCATGTCCATATAGTATCTATGTTGCATGGGTCTCTGTAGCACATGGGAGATGATGTGTATTCAAGTGTCTGTTACATGTGCCTGTGTAACACATAGGCACGGCTGATGACACACAGCGGTGTGTCCCCTGCATGGCCTCCAGCTGCTGAGACAGCACAGTTTGTCTGCTGCTGCTCCCCTTGACTGCCCTGACTGCTGTTCTGTGGGCTCCTTGCTGGGGACAGCCTCAAACTCCTGCTCCCTAGGGAGGGTCCCTCTGCCCCAGGGGCATAGGCTGATGACTAAAATACCTGGCTTCCCACAGGTAATGCTTAGAAATGGGTGGAGAGACTCAAGTCTCTTCTGGAGCCAGGCTTCCTGTTGAATGTGCCCTGGGAAGTGGGTTGTCTCCCTGGCTGGAAAAGTGAGGCAGGATGAGCCTAGAAACTACCCCTGTGTGGCATCTGCTGTTTCTCATCCCCACCTTCTGATGGTGCCTGCCTTGCCACAGCCCTAGGCACTGTGCAAACCTGGTCTCCAGATGCTTTTGCCTCTTGCTCTTTCTTGGGACCCCGTCCTCTGCTGTCCACTCACCAGCATGGCGTGTGTGACAGTGGACACCTTCTGCCCCTTACCAGGGGATACTTGGCTCCGGGTTTGCCCTGAAGGTCCAGCAGAAGCAGAGGCAGAAGCACTTCAACCGGCAGATCCCAGCTGCAGCCTCCCTCATCCAGGTACGTGCTGTGCCTGGCAGGCTTGTCAGTGCTGTGCCCTTGCATCTGCCTGGGCATTGGAACCACTCCCAGCCATGGGTCCTTCTACTGTGGCTCCTCCCATGGTGAGGTGGCTCCTTGGGAAAGTACCCACTCTTAGGATGGCAGGATGGGCACAGGAATACAGGACCATCACCCCATAATGTTCCCATTGAGGGCCATACGTGCAGGCTAGGGCAAGGCCTGACCATAGCCACTCAACCAGTCTATACTCTGCCAGTCAGCCTCTGGGGACAGGGATAAGTCAGAGAGGAGGCCCAGTGAGACAGGTCTCAGCCTATAGAGTGGCAGTGCCTCTAGGAGGCCTGGCATCACTGAGGACCAGTGATGAGAGCTAGGGAGAGCAACAGGTACAACAGAAGGATAGCACAAGAGGCTTCACAGAAGCCTGTGTGTTAGGGACAGCAAAGCCTGGGAGCAATAGGGAAAGAAGGTTCTAGAGGTAGCTAAGGAGATGGTGGGCTTTGCAACTGTACTGTAAGCCCTTGAGAGCTCTCCAGAGAACTGGACTGCCCTTTGATGCCAGGGAAACCATTTGGAAACTGGGCCTCTGTAGGTTTTTGTTTTGTTTTGTTTTGTTTTGTTGCTTACTTAGTTTTATTGCTAACAGAGCTGAAGAGTGGTCAGGTGAGGGCCCATAATATGAGTGCTCTGCATGAGCCAGAATCTACATGGACATGACCCTCTAACCCTCTGGATCAAGTGTTCTTGGCAGGCCCCGACTGACTGTGACACCCCTATAGGCCTGTCTCCTGAATTCTCTGATCTGGGCAGGGCCCTGTGTGAGGGGCAGCCCTTCTCAAGGGTTATGGCTCTTGTGGTCTTATCTAAGCTTTTGGCACAGTCCTGAGCCTCAACTTGTTCCTCTGATGCCCTTCCAGAACCATCTGCAGAGGCCTGGACCTTCTGTATAGACAAGAAGTGATCAGCAGCCATGAGGCCAACAGCTGCAGCTGTGTGCTCCCCCAGGCCTGGCTTGACCCCACAGCTTCTCGTTTTCGGAAAACCTTAAATCAGACCCACTAACCCGCCTTGGCCACATTAACACAGCCAGCCAGTTATTTGGTTCCTCAGCTGAGCACAGAGGCCACTGCTCAGGAACCACATGGTCTGTGGACAAGACTCCTTCAGAAGCCACAGCCACAGTGGAAGATGTGCCAGGACTCATACTGGCGGGAGTGGGAAACACGGGCAACATGGGGAAGGCCAGGGGAAGCTGCAGGATGCACGAGGCATGGAACTGCCCACATAGGGTGTGCATGGAACATAAAGCCCTTGGAAGGGCTTCCAAACTGCCCCAGGTCATAGGCAGCCCTTCCTGGGTTTTTGTGTCTGTGCTATGTTCCTATCAGAGTGTAGGGCTATCACTCAGAAGCCTTCCCAGCATGTAGAACGTTGAACTAGTTTTGCTTTCTTATGCTCATAGGGCCTGTAGTGACAAAGCCACCATAATATGTCCTCATAAGAGGCTCTGACATCTTCCCCAACCCCTCCCCTTTTGCTTACTAGTCTCCTTTAGGCTCCTCCAGTGTCTTCCCTAGACCGTCTTGCTGTAATGACCATGTAGAGGGGGTTTTTCCTCTAGAATTTTGGCAAGAGCTTGTCATCAGGGACTCCTCATAGGCACAGGATAGTGCTTAAAACCCTGGAAGGCCTCACCTCCTCTGGTCCCTGGGGCTCTACTCCACTCTGTGCTAGTGCTCACACAGACCTGGGCAGCCCTTTTCTGCTATCTTCTCTGAGTAAACACTGGTTGTCTAACTTCACTTTAGTTGAACATCTCTGTATGACTAGGGCTTGCTCAAGACCCCCTTCAGGAGGGGCCCAGGTAACAGACAAAGGCCTTGGTAGCATCTGAGCTGTGAGTGATAGATAGTTAATGTATGAGGTAGTCTCCTTCCTAATCCTAGAGTGCTAAGTCCTGCTGTCAGGGAAGGAGCCTGGGAACAAGTTGGGCCTGGGGCTCAGGGAAGAGCTGAAGATTCTCTGAGAGGTACCCTGAGTGGCTAGACCAGTGAACCCTCTCTTCTTTCCCCTCTGCCTGTTTTCAGACTGCATGGAGGTGCTATGCTGCTGAGAATCCTGACTCATCTACCTGGAAGATCTATGTCCGGAAGCCTGCTAGGAGCCACGCTCTGCTGTCCCCCAGCCCCAAGCCTAAGAAGTCTGCCATGGTAAGCAACCTCACCAGCCATCACGATGGGGACTGTGTATTAGCAGGTCAGGAAGCTGTAGAGGCCAAGCATGAGACCTGGGTATTGCCACTCAGTGTAGTGCTTGTTAGGGTGCCCATATCATTCTAAAGCTGGAGGAAGTCTACCCCGTGCCTGATCCCAGCTGTCCTCATGTCCCCCACCTTTGAAGCCATATTGGACTGGCCATGCCAAGACTAAGACTATAATAGGTCTAAAGAGAGTGCTTTTGGGCTAGGATAGGCCAGCTCTATTAGCTGCTGGAAGAAAGCTCTGGAGAGAATTCTGCTGGGCTTCCCTTGCTGGGTAAAGCAGGCAGAAGGGAAAGGTAGAGCTCTAGACCACAGAGGAGCAAGTTCCAACAGCTGTGGGAAGGAGTCCTGCCATTTGCCTGGAGCAGTGAGGAAAAGGTTGTGCTCTGCCCTTTCCTGGCCCTCATCCTGACTCTCCTTGAACAGACAACCTTCCCAGCTTCCAACTGTCACTTGACACTTGAACTTGCTCTTCCTCTGTCTGAATGCTCCCCCTGGCTTCACACGACCTGCTCCCTGACTTTGTTCAGAAGACCTCTTTAATGAGGCTCCAGATTCGGCAACTGTGCATCCTACCACATACTCTGCTGCCCTGGCCTTCAGGCCCACTGCCCCGGTGCAAGTGTGCCTATTACAGTCTACTGGCTTTTTGTTTGTTTTTGTCTGCCTGCCTCTCTTAGGCTGTGGCTCATAGAGGGCCACACTAGGCCAAGCAACACCCTGACTCCTCCAGCAGCACCAGCACGCCAAAGCCCCATTCCACCAATGCTTGCAGAGCTTAACCCCTGACCCATGTTCCCTCAAGGGCTAGACTTGGGTCTTTACAGGTGCTCTGGGGCTGAGCACAGGTTAAGGATCTGGTAGATGGTACTCAGGAGCTGCCACTCCTCATGTGGACTTCTTAGGTAAAGAAGAAGAAGTTTAAGCTGGACAAGGATAATGGGATGAGTCCTGGAGAGAAGATGTTCAGTGTCCCTCACATTACATATGACCCTCCAGAGGACCGGAGGCCAGACCATTTCTCTATTGATGGCTATGACAGCTCAGGTAAGCAAGCTCACATGTGTGTAGGGACAGGATACCCAGTGCTTGCCCTGAAGCAGTGTCAACCTGGATGTGGGGCGCTTCCATGTCACCAACCCTTAGTCCTCTCCTGGCACTCTGTCTGTAAGGCCCCATAGCACATATGGAGTCATTGCCTACCTTGGGAATACAAGCATGGCTTGAGGTCTCTACCACAGCAGGTGGGATGACAGAGTAGCCATAGAAGCTTCTGGAAGCTTTGAAGCCATGTTCTCCTAGTCTTTCCCAAGATGGTACTCACTACTCAGTCTGTTGAGAGCATGCTTACAACTGGCTTAGAATGTTGGGGGCCAGCATGGCCTCACCTGACCGCAGAGAGATAACATGTATTCTATTCACTGGCTTCTCTCTTTTAGCACACAAGTTCTTTGTTAAAAAAAAAAAATGGCTGTGGTGACCTCTTGGAGATTTTCCCACTCAGAGGGATACCCAGAGGTGAGGATGTAGAGATAAGGCCTCTCTGTAGGCCCTGGAGGGCCAGTGGCTTGCCGGTGAAATTATGAGGGCATACTGCATTAGACAGGTTTTCTTAATGCAGGCCTGTCCAGGGTTTGGATGCCTGGGTCCTAGTTAGTTTTGCCTCTGTAAGGCCACTGTGAGGCTCTATAATACCCACCTAAGAAGGGAACCCAGAGATGTCAGGCTTATTTTTCAGGCCACAGTGGGAATATAGAAAGGCTAAGGGCACTATTGACATATCCTTCCTTTAGTCTGATGCTGTATCAAGGGACCACGTCGAGAGTAAAAGGTCCCCACTGATGAGAGAGACTTCTCAGGAGGTGTATGTGCTGTTTCCATTATCATGGCACACTGTCGACCACTGTCCCATGAGAGAGAGCTGTGTGGTTCTGGGACTCTCATATTCCTGGCACCAGATGCAGAGTGGACATTCTGAGTTTGTAGCATAACCCATGAGAGATGGCATAAGTGGCTGTGCGGGGAACTTCCCATGCAGCTCTTGTATCTCTCTGAAAACTCCAGTGCCCACCTCAGGGTAAGTGACTCTAGCAGCTGCCTATAACTCAAACTTGAATGGTTCTGGTCTTTTCCTTCCTCTTAGTCAGTGTGGGTATTGAGATAGTTAGCTATCACTAGGACCAGATGTGGCTCAAGTCACCATGTGCTTTTTGCTCAGCATCTCCTGGGAAGCCCCTTATACTGTCCTGATGGCTGTTTCCTTTTAGGACTGTGTGCTGAGGCAAACAGTCCAGACACCAAACAGTCCACAAGTTCTGCATCCTCCAACCCAATCAGTTTACAGACTATTACATGGCAGTTGCTCTTCTAAAGAATCTGGATGTGTCATGAGAATGTAAAAGAAGGCTCTATGCAAATGCTATGCTATTTTAAGGGACCAGAGTGTCCATGAATCAGGGAGTCCAGGAACCATTCCTCCAAAGGTAGGGGGGAAAGGCCTTGCAAATGTTCCTAACTAAAGTCTCTGCACAAGATGTGGTCCTAGGTGGAGGGGACAAGTGATGGAAAGCACAAAGAAGTGAAAATTGGGCCTCAGCACCTGAGGTCAGGGAGAACCCTCATCCAGGTGGAGAGGTGGAAGCTTGAGCCAAAGGCACAGGTGCTCAGCTTGACACTCCCCCTCTTGAGTACTTGCTTGTTCCAGCGATGACAGGCAACGCAGGGCCTAGTGCTGGCTCCTGTGGTCCTGGTTTCTGCTGTCAGAATCTTGCCTCTCATTCAGAATTGTCCCTGCTTACTGTCAACGAGTCCCACGCTCCACGGGAAGGGTTCATGGGGAACCCTTTGAGTGTCCTATGGGGACTGGACATGCCATTTCAGTATCTGGGCCATCAAGAGTCATGTCCGGCCTCCTGTGCCATATGGCCAGGGCCAGTGCCTGGCAGGAAGGAGGCACCGACTTTGCATGCTTGGTAGAGTAGGAACTAAGGGCCCAGACCTGCAGGGTGTGTGCAACATCATCCCCTGTGTTGACACTCTGCCCCTCCTCGCCCGCTCTGTTGTCATTTAGGTTTGTTCCTCCCTTCTCAGATATCTTCCCAATGCCTGGGACCTATCACAGAATGTTCTGTGCCTAAGCAGAATGTTCCAGGATGCACCAGAAACTTTATTGGCAGTTACAAGGACAGTTTCAGGTATAGAGGGTGATCAACAGTTTTGTTCCTCATCCTTCTTTTCACAGGTGTCAGGGCCCCAGCCTACCAAGACCAGCTCGTCTGAGGGGAGCTGACCTGTGTCTTGTGTCATTGTTCCCTCTGTTACATCTTGACAGGAGGGTGGGAAGTGTTCAAGAAAGGAGCCATGGCTGCTCTCTGCGACTGAAGGCTATCCTAGGCATCCCGTCTGTCAGGACCCAGCCTGGGCCCCACTCTACTGAGCGCCAAGCTGCTGCATCCTCATCAGATGGCATGGGGATTTGGCTCAGGGCTGGCCACATCTCCATGAGCCCCTGGGACATACTCCCCGCCTGCCCACTGGAACGGGCACAAAGGGCAATTGTGCCAACAAATGCCCAGTGCCCCTGCAGCTCTGCTTCAGGGGTAGGACCATTGTCTCAATGCAAATAGGGGCTTTCTGCTAATGCTAATGGGCAGGTTGGGTGTGAGCAGAGGCGGCAGGGATGCAGCCCTGTGCTTGCCCAGGAGAAGCATCACTTGATGTTTTCTGAATACGGGGCAGCAGTGTCCCTGCCGTCCATTCAGCCTGCTTAGTGTTATGAAGTCTGCAGTGATGTCTGTGGCATGTTAATGAGGTACACGAGCGGAGAGCAGCACCGCTGGTGGAGTGCTCCCACACCGCGCCGTCTCCTCTTATTAATGAGAAAGTCCTTCTAGCCCAGGGCCACCAGATTTTGGAGACTGAGCCGTTGATCCGGCCCCTCTAAGAACCTGGGTCAACCACTACCCCCACGGGTTACCTGATATACCCAAGTGTCCTTACCCAAGAGGCTCTTGGGAATCTTGGACACTGTGGCATGGAGATGGGGCACTAATCCTGGCGTAGGGAGGGAATGCCATCACCGGGAAAACTCCAGACTGCCTGCTCCCACGAAGCAGAGCCCAAGCAGTTATGCTGCCTTCTAGTGCCAGGCCAAACCAGGATTTGGACCTCATCTGTGTTTGAGAACTAGGAAGCCATCATCTTGTTCTTGCATAGGGCACACACCTGTCCATGGTGTGTAAAAATCCACCTGTACACTGTCCTTTCAGTGTATGCTGTGGGTAGAAGTGGACTGCAGTGCTGGTCCCAATTAAAGATGATTGGACAAAGGCCCAGAATCATTAAGGGACATCCCATGGACACACATGTGTCCTAAGGAACTCTACAAAGCTCACCTAAGAGATGTGTACAGGTATGGTGGACTTGGATTGGTGGAAGCATGTAAGGGAAGGAGTCTTTCTGTGGAAGCATCAGGGACCAGGTTACCCTCTAGCAAAAATGGGTGTTCACCCCTATAGAGAAGCACTGTGGAAAACAGGAAGAAAGCCCACCACTGTTGCCAGGATCTTGTGCCTTCAATGGGGATGGGAGCAATGCCAATAGCTTAGAGAGGGCACAGGGGGCCATCTAGGCCTGAGAAGCATTGCCTCTCACTCTCGGAGGACTCAAGCCACTTGCCATTCAACTTACTAGCATCCAAGGGGGATTGATATCCAGGTCCAAGGAGGAAGTGCAGAGCAAGGCCTGGGGCCCTAGATAATGGAGAAACCATTGTTTAAATTGAGGCCCGAGGAACCGGACATGGGTCAGCTGACTGCTGCTGCCCATTGGAATCCTGAGGACTCACTGTGGGCTTAGGGGGCATCTCACACTGGCAGATCCTGCTCAGAGATGGAGTGGGGGCATTATATGCAGCAGTCCTGCTGTGGGTGGGGCTTGATTGTTCCCACACATGTGGTAGGTCTGCTAATGTGTGTCAAGCAACAGCCCTGACTCCCAAGAGTTCTCAAAGCTGTCAGTGACAGAGGTGCTTGCTGGATGTACTCCACTACACTCCAGGCTGAGTGTGAAATTCTATGGCTTCGATAGGATTATATTTTAAATGTTTTGCTGATTACTATCTCAAGTAGACTCCTGAGGCCCATGACACATGGGCGTGTTCTAGGTGCTGTCATACACTCCCTTACACACACACACACACACACACACACACACACACACACACACACACA
>NW_026592636.1:706794-755720 GCF_907164565.1 Psammomys obesus
ACACACACACACACACACACACACACACACACACACACACACACACACATCATAGCTCTAGGCAGGTGTTGCCAGTGTTTTGATTTTACTTTTTTAAACAGGCCCCTGCATTTGTTGTCTCCATTGCTACTGGTGTGAACCACTGAGGCTTACTCACAGATTTAACTGGACCTCCTCCTCCTCCCTGAAGTCTAGGCTTTCTCCAGGGCTTATCTTGGTGAGCATTCAGCTGCAGCTCGGTGGCATCTTTTAATTGTGTCCTTGCTCCTAAATGGCGGTTCAGTTGGGGAGAAAGATACATACAAACAACTCTTTGTATATGACATTTTCAGTCCTGGTGATGCTGAAAAATCTCAGTTGAGTTTAGAGTTACATAAACTACGATGTATCAGTGTGGTGTTTTTTTTTGTTTTGTTTTGTTTTGTTTTGTTTTGTTTTGTTTTTAATTAAGTGTTATGGTACTGACTCTGGAATCTGAGGGCTTATGTCTTTCATCAAGCAAGCAAAGTGGCTCCCATATCTACTGGAAACTGTGTGTACCTATGCATATATGTGGAGGATTGAGGACAATTTGGGTATCATCCTCAGAAGTGCCATCTCCTCCTTGTAGATGGAGTTTCTCGTTGTCCTAGAGTTCATTAATTAGACTAGACTGGCTTGTCAGTGAATCCCAGGATTCCCCCATCTCTGCTTTCCCATTGCTGGGATTACAAGCACATGCCACCACACCCACATTTTTACATCAGTTCCGGGGATGAAACTAAGGTCCCCATGCTGTGGAGCAAGCACTTTGAAGACTAAACTCTTTCAATCCTCCATTCTAGGATCTTCTACTAGACCATCTTACCTTGTCCTTGGCTGTCTCATGTCCTTCTCAAGCTAGCCACACTGTGTCTGTACTTGCTGTTGTTCCTAGCTGCAGTTTCATCCATTGCCTTACATACCCACTGAGACATTCATTTTAGTTACCGTATATTTTCTCATTTCTATGCATCCTTATATGGAACTTTAAATGAGCCTGATTTTAGCACCTTGTACCTCTCTCATATTTTATATCACAACTTTTAATTTTGAAGTCATGTGAGAATGTTCATTTTTGCGGCATCTTTTGATAAGTTTAACATCTGCAGTCTTGGAGTCTAATTTCATGTACTGTGGACTCTTGTTAATAGTAGCTTTTGTCTATGGGGCTCCTGGGGAGGGCATATTACTCTCATACAGCATAGCCCAGGGAACCTTTGCAGGGTCTTTGCAGCTTCAGCTTTATGCAGGATTTTGTTGAGAGCTCATGCACTGGAGTGTCACCCGGGGCCAAGCAGGGGCTGTTAGCTTTATAGACCAGGGAGAATAGACCAAGATGAGTGAATATCCTTCATTCCCCTGCCTACCAATGCATGGGCTTTTTTGGTTGCTTTGTTTATGTTCCCTTGAGTCTACTCTCTTGTTATTACTGCAGACTCTCTCTACAGGGCCCGGTTGTGAGGGCTGAGGGTGGCTCTCATTTACCACTTCTTGCCTCACAAAGATTCCAGACCCACTCTCTTTCTTTAGGGGCAATCAGATTTGATATATGGCTACTTATGTAGGCGGAGTCCCAAGCCATCTGGCTCAGGCTGAACATGTTCTGCCCCACCACACCTGCTCTGTTACAAGCCCTCGGGGCTGATTCCAGAGCTACTTTTATCGGGTGATCCCAGAAGTACATGTAAAACTTGCCCAGGGACTTTCAGGGAGTGGATATTTTTAAGGACACAGGGGCTACTTGCTTCTAGACACAGAAGCGTCCTCTCTGTGTCAGAGAAAGCTCTCTCCACACAGGAGTCCAGAGCTCATCTGCAGCACATTTAGAAGCTCATTCTCCAATATCTGGGGCTGTGTTGACTGTGCTGAGGTCCAGGAATCTGTAGAAGGCACCCATGGTAGTTTGAAGCAGGCAGTTTATAGATTAGCCTTGGTGGACTCCCAAGTGTGTGGCCAGTTTGCAGAGGCAAGAGCAGGTCCTCTGTGACTTCTCAGTCTTCCCACGGCATCAGAGCCACCAGGGTGGAAGGGCAAAGCCCGAGTATAGGGTAATAGTATGCTTACAGCTCTCTCTGCCATCTGCACCTATGTTCTGGGCCTCAGGTGTGATATCATCTAAGGCTTTGGCAGGAAGGACTCAATCAAAACATCTAACAATCCTCCCAGGCGTCATAAATGACTCACAGAAGCCTCAGAGGTCCCGAGAAGGGGATCAGAACGTTTGGGCTGGAAAGCCTACCTCACTGAGGGGATGTAGGCTTTGGTGAGGCCAGTGGGAAGGCTGCTCATAGCTTCTTGGATGTGTTCTGAGCCTGGATCAGAAGCTTCTCACCAGGGCACTGCACATGTCCTCATGCTTCCATCCCTAGTGTCCTGATGACTCCGCCTCTCTTTAGGGCTGCCACTAAACACTGCCTTATCATCCTGCCTTTTCACCTCCTGTTTCAAGTTTAGTCTGCATGACCATAGACGGACCAAATGGGCTCACTTTGGATGGAAGGGTGGGCAGGTAATGGCCTTTCCACACCTAGGAGGGTCATGGGACTTATGAAAGCCTAGTTTCTCCTCATCTTTCCAGCAGTGCCCTACTTAGCCATTTCTGTCTTGGCCCAAGGCTGGAATTTCCCACCCGGCCCATCTGCCCAATAGTCTATGCACTGTAGCCTGTGTCTTTAAGGACAGTCTATATCTTTAAGTGGAAAATATGTCCACTTCAAAGTTTTAAAAGATATTTTTTTCCTGATTAGAAAAGTAGATTATATTCACTATAGAGCACGAATACAGAGAAGAGGCTAAAAGATAACTATCTGCTGTTTTAAGTGCTGTTAGGTTTTGGACAACTGTCCTCTCCCTGGCTGCACCCTTACTTTGATGATTGTCATCCCTGGGTTGGGTCTGCATTGACTGCTCAGTTTTAATCCTGCTTTTATCTACTTACTGTGACAAGAGCATTAATGCCTGTCATTTTAAATTCTTTTGGAACTGGTTTGTGTTGTTTCTAGGCAAATATTTATGCCAATAATTTTGTGGTAGTCACCTGCTACACAGACTCTGAAAACCAGTTTGACTCTGATGGGAAAGTGACCTATGAGATTTAAATTTTTTATTTTGTTGGAATTGGATTCAGTACTTTACTCTTCTGAACAATGACGCTTCTGGCATTTAAACTTATTCTCTTGAGAAAATAAAGTCCCAAATTGGGACATCAGTATTTAGAAAAATACTGATGAAAATATTCCTTATCAGACCCTTAAAAGCACTTAAATTGTTGGTGACTAACAAATTGATACTTCTGTTTTAATTATGGGAGGGGAAATATGTACATAAATGCAAGTGCCTGCATTGGCTAGAGGTATCAGGTCCCCTGTAGCTAGAGTTGTAGGAGTTGTAAACCACCCAATATAGGTGCTAAAAACCAAACAAGAGTCCTCTGTAAGAGCAGTATGCTCTCTTAACTGCTAAGCCATCTCTCCAGTTCCATGAGTTGATGTTTCTAAAAACAACTTATCATTGAACAAAAGGAAAATAATATGTATAAAGGGGGAAATGAAATCTGTATAAACTCTAAAGAAGAATTTGTAGTGTTGTGGATTTTAATACCTCTGTTGTTAGAGATAATACTGCAAGACACAAAAATCAACAGAAATGCAGATCTGAGCAATACTTTGAATCATGTTGACTTAATTAACCCTGGTAGAGCATTCTCCCAACAACAGCAGAACAAATATGGCCACCAGCTACACACAGAGCACATGCCAAGACAGATCCTATTCTGAACTGTGAAAAGACTTCATTAACTTAAATTTCTCAAGTCATATGTCCTTTGTCCACAATAGAATTAAGTTAAAAATCAATTAGAAAGATGGCAAATTCTGAAATACATGGAAAATAAAGAACATGTCTCTAAATAACACAGGGTCAGGGAAGAAATCTAAGAGAAAAATGTTGAATGTTTTGAACCAAATGAAAGTGAAAATACAGCATACTATAGTTTATAGGGCACTGGTACAGCAGTTCTTGGAGGACCATATAGCACCATGCACAGATTTCAGAGAAGGCCTCACACTGGGAACTATAAAACAGCTAAACAAACTAAAATAAGTAGACACAAGGAAAATAAAGATTTGTGAGGGGAGCAGAAAACTAAAAACAGGAAAAATAATGAAACCAATGTTGATTTTTTTTTTAAGGCCAGGAAAATCAATAAGTGACTAACCAGATGAAAAGGGCAAGAGTGACATTGTCAGTGTCAGAGTGAGATGCTCAGCTCTGTACAAAAGGCTGAACTTAAAACCGCAAGACTATTCTTTACGACTCTGTGTTACTAAGTTCTACAATTTAAATGAAATGGCAGATTTCTTGGGAAAGGTAAAATGCAGAGATAAAACCCAAGTGTTTATCTGTGTATAGCAGAAAAATAGAAGAATACTCTGGGACCATGTTGTCTCCTGATGAAGCCTGTCATATGATTAAGAAAAACCAAAATCTTTTCTTTTAAAAAGTGAAACAAAGGGAATATGCTTCTAAGTTCTGAGACCAGCATTACCCTGACAGGAAACCAAGCCAAAAACATTATAAAAAAGAAAAAAAGAAAAAAAGAAAACTGTAGATGAATATCACTATGAACACAAATCTAAAATTTTTTAAATAAAAGGATCAATTAGGGTTCAGGAATGCAAAGTCAATCTGATTTTTTTTATTAGTAAAATGAACCATATCAATAAATGACAACAGAAAACCATATTTATCTCAGAGGATGCAGAAAAAATGTTTGGCAAGAATCTAGAAATGATTGCTTATAAAGTATCTAATGGAAAATAGAAGCTCCCTCAGGCTGAAAAGGTTATTGATAAAAACCCACAGTTAACATATACAATGAACAAATACTGATTGCTTTCCCCATAAGTCAGGAGTACAAACATCTGGTATTATGACTTCTATTCAATATTAAGTTGGAGATGCTTGCCTGTGGAATAAGGTAAGAAACAGCAAGTTGATAAAGAAATGAAACTGACCATATTTGTAGATTTTCTTGTTGTCTGCATAGAAAATCTGATATGTGAGATTGGCCACTGTAATATACAGATTCAGTTCAGTTGCAGATATACAAGATAGCTCTGCAAAAAGCAATTCTGCTTTTAAATTCTATCTACAAATAACCTAGAAATGAAAACCTTTAACTACTATTCTGAGTAGCATTAAAAATGTGAAATATGTAAATGCATCTGACAGAAGAGCTCTCCTTTGGAATCTATAAAACTATGCTGATGAAACGTCAAAAAAAATAAATGTGGGTATATTTGTTCACAAATTACAAGGTTCGATATTGATTTCTAAGTTCAGTATAAAGCCAAAGACCAGCATTCAGATAGCCTAGAATAACCAAAGCAACTTCAAAAGTGAACAAGGTTCAAGGGTTCAGACCAGATGTATAATGTCAGCATAAAGAAGCAAATAGATTGGTGGGGCAAAATGGGAATCAGGTGGACCTCCATATTTAAAGCTGGTTTCTAATCCAGCTTTCTACTCTGAAGGTTATGTTTTGTTTTGTTTTGTTTTGTTTTCCAGGGGGAGGGGACAAGATGGGAAAAATGGATATCCATTTTTAAAAATATTTTTGTTTTGTTTTTAGTTTCACTTATTTATTTTTATAATCTATTTATTTTTAGTTTATGTGCATTGGTATTTTGTCTTCATGCGTGTCTGTGTGATGGTGTTAGATCTTGGAGTTACAGACAGTTGTGAGCTGCCATGTGGGTGCTGGGAATTGAACCCGAGTCCTCTGGAAGAGCATTCAGTTTTCTTAACCGCCAAGCCATCTCTCCAGCCCCTAGATAATCCATTTTAAACACTTAACTTTTATCCTCATTTTGCACAAAGCCAAGTCAAAGTGGTCATAGAACTGAATTCAAAGGTTGAAACTTGCAGGACAAAGCAATGTAGCTAAGGATATCTTTGCTACTACATCAAAAGTATGGGAGTAATAGAAACAAATTGGTCAGTCAGGCTTCCCAAGCATGCTTTTTGAAAGACACAATGTAAAAGGCAGATATTGAAAGAAAGTATTTTGTGTGTTTTTGTGTGCATTGCATGTGAGTATGTGCAGTTGTGCATGCCCATGAACAGGCATGCAGAGTAAAAATGTTTGGTGTCTTTTTCTATGGCTTTTTCTATTGTTTCCCCCCAAGCAGTATCTTGCTAAATTGGAAGTTCAGTGTTTCAGCCATACTGGTAGATCCACAGCTCCCAGTATCTGCCTGTCTTCTGCCCACCCCACCCCCAACACTAGGGTTAAAGGTATGTGCAGCCATGCCAGTTTTGAGGGGGAAGGTTGTTTGCTTATTTGTTTTTTGTTTGTTTGTGTTAGTGTGATTGCTGGAGATTTGAGCAGCAGTTTCCATGTTTACACATGAGACACTGATATACACTGAGCCATTACCCCAACCCTAAAAATACTTTAAAATCATACACCTGATACTTGATAAAGGATTTATATTCAGAATATGTGATGTACACTTTAAACTGAATATAAGACAAGCAACACATTACAAAATGGGTAAAATGTTTAAACAGATACTTCATAGCAAGGAAGACATATAGGGAAGCATGTAAGACAATGGCAAGCATCATTGGTTATTGGAGGAGTGCACACAGGTAGACATGACTTCATAAGTACTAATTGCCTAAAATTAAGGAAATTGACCAGGTGTTGGTAAGGACAAGAAGGAACTCAACCTGTTGTATGTCACAGTTACAGTGGTTCAGGGACTCTGAAAAATAGTTTAATGACTCTCTCTCTCTCTTTCTCTTTCTCTCTCTCTTCTCTTCTCTCTTGGAAACATTCCAAGTGCAGTCAACATTTGAATAGAGTTTCTTTCAAAGTTGCGCTGTGTCCATACAATGGAATACTACTCAGAAGTACAAAGGAATGAACTATTGATACACCTAACATGGATGAATCACCAAGTAATTACAGTGAGTTAAAGAAGCTAGACAAAGAGTTCATACTGTCGTCTTCTGTTACCACAGCACTCTAGAAAATGAAGTGTAACCTAGAGTGACAGAAAGGTCAATAATTACCGAGGGGTGGACCAGTGTTAGGGGAAGTCCAAAAGGGCAAGAGGAAGTTTCTGGGAGCCCTGGATATGCTCATTACCTTAATTGTGGCAGCGATTTCAACACATGTCAAAAGTTACCAAATCCTACAATTTAAACACGTGCCATTTATTATATGCCAGCTGTACCTCAGCAAAGCTGGCAATAGAATATATAAAACTTGCACAGCAGAAAACACCAAAAATAAACCTTAAGTGGTAACTTAGAGAAACAGTTGCTACCATATTGTAGGCACAGAGTGAGTAATTTTCATTCAGTTTTTCAAAGCTCTTTACATTGAGAAGATGAGATAATAATTAAAAAAAAAAAAAGGAAATGCTACTGATTCCAGAGTAAAAGGATGCTGGGCTACTCGTTTATGATAGAGTGCAAATACAAGCAAGGTTTGTTTCTTTGATTACTAAGTAAAATACTGATAATACTCAATGGGTGAGTATACAAGGAAGCTTAGCCTTAGTTGTTGACGGTAGAAGAAAATAAAAGGATGTGATCTCAGTAGACAGCAAAATTAAAGCTGTATACAGTTTTAAACTCTTCTATAAATCTATTCTTTACAGTTGAAGTGTTTGTTTTTTTTCTGGAGATATGGATGTCTATGATTCCTAAGTAGCAAAATACTGCAAATTGCTAATATATCCATTCATGAAGATTTGCTTATTTGATGGAGGTCCATCAGTCAGTCATTAAAGCTGTGAGAAATTTTTTTTTTTCAGCAGTATGAAGGACAGCCCTGATATCTGATCCCACAAGTTACAGAATCTCTTGGCTCAGCAGAGTATGACAGGTTCCACCATGCCTTTGTGAATGCAGTTATCATGCAAGTTAAAGCTCTATCTGCTCTGTGTTCTAAAACAGTTTGAAAACATGAGAGTTACGGTCTCTTTAAAGGTTAAGTAGTAGCTGGCAATATGTCTTAGTGAATAAAGATACCTGCTGCCAAGCCTGATGACCTGAGTTTGATCATTGGAATCTACATGCTGGAAAGAGAGAACCAATTCCTCCAAGTTCTCTTTTGGCCTCCACACACATGCTGTGATGTGTGCCCACCCTGCAAGCACATGTGTTCACATGCACACACATATACAATAAGTGTAAAATTTTTTAAATTTACATAGAACTAAATTGTACAACCATCTGGACCTAATACAAAATCGTAATTGCTTTTAGTCTTTTCTGTGGTTATGTATTCTAAATTAGTTTAGTGCATGTTTTAAGGGATAATTTATTCATTGCTATGTAATTTCCTGAAGCATTTCAACTGTGTTGACACTTGGTAGCAACTAATTTTCTTTTAGTAGTTTATGCTCTTTTCTATAAATTTTTCTTGCTTGGGCTTTTATAGTTTTGCTTTTTTCTTAGTCAAGTTCATGAGAGATTTATCTATTCTGTTAATTATTAAAATATTATGTTTATTATCTTATCAGAGAACTACCTTTGTCTATATTTGTTTTCTTCTTAGTCATCTTGGGCTATGATATCTATTAATTCCATCTTCCTAATTATCTTTAATTTATGTGTTTTCTTTTTAAACTTAATTAAGAGTAATATTTAGTTCACTTATTTAAAGTCCCTTTACCAAGAGGCATTTTAAAAGCTATAAATTTCCCTCTGATCACAGCTTTAGCTGTGATATGTAGGGCTTAGTATGAAATACGACCCATTTCATTCCCTTTTTTAAAATAATTTTTGTGTTTTGTTTTTTCTCTTTAATCTAGAGTTCTTTTTAAATGTTTGCTTAATTTTTAAGTAGTAAATTTTTATCACTGTTATTTATTTCTGGTTTAATAGGCTTACAATGAAGGGATGCAGTTTGTGAAAGCTCCAGTTTTCTTAAAAGAGCTCCTTTGCAGCATCAAAGTCTGAGAATAAGACCACTATTTTTGTAATTTGTAACTTGGGATGTGACCTGTTCCACATACCTAAGTTAAACAGCTCTTACAGCCATGCTTCTTGAGGCCACAGCCCTGTTCCACCATTTATTGTTATGTGACCCTGGCCCAGCTATTTTTTATGCCTCTATTATACATCAGTGCAATCAAGATTCTAACTGTGGGGCCAGCAAGATGACTTACTAGGTAAAGGCACTTGCTGCCAAGACCTATGACCTGAAATCAATTCCCTGTACCTATATCTTAGGAGAAAAATGGTTACTGAAAGTTGTGTTCTCTCTCTCTCTCTACACACACACACACACACACACACACACACACACACAGCAGTACATATGTGTCCGCATACACATGCACATGTGCACGCACATGTACATATACAAAATAAATTGAAATATAATTTTAAAACAATGGTAAGAAAAAGCCTAACTGTCTATGGCAAGGATTGGTGCAGTGAGCAAATGTGAGGATGTAGGATCCTACCCTCCATGCAATAAAAAATCTGTTGTCTGTCTCCTCTAATTTGACCCATGTTCCATCAACATCAGACCTGTTCTCTCCTGTCAGGAAGCTCTGTGCTCTACCTTCTTCTATTTTATTCCTCATGCCACAAGTCTTGGAGGGAGTTATATTCTTTTTCTTAAGCTTTTTAAAAAATGTATTACTCATTTATATTCCTAGATTTACAGTTGAGTATATTGTATATATACAATATTTTTCTTTATGTTTGCTTGTTTTTCCTCCATTACCTAGACTGGTAGACAATTATTTTATTCTCTAATATTTTTTCCTGATGATAATACACTGTAGAATCAAACATACATATCATGAAGGAGCCTTGATGTTTTTTGAAACACATGGAGGCCTCATCGTGCATGCATTTCTGTATCTTGCTTTACTTGTAGTCATACCACTTCCGCTTCCTCTGAGCTTGACGGAACAATTGCATTTATCTCTCAATTCTGTTTCAGTCTAAAAGTATATTTTCTCCTTCATTCCCCCTGGTTGCTTGAAATATGCTTTGCTTTAGTTTTAAGCCAGTATTTTTTAGAAGTCTTTCTTAAACTCACTTCCCATGTACAGGCTTTTATTTCTATGCAGTGAACTTCCAAACTTAGTTTGCCAGGGTTGTCAGAACCAAATGCTGAATCAAGAGGCTTTTCACAAAGCAGGAACCCACAAGACTGAGATCGGACTGCGAGCTGGTTGTTCTTCTCTTAAAAGCCCTCTCCTTGACTCACAGATGGCCTCTATGTCCCCCTGTGTCAGTCTTCTGTCTATCCAGCCACACTTTGGGACTCTCTGTGTTCTAATTTCTCCTTCTTTATATATAGGCACACCAGTAAAATTGGGCTCAATTTAACTGTTCAAAGGTCTAATCTCCTGTTACATTCTGCAATATTAGAAGTGAGGGCTTCAGCTTAGGAACTTGGTGGGAACGGAGCTCAGCCCCCAATACAGGGATGGGTGCATTGTTAAATTGCATGCATGTTGCCAGGTTGCTTTCCTCAAGAGCTGTCTGACCTCGAATTTCCACAGGCAGGGTTCCCCTTTCCCGGCATCCCTGCCAGCCATTATTGGCAGAGCAATTTTCCATCTTGTTAGCCAAGTGGGGCAGTGATACTCCACTGCAGAACCATTGACATTTGGCAGGAGATAAGTCTTTGTCAACGGAGAGTGTCCCATGTACTGTAGGATGTTTAGCTTCTGCCAGGATGCCAGCACAGCATTCCCTCAGTTCCAACAACCAAAAAAATAAAACAAAATAACCCACAACTCTCTACATATTACCAAATTAACCCTCCTGAGGTAGGGCAAAATTGGCCCAAGTGAAGAACCACTGGAATATTGTGATATCTCATAGAGGTTTTTAAAAACATAACAAAACCGTTTTATTTGGAAGTAATGATAAACTACAGAGAAATTGCAGAAATGGTATCTAAAACATCTTCCTATCTTTCATTAAGATTTGAGGTACACCTATCCATGTTTCAGCCTCATTGGCTTTTTTAATTTCAATGTTTTTATATGTTCACTTGTACACTGTGTTCCTCTGCAAAACTTGAAAGGGAATTGCACACTTTACAGCCCCTCACCCCTAGACATTTTGCCGTGTATTTCCTAACAGTTTATTTCCTAACTGTACTACAGTTTAAGGAGGATGACAACATCATATTTCCTCCCTTTGAATGCGATATAACAGACATCAACTTCTGCAGTTAAACATCCATACAGTCACTAGAATAATCCAATGCCTATGTTCCACTTTTGTCAGTGGACACAACAAAGTCCTTTGTACACCTGTTCCCCAGAACAGGGCCCACTCCAAGTTCCCTGTTGCCCTTGGTTATGTATCTTTAGTTACCATGAACCTGGGCATTCCTAGTCTCTCTCAGTCTTTTTTTTTTTAATTTTTTTTACATCAAAGGCACTTTCTGAGGGGTTTGTTTAGATTAGATTATAATTATATACAGAGTGTATGTTCCCATCTGGAATGTTCCACAAATGATACAGTGTCCTTCTCATGTTCTAAGGTATATGATGATTCTCAATGATGGTGATGTGCTGATCATGTCATTGAGGCATGCTTTTCCACTATGTAGCCGCTATTATTTACCTTGAGGCAGATGAACTTACTGTGTGGGTATGCTGTAAGCCTTGAAAATATCTTGATACTCATCAAAAAATATCTATCCTGATTAAGATGCTTTCTGGAACTAGTATTCATTATGGTAGCTGCAAAAATAATTTTCCATCTATAACAACCCAACCCAAAAGTGCTGGGGGGGGGGAACCCTTGTGTTCTGTTATGTTGATGTGTTTTATAAATGGTGTTGTATATATTTTTCATATGCTTATTGGTCAGTTAAGCATCTTCTTTACTGAAATATGTACTTAGATCCTTTGCACACTTGTATTTTTTTTACATATATGGGAAAGGGGTAGCACACATGTACCACAATTCATGCATGAAGAACAGAGGAAAACTTGTGTGCATTTATTCCTTTTCCTCTACCATATGGGTCTTGGGGATAACATCAAGTCATTAAGCTCAGCAGCAAGCTCCTCTACCCAGTAACTTGCTGGCTCCCTTTTGCACACTTCCAAAATTCAAGCCTTTAATCTTTTTATTTTAGACATTCACATGCATTTTAAGAAATAAGCAAAGAGATCCTGGTACCTCTTGTCAAGTTCTTTGCTGATGGTAACAAAACTGCAGTACAGTTTAAGGAGGATGGCAACACTGGTTTGGTGATACAGAATATTTTCATTACCACAAAGATCCCTGTTCACCATTTTATAGCCACAACCTCTTCCCTCCCACCATGCCTTAATTCCCAGGAATCAGTAATCTGTACTTCATTCTATAGTTTTGCCTTTTTAAGATTGCTATATAAATAGAATCAAACACATCTTTTGAAGTTTGACCATTTTTCATTTAGCATAATTCTCTAGAAGTTCATCCAAGTAGTTTATTCAGACTTGTTGCTGAGTAGAATTTCATGGTATGGAGAGACCACATTTTTTAACCACTCACTCATCCACAGACATCTAGGTCATTCCTAATTTGGAACTACTATAGATCATTTAATATTGACAGTATTTTCCATTTTACCAATTCTGGTAGACATGCAGTAAATTCTTTTTGAGAGAGGGTTTCTTTATGTAACAGAGTGCTGAGACTAAAGGCATACACTAACATATCTGGTACAGTAATTTCTTATTATGGTTTAAACTTGTATTTTACCAAAGCATAAAATAATGAGCCATTTTCTACATTCTTCCATTCAGGGAAATATTTATTTAAATTATTTGCTAATTTTCCTTTACTGTTATGTTTTAAGAAGTTCTTCATCATATGCTGAATACAGATCATAAGTCAAATATATGATTTCTTAGTACTTCCCCCCTTCTATAAATATCTGTCTTATCATATTAACATGATCCCTACTGGAACTATTTCTTTATTTTTATTATTTATTTGTCTGTGTGTATGTATATTCACATGTATAGGAGCACATATGTATGTGTGCAGGTGCTTGTAAATATCTAAGGTTGATGTCATAATCTTTCTTGGTTCCTCTTCCACCTTACTCTTTGGGACAGGGTCTTCAAATCAAACCCAGAACTTGCCGTCATGACTAGTCTCAAAAGTCTGTTTCCCATGGAAATCTAATATTAGCTTTCTGAGACTGGCATTATAAGCTGGTTTCCTTGTTCATCTGATATTTATGTGGGCTCTGGAGATCTAAAAATCTGGCCATCTTATGTTTTAACCCTTGAGTCATCTCCTCACAACCTTATGTTTTATTTTTATGAATTTCAATTCCGTGCACCATGTGTGTTCCTGGCATCTGCAGAGGCCAGAAGGTATCAGATCCTTGAAACTGGAGTTAACAGATATTTGTGAGCCACTACAATGGGTGCTGGGAATCAAACCCTGTCCTCTGGAAGAGCAGTTAGTGCACTTAACTGCTGATCCATCTCTCCAGATACACGGAGTATACTTTTTGATTAGAGCTATGAAAAAAATGCCCGCTTCTAGATACTGAATACTTCCTCCTATATTGTCCCTAATGGCTTTATTGAGAAACAACTAACATACTATTCAATTTATCATTTAGATAATGCAATTCAGTAGTTTTGTATAGCCTGAAAGTCTATGTAACCATCATTACCATCAGTTTTAGGATATTTTCATGATATCACAAAGAAAATAAATATTCTTCTTTTCAAATTACTTTTTTATTTAATTTTTTATTTATTACAATTTATTCACTTTGTATCCCAGCTGTAGCCACTCCCTTGTCCCCTCCAAATTCCACCCTCCCTCCCTCATCTCCTCCCATGCCCCTCTCCCAGTCCACTTATCAGTGGGGAGATCCTCCTCCCCTTCCTTCTGATCCTAGTCTATCAGGTCTCATCAGGACTGGCTGCATTGTCTTCCTCTGTGGCCTGGTAAGGCTGCCCCACCCCACCTCAGGGGGAGGTGACCAAAGAGCCAGCCACTGAGTTCATGTCAGAGACAGTCCCTGTTAACATTTTCTAACACTGTCTGCTCCCCCACCCCCTGATTCTGTCCTCTAAGCCTCAGACAATTGCTGATTTACTTTCTATCTCTATAAATTGTATGTTCTAGACAGTTTATATAAATGGAACAATAATAGGTGATCTTTCAAGGCTGGTTTTTCACTTAAAATGTATTCATGGTTCATTCATTCATGTTTGTTGTAGCATGTATCAATATTTCTTCTTAAGGCTCAATAATATTTTATAGTATGTATATACCATATTCTGGTGATCCATTCTTAGTTGGCAAACATTTTGGTTACCTCTACATTTTTGTTATTATTAATAATTTTAAATGAACATTTGTTTAAAAGTTTTATATGAAAATAAGCTTTCATGTCTCTTGAATAAATACATAGGAGCAGAAAGCTGAGCCCAATAGTAACTTCTTTATCTTTCTGAACTGAAGTATTTCATGAAGTGGGTACAGCATTTAACATTCCCATCTGAAGTGTGCAAGAATTAGATAATTTCTCTACATTTTCACCAACCCCTTTAGTAAAACATTTGGTGGGGGGCTGGAGAGATGGCTCAGCAGTAAAGGGCGCTTGTTGCTCTTTCAAAAGACCTGGGCTCAGTTCCCAGTGCTCATATAGTGGCTCATAATTATCCATGACTCAGTTCCAGGGAATCTTATGCCTACTTCTGACTTCTGAAAGCACTATCTGTGCACATGATAAACACATATACATGCAACAAAAACACTAATATACATAAAATAAAATCTAATACACACACATACACACACACACACACAGAGAGAGAGAGAGAGAGAGAGAGAGAGAGAGAGAATCTCTTAATGCCAAGTGGGATGTCATGGTAGTTGGTAGTTGTGATTGTTTTTCTACATAGCTGATGGATGTTAAATAATTTTATGTGTTTGTTGACAACTGTATATTTTCATTACTCTATTTAGAGGCCTTTATTTTTTAAAAGGACAAGGTCTTACTATGTAGCCTTTGATGGCCTGGAAATTTCTATGTAGACCAATCTGGCTTTAAATTCATAGAGATCTTCCTACCTCTGCCTCTGCCTCCCAAGTGCTGGGATTAAAGGTGTGCATCACTATTCCAAGACAAAGATATTTCATTTCTTTCAATTAGAATGTGTATGTGTATATTTGAAGTTTAAGAGTTCTAAATATTCTATATATTGAATTATCTATGTATATGACTATCTATTCCTGCTACAAATATTCTATCAACAAATATTTTTTAAGTATTTTCTCACACCTGTAGATTGCCATCTAACTTTTATTTTTATTTTTGATGATTCCTTTTTATTTTTTTATGTCCATTGGTGTTTTGCTTGCATGTATATCTTTGTGAGAGTATGGGATATCCTGAAACTGGAGTTACAGACAGTTATGAACTGCCATGTGAATGGTGAAAACTGAACCAGGGTCCTCTGGAAGAACAGCCAATGCTCTTAACCTCTTAGCCATCTCTCCAGCCCCTCTTTCTTTATAGTATACAATGAAGCATATATATATATTTTTAATTTATAAAGTTCAATAAACCAGCTCTTTATTTTACTTTTGGCTTATTTTTAAATTTTTTTTTTACAATTTATTCATTTTATATCTCAATTGTAGCTCCCTTCCTCATATTTCCTGGTCCCACCCTCCCTCCCTCTTCTCCCCAACACTTTCCCCCCCTCTTCTCCCCAACACCTTCCCCTAGTCCACTGAAGGGGAGAGTTCTCTTCTCCTACTGAGCCTAGTTTATCAAGTCTCATCAGGATTATCTGGATCCTCTTTTTCTGTGGCCTGGTAAGGCCAAATTGCCAGGGGGAAGAGATCAAAGAGCAGGCAACCAAGTTCATGTCAGAGACGGCCCCTGCTCCCCTTACTTGGGAACTCACATGGAGACTGAGCTGCCTATAGTATGTTAGTTGTTTCTGAGCTGAGGGTCTAGGTCCTCTCCATGCATGATCCTTCGTTGGTATATCAGTCTCTACAACACCTCCCTGGGCTCAGAATTTTTGATTTGTTGGTCTCATTGTGGAGCTCCTGTCCCCTCTGGGTCCTTCTCTATCCCCCTTCTTCCATAAGACTCCATGTGCTCCACCCAAAGTTTAACTATGAGTCTTAGCATCTGCTTTGATCCACTGCTGGGTGGAACCTTTCAGAGGACCTCTATGGTAAGCTCCCATCCTGTTTTCTCTCTTCCACCGCTTCTGGTGTCTGTCCTGTTTGCCATTCTGAATGAGATTTAAGCATCCTCCCTAGGGTCATCCTTGTTGTTTAGCTTCTTTGGGTCTGTAGATTTTAGTATAGTTGTCTATATTATATGACTGAGTATATAGTCTGTGAGTATATACCATGTGTGTCTTTCTGGTTCTGGGTTACCTCACTCAGGATGATATTTTCTAGTTCCATCCTTTTGCCTGCAAATTTCATGACTTCCTTGATTTGATAGCTGAGTAGTATTCCATTGTGCCACAATTTTTGTATTCTTTCTTCTGTTGAGGGACATCTAGGTTGTTTCTTGAATCTGGCTATTACAAACAAAGCTGCTATGAATATAGTTGAGCAAGTGTCCTTGTTGAATGGTAGAGCATCTTACAGGTATATACCGAGGAGTGGTATAGCTGGATTTTTTAAAAAAATTCTTTATTAATTACATTTTATTCAGTTTGTATCTCCCCTGTGGTTTCCTCCTTCCTCCCATCCCTCCCTTCCTCCACCCTCTGCATGCATGCCCCTCCCCAAGTCCACTGATAGGGGAGGACTTCCTTTCCTTCCTTCTGATCCTAGTCAATTAGGTCTCATCAGGAGTGGCTGCATTGTCTTCTTCTGTGGCCTAGTAATGCTGCTTCCCCCTCAGAGAGAGGTAATTAAAGAGCAGGCCAATCAGTTCATGTCAGAGACAGTCCCTGTTCCTATTACAATGGAACCCACTTGGATACTGAACTGCCATGGGCTACATCTGTGCAGGAGTCTTAGGTTATCTCCATGCATAGTCCTTGGTTGGAGTATCAGTCTCAGGAAAGACCCCTGTGCTCAGGTTTTTTGGTTCTGTTGCTCTCCTTGTGGAGTTCCTGTCCTCTCCAGATCTTACTGTTTCCCACTTCTTTCATAAGATTCCCTGCACTCTGCCCAAAGTTTGGCCGTAAGTCTCAGCATCTGCATTGACAGTCTGCAGGGCAGAGCCTTCCACAGGTCCTCTGTGTCAGGCTCCTGACTTGTTCCCTCTTTACTCCTTCTTCTGATGTCCATCCTCTTTGCCTTTCTGGATAGGAATTGAGCTTTTTAGCAAGAGTCCTCCCTCTTGATTAGTTTCTTTAGGTGTACAGATTTTAGTAGGTTTATCCTATATTATATGTCTATATGAGTGAGTATATACCATGTACATCTTTCTGCTTCTGGAATAGCTCACTCAGGATGATCTTTTCCAGATCCCACTATTTACCTGCAAATTTCATGATTTCCTTGTTTTTTTTTGTTGTTGAGTAATATTCCATTGTGTAGATATACCACAATTTGTGCATCTATTCCTCCACTGAGGAGCATCTGGGCTGTTTCCAGCTTCTGGCTATTACAAATAAGGCTGCTACAAACATGGTTGAGCAAATGTCCTTATTGTGTACTTGAGACTCTTTTGGGTATATGCCTAGGAGTGGTATAGCTCTATCTTGAGGAAGTGCTATTCCTATTTGTCTGAGAAAGTGCCAGATTGCTTTCCAGAGTGGTTGTACAAGTTTACATTCCCACCAGCAATGGAGGAGAGTTCCCCTTTTTCCACAACCTCTCCAGCATGTGTTGTCACTTGAGTTTTTTATCTTAGCCATTCTGATGGGTGTAAGGTGAAATCTTAGGGTCGTTTTGGTTTGCATTTCCCTGATGGCTAATGAGGTTGAGGTATAGCTGGATCTTGAGGTAGTGGTATTCTTAATTGTCTGAGAAAGTGCCAGATTTATTTCCAAAGTGGTTGAACAAGTTTGCATTCCCACCAGTAATGGAGGAAGGTTCTCCTTTGTCCATATCCTCTCCAGCATAGGTTGTCACTTGAGTTTTTGATCTTGGCCATTCTAATCAGTGTAAGATGGAATCTCAGAGTTGTTTTGATTTGCATTTCCTTGAAGACTAAGGATGTTGAGCATTTCTTTAAGTATTTCTCTGCCATTACATATTCCTCTGTTGAGAATTCTTTGTTTAGCTGTGTACACCATTTTTAAATTGGGTTGTTTGGTTTATTGGTGTCTAATTTCTTGAGTTCTTTATATATTCTGGGTATTAGCCCTCTGTCAGATGTAGGCTTGGTGAAGATCTTTTCCCACTCTGTAGGCTGTCATTTTGTTCTGATGACAATGTCATTTGCATTACAGAAGCTTTTCAGTTTCATGAGGTCCCATTTATTAATTTTTGTTATTAGAGCTTGAGCTGTTGGTGTTCTGTTCAGGAAGTTGTATCCTGTGCCAATGAGTTCAAGGCTCTTCCCTACTTTTTCTTCTAACAGATTTACTGTGTCTAATTTTATCTTGAGATCTTTGATCCACTTGGACTTTACTTTTGTGCAGGGTGATAGATATGGGTCTATTTGTATTTTTCCACATGTGGATATTCAGTTAGACCAGCATCATTTGTTGAAGATGCTATATTTTTTCCTTTGTATGGTTTTGGCATCTTTACCAAAAATCAGGTGTCTGTAGGTGTGTGGGCTTATTTCTGGACCTTTGGTTTGATTCCATTGATCCACCAGTCTGTTTCTATGCTAGTATCATACCATTTTTATTATGGTTGCTCTACCATACAGCTTGAGATCAGGGATGGAGATACCTCCAGAAGATCTTTTACTGTACAGGGTTGTTTTAACTATTCTGGGGTTTTGTTTTCCATATGAAGTTTGGAATTTTTCTTTCAAGGTCTGTAAAGAATTGTATTAGTAGTTTGATGGAAATTGCATTGACTCTGTAGATTGCTTGTGGTAGGATGATCACTTTTACTATGTTAATCCTACTGATCCATGATCATGGGAGATCTTTCCATCTTCTGATATCTTCTTCCATTTCTTTCTTCAGAGACTTGAAGTCCTTGTCATAAAGTTCTATGACTTGCTTGGTCAGAGTTACACCAAGATACTTTATATTATCAGTGGCGATTTTGAAGGTTGTAGTTTCCCTAATTTCTTTCTCAGCCCATTTGTCATTTGTATACAGTAAGGCTACTGATTTGTTTTTTAGTTAATTTTAATCCAGCTACTTTGCTGAAAGTGTTTATCAGCTGTAGGAGTTCCCTGGTAGAATTTTTGGGGCCACTCATATATACTATCATATATTCTATGAATAGTGATATGTTGGCTTCTTTTCCAATTTAAATCCCCTTGATCTCCTTTAGTTTTCTTATTGCTCTAGCTAGGACTTCATGTACTATGTTGAAGAGATATGGATAGAGTGGGCAGCCTTGCCTTCTTCCTAATTTCAGTGGAATTGATTTCAATTTCTCTCTGTTTCATTTGATGTTGGCTATAGGCTTGCTGTATTATGCCTTTACTATGTTTAGGTATGTGCCTTGTATCCCTGATCTCTCCAAGACTTTAAATATGAATGGGTGTTGTACTTTATCAAATGCTTTTTCGGCATCTAAGGAGATGATCATGTATTTTTTTTTCCTTTCAGTTTGTTTATATGGCGGATTACCTTGATGGATTTTCATATATTGAACCACCCCTGCATGCTAGGGATGAAGCCTCCTTGGTCAAGGTGGATATCTTTGATGTGTTTTTGGATTCAGTTTGCGAGTATTTTACTGAATATTTTTGTGTCAATATTCATAAAAGAAACTCGTCTGAAATTCTCTTTTTTGTGAGGTTTAGGTGTCAAGGTGACTGTGGCCTTAAAGAATGAGTTTGGTAATGTTCCTTCTTTTTCTATTTTGTGGAATAGTTTGAAGAGTATTAGTATTAGCTCTTCTTTGAAGGTCTGATAGAGTTCTGAGATGAAAACATCTGGCTCTCTCTCTCTATTTTTTTTGATAAGAGACTTTTAATGACTGCTTCTATTTCCTTAGGGGATATAGGACTATTTAGTTCATTTACCTGATCTTGATTTGGTTTTGGTAAGTGGAATCTATCAAGAAAATTGCCCATTTCATTTAGAGTTTCAAATTTTGAGGCATTTAGGCTTTTGAAGTAAGACCTAATGATTGTTTGGGTTTCCTCAGTTTCTGGCATTATGTCTCCCTTTTCATTTCTAATTTTACTGATTTGGATAGCGTCTTCCTGCCTTTTAGTTAGTTTGGCTAAAGGTTTATCTATCTTGTTGCTTTTCCCAAAAAACTAGCTTTTGGGTTCATTGATTGTTTGAATTGTTCTTTGTTTCTAGTTCATTGATTTCAGCCCTGAGTTTGATTATTTCCAGTCTACTCCTCTTGGGTATGTCTGCTTCTTTCTTTTTCCCCTAGGGCTTTCAGGTGAGCTGTTAAGTTGCTTGTATGAAATGTTTTGAATTTCTTTATGAAGACACATAGTGATATGAACTTTCCTCTTAGTGCTGCTTTCATTGTGTCCCATAAGTTTGGGTATATTGTGCCTTCATTTTCACTGAATTCTAGAAAGTCTTTAATTTCTTTCCTTCTTCTCTGACAGCTGTCATTGTGTAGAAAGTAGTTCAGTTTCCATGCATGTGTAGGCATTTTGCTATTTCTGTTGTTATTTAGGTCCAGCTTTCGTCCATGGTGTTCTGATAAGATAACAAGGGATTATTTCAATCTTCTTGTATCTGTTGAGTCTTGCTTTGTGACTGACTCTATGGTCTATTTTGGAGAAGGTTCCATGAAGTGCTGAGATGAAGGTAAATTTTTTTTGTGTGTTTGGGTGAAAAGTTCTGTAGATGCCTGTTAGGTCCATTTGATCCAAGACATCTGTTAGTGTCATTGTTTCTTTGTTCAGTTTCTGTTTCATCAATGTCCTTTGGTGATTGTGGGGTGTTGAAGTCTCCCAGTATTAATTTGTGGGGATCTATGTGTAGTTTAAGCTTTGTTAATGCTTCTTTTACAAATGTGGATGTCATTGTATTTAGGCCATAGGTGTTCAGAATTGAGATGTCTTCTTGCTGGAATTTTCCTTTCATGTGTATGACATGACTTTCCTCATCTTTTTGGATTAATTTCAGTTGAAAGTCTATTATAATAGCTATTAGAATGGTTACTCCTGCTTGCTTCTTGGGTCTCTTTTCTTGGAAACAGGCCTTAGATAACTGGGTTCTGGAGATGCCATATTGCTTTGGCTTTTGATTGTATGTGTTTTCTGGCCTTTACCCATTGGCCTGTCTCAGATGTTGGCTGGTAGTTTCTGGTACCTGCTGCATTCCTGGAGGTTGGGTTAGTGTGGGAAATCCCCTGGACAGGAAGCTGATAGTTACTAAAGGAGTCCTCCTGAGATTTTTGGGTATGATCTCTAAATGGCTGGTGGTTCTCAGGGAATTGCTGCAGCTCTCCACTGGTGTATGATCCTGTTGGCTAACTTGACTCCTCAAGAGCTCTCCTGTCACTAGGAAAAGCACCAGAGACAGCTGCCCTGCCACTGGCTTTCTTGCTCTGAATTTAATAAGCTGCAGCTGCTCAGATTCTGTGTTTGCTGGATGTAGCCATCTTGAAGAACCAGCAAGCCCAGAGGTGTGGTCGGTCTCAGTAGGGAGACAGGTTGAGCATTGGAACATTGTCTGGGGCTGGTCCCATGGCTCCCAGACATCCATCCATAGGTCTGAGGTTAGGATCCATGCCCCAGTATCCAGAAGGCAATCAGTGACTAGTGAGCACAGCACACAGGCATATGACTAGAGACTAGAGACCCTGAGCCTGTGAGAACCCAGGCTCTGGGGATTACCTGGTGACCTGAGGTTGGACCTGATTGTTTTCCTCACCATGGTTTTTCCTCTCAACTGGGAGACCCAGTCTCTGGTGTTTTGGGGCCAACAGTTCAGACTGGGAAAGTGAGTGCAGCACGAAGGCATGTGGCTATGCACTGGAGACCAAGAACCTGCAGAAACCCAGGAACTTTTTCTGGGGTTAGCTGAGTGACCTGAGGTCAGACCCAATTATTTCCTCTCACCTGGAGAATATAATCACTGGTGTTTTGAGGCCCAAAGTTCAGTCTGTTGGTCACTGTGCAGTCACTGCTTCCCTGCTGATCAGACACAGTGTGCTATCGGTGCTGCCATCTTGGATCCTCCTTACTTTTGGTTTATATATAAAAAAACTTTTGCCAAACTTTTGTTTACAAAGATTTGGTTTTATATTGTTTTGTAAAATTCTATATCTTTATTTGCTATTTTTAAGTCAAGATCCATTTTGTACTTTTACATATCATGACAAAGAATGATTCACTTTATTTCCCTTGCATATATAACCAGCTGTTGAAGAAAAACTCTGTTCAAAAGATTGTTCATTCCCTTACTTAATGCTATTCCACCTTTATCAAAAGTCCATTAACCATAGCTATCTGGTTTTGTTTTTAGACTCTAATTTTATCCCCTCTAATGTTTATTTGATGCCATGATCATACTGCCTTGTTAGTTTGTAGTAAATTTATATATTGAGAAGTATTATCCCTTTTTTTATTTGAGTGATTTTCACGATTGCTTTAGCTATTGTGAGTCATTTGGGTTTTGTGTAATTTTAAACACCGCTTATCATTACCCAGAGAAGCCAAGTGATATTTTTGTAAGGATTAGATCTCTACATAATTATGAAAACTATTGCTGTCTTAGCTTCAAACTTTCCAGTACATAAACACAAGTTATATTTCTATTTATTTAGATCTGTACTTTCAGTGGTGTCTTGTCACTCTTAAAGTATAACTTTTATATGTATTTTGTTAAATCTATTAAATTTTTTATTATGGTAAAAGAGCCCAAAACTTTATCTTAATAATTTTAAGTGTATTTCTGTGGCATTAAGTAATTTGCAACTTAATCATTTTTATATTATAAATTGAATTTCTCTTAATTTTATTGGTCCCTCATAGTGCATAGAAATATAATTGATTTTTATATGCTGCAAACTTGCTGGAGTTGTTTCTTAGGTCTTTGGTGATATCTACAAAGACAGTGTTATTTGCTTCCAATCTTGGTTTTTTCCTTGCCTAGTTATCTTGAGAAGAACCTCTATATAATATTTAATAAAAGTGATGAAGTATATCCACTTGACTTAATTGAAAGTATTTTTCTTTTCTGAGATAGTTATACGATTCAAGATGACATCTATCTTTCTTACAGTTGTGTGCCACTATATTCAGTTAACTTATTCTTGATCTAAAGGGAAAGCACTTCATATTCTACTATTAAGTATAATATCAGGCACTGTTTTTGTTTGTACACAGTGTCTTCTGTAGCCCAGGTTGGTCTCAACTGCTCTCACTGTGCAGCTGAAAATGACCTTGAGCTTCTAAACCTTCTCACCTCCACTTTTGGAGTATTGAGATTACCACCACATCCTTTTTCTCTGGAGCTAAAGATTGCTCCCATGCCTTTGCATGGTAGACAAGCATGCTACTAACTGAACTATATCCCCAGCACCAGGTGTGGTTTTTAGCAGGTGTCTTTCATCAAGTTGAAAATGTTTCTATTTCTAGTACCTCATATGGCTCAGTTGTTTCCTCCAATCAGGGATGGGTGTTTAACTTTTTCAAATGCCTTTTATTCTATTTGTATATACTGTAGATGGAAAGACAGTGTTTCTCAAAGTTCATAGATTGAAATCTTAACTGCCAATGTTATGATAAGTGAAATACTGTACATGATTAGGCCTTTATGAATGGGATTATCTTATAAGGAAACCTCAGAAAACTTTGTGTCCTAAAGGAGTGTATGTGAATGTAGGTATGTGCATGCCATGACAGGCATCTGGAAACCAGAAGACAACTCTCTGGAATCAGTCATCTTCTTCAACCAATGAGAATCCCAGAAATCAAACTTGAATTGTCAGGCTTGTTTGAAGGTGTTGAGCCATCTCACCAGCCCATTTTTTTTGAGATGGTGTCTTACTATGTGGCCCATGGTGATCTCAAATTCATAAGCCTCCCAGGAGCTGCGCTGTAGGTATCTTAGTTCTCATATAGTAGATTTTTATAATATAAATTAATTGCTTTCTTAATTCAAGAATATTATGATTTATCAAGAAATGCTATGATTTATGTAATTAGTTTTTATTTTAATAATATGGTTTCTCTTGTCTGGTTGTTTTGTTTTACTTTGAATGGTTTGTATATTATATCTTGCTGTTTCTTGAATTTTTTCCTTTTCATTGAGAGGTGAAGGTCACATTTTATCCCTTGACTCTAGACAAGGATTGTGTGTTCTGCAGAGTGCCACAGAGCCTTATGTGTTCTACAGTAATCACTGGATAAAAATTCTGTAATCACTTTCTTTAAAAAGTGTGTGTGTGTGTGTGTGTGTGTGTGTGTGTGTGTGTGCGCACATGTGAGCATTTGGTGTATGTGTGTGCAAGAACATTTACTCACCTATGCATGTATATATAGTAGCCAGAGGTTGACATTGGTGTCTTCATCATTCACTCTCCACCTTATTTTTTTCAGACAAGGTCTTTCATTGAACATGGAGAGTCCTACTTCGATAGGTGGGCTGACCAGTAAGTTCCCAGGAGCTGCTTGTTTTGACCTTCCCTGCCCTAACCCCCATGCCCAGTAGTGGAGTTACAGGCATGAGATGACATATCTGGCTTTTATGTGCTAGGAATCTGAACCCAAGTCCTTATGCTTGCACTGCAAATGATTTGCTCACAAGCCATCTATCCGGCCCAAAGTAAATCCTTCCTAGCCAGAAAATCAGCAACACTGCTATGGAATCATGTATCACTCTTGAGTTGTCTAATTTTCTATTCATTTGCCAGTAATTCCTTTGGTGTATTTTAGACTTATGGTATTTGTTATATCTATCATCTTTTACTTTTTAGACTTTTTTATTTCTTTCTGTTGAATTGATTCCTTTATCACCATAAATGCCTCTTGTTGTCTCTAGTAGAATAGTTGGTTTTGTCTGATTATAGAAGAGTCATATAAACTTTTGACATATCCTGGTTTGCTTTCACACATTATTTTCTTCTATCCTTTCACTTTCAACCTACTTGTGTCTTGGAATCTAGACTGCATCTATTGTAAAATGAGCACACTTGAATGCTCTTTTGTAGGCAGTCTTTATTGAAGCCTTCATTTGTATATAATATAATTCTTGATAAAGTAAGATAACTGTTAACCACATTGCTATACTATTCTCTGCCATATTTCTTCTGTACCTCCTTTATTGTGTTCAGTGTGTTAAACATATATATTCTAGTATACTCTTTTCACTTCATTGCTAATTTCTTCTCCCTATTCAAAACATTATTTTCTTAGTAGTATAATCTGGTGGGGGATGAGGATTATAAGATACCTCTTAAGTGAAAACAAGTGCTTCAGCTTAAAGTCTCTTAAAGTGTTTTTATGTGCTCTTTTCTTTTCTTTTTAGCAATTCGTGTGTGTGTGTGTGTGTGTGTAGTTACTCCTTGGTAAAATTTGTGGTAACATACTATGATATGGTAGCTAAAAGATCTCTGAGGTTCTATTCATTGTTCTTTTTTACTCTTCTTTATGTCCTTTAAACTGAATAATTTTATGTATCTGTGTTTACATTCATTGATTTTTTTTTCTCTCTGCTCCCAGCCTGTCTTGTTGTTTGGCCCTACAAGTAAGATTTTCATTTAAGCTATTGCTGTTTGTACTTACTGAACTTTATAATGCATTTCTTTATTAACATTTTCATTTGATGAGTTGTTGTCATAATACTTTAATTTCAGTGTTTAAAACAAAGTTTATTTTAGTTCTCTGGGCATATTTATACTTTGAAATCTTGGCCTACTGAAACTAGTATTTAGCCTTCTTGAGTGATCATTTCTATTTACTAATCTTTAATCTCTCTATCCTAGCCTCCTTTCTCCACTTAGGATGATATTTTGATTGTAGGAACACTATATTTGATTTCTTTCCCATCTGCGTGGGCAATTGCTTGTTTCTGCCATGCCTGTGCCAATTTTGCTTCTATGGTGTTTGCATTTCCCTGAAGTGTGTGTATCTGATTTATCTGTGCGTTTTCTCTTTAGAAAATGACTGTCTTTGTTTTTAAAGCTTGGTTTAATTGATCAGCTTAAGCTACCATTAGTCAAAGGCTTTGTTTTAAGTATCTCAATCTGGTAAATCTTCCAGCTTTTCCTGAAAGGACCTTTCCTTGGGAGTTCCATTCAACATTTGGGCTCTTTATAGCTGTCCTTTGTTTTACTGTCTTGTCTGTACAGTGTCTCTCAGTCAGCAATGTCGATAAAGACAGTACCTCTGGTCTTTCTCGAGAGTACAGACCATCTTCCATATCTCCAAGAATTTCTTTGAAATGTTTTAATTATCTTTGCCTCAACCAGTACTGGAACATCAGATTGCTATAATGGTGGCTTTACACATTATATGTACTGAGAACACTATTTTTTTTGACATAGGACATAAGGTTTATAATAGAGCTCAAATCAAGTTAAGCCTCTTCATCAGAAGAAAAGCTGCTGGTCCTCAAGGCTATTGTAATTATCTGGGTATGGGAAAGACAGCCTCAGGTTAAATTGCCACAGACCTTGCAGTTTCTATGGAGATTTATCTTTGTAACTTTTTGGAGGGGGGATTAAATCAGGGCTTCACAACTGGAATATGTACCCTGCTCTACAACCCTAATGTTTTTCTTGAATAAGAACTTTTTAATTTGTAATTTCCAATTCTGAAATGGTTGTTTTTTTTTTTTTAGAATCTTGTCCAGTTTTACCATTGACTTTGCTATTTGTTTGCATAAAGCAGTGGTTCTCAACCTTTGTAATGCTGTGACCCTTTAATACAGTTGCTCATGTTATGGTGTCACACATCTATAAAATATTTTTTTGCTACTTCATAACTGTAATTTTACTACTGTTATGAATCATAATGTAAATATCTGATTTACAGGATTTTTGATATGTGATCCTTTGAGAGGGTTGTTTGACCTCTCAAAGGGGTCATGACATAAAATTTGAGAACTGCTGTTTTATTGAAATGGAGGTTTGCTATTAGCTAGGCTGTCATTCTTACTAAATCCTTCTCCCAAGAACCTGGAACTATGGGTATCACTACCATGCTGAGACTTTAGCCTATGCTTAAGATACAGTTCTTGAAATTCACAGGCAAATGGTGGGACCTAGAAATGATCATCCTGAGTGAGGTATCCCAAAAAACAGAAAGACACACATGGTATATACTCACTTATATAGACCTATAAGATAGGATAAATATACTGAAATCTATCCACCTAAAGAAGATAAACAAGAAAGAGGACCCAGGGTATGATGATCAATCCTCACTTAGAAAGACAAATGGGGTGGACATTGGCTGTAGGAACAAACAAGTAACAGGACAGGAACCTACTGCAGAGGGCCTCTGAAAGACTCTTCCTAGCAGTGTATCAAAACAGATATTAAGACTCATAACCAAACCTCCAACAGAATGCAGGGAACCAAAAAAAAAAGGGGGGGGGAGTTAATACAACCTGGAGAGGACAGAAGTTCTACAAGGACCAAATATATCTGGGCACAGAGGTCTTTTATGAAACTGTTTCTCCAAAAAAGGACCATGTATGGATTCAACCTAGAGCCCCTGCTCAGACGTAGCCCTTGGTAGTTCAGTATCCAAGTGGGTACCCTAACTAGGGGAACAGGGACTATTTCTGACATGAACTCGATGGTGGGCTCTTTGACCCCCCCCCCAACGGGGAGAAGCAGCCTTCCTAGGCCACAGAGGAGGACTTTGTAGCCAGTCCCGAAGACACCTGATAAACCAGTATCAGATGTAAGGGGAGGAGGTTCTCCCTTATCAGTGGACTTGAAAAGGGGCAGGAGATGAGGGTGGGAGAGTGGTAATGGGAGGGAAAGAGGGTGTGGGATACAGCAGGGATACAAAGTTAACAAACTGTAACTAATATTAAAAAAATAAAAATAAGATATGGTTCTTATTCCACTGTTTTTTAGAAGCCATCCACATGTTAATTTTTAAAATACTGGGAATATCAACATACTTCTAAAAGTCAAAATTATACAAAAGGACCTACTAAGAGAAGCTTTTTCCTCCCACATCCCTTCCATAGTCATAACTCCCAACTCTTGTAGTTAACAAATTTTAGTGTTTTCTAGTATAGAGAAATACTTTTCTCATTTCAATTTCATTATTTAAAGTTTATCACTTACCCAAAGATAGTTTTTCATTCCTTGTAGTATTTGCATAGTATTCCTTTCAATTAATCTCTTCTGTATGTGTAGCTGATTTTTAGGTGGAATTTTTACTCATTATTTTGTGGTTTTCAGTTCTGAAATATCACCACCAACTACAATTAGAAGCATTCTTTGCTCTCTTTGTGTTCAGGATTTACTGTGCATACAACTTTACTGAGCTACTTTATTAACTATTGTAGATCCCATAAGAATCTCTCTATATAAAATTATATAATATGTAAATAGCTTTGCCCTTTTCTTCCCAGTTTGGATATTATTTAATGATTATAGCCAAATCTTTTGGTACACCACTTACTAGCTTCGGAAAATGCATATTTCATTATCTCTCTGACTGGGGAAGTTTCCAGTGTTTTGCCATTGTCCATCGTGTCTGGTATGGACTTTTCCATGAATGCCCATTATCACATTTTCCAAGTTCCTCTCAATCCCTAATTTTCTGATTATTTTTATTTTGACATTGAATTTTACCAAATTTGTTGATATCAACTGATGTGGTTTTATGGTTGTACATGATTTCCCTCATTGTTCTATGAAAACAAAGATAATCCCTGATGATTGATTCAACTTAGTTTTTGTTTGTTTCTTTTTTACTTTATAACACAATGAAATTGGTAAACTATCAGGGGAAACTGTACTTTCAGTTTTGGTCTCCTGTCCCCTCTAGGTCTTTCTATCTCCCCATTCTTCCTTCTTAGTTTAGAAAAGTGGTAATATACTCCCTTGTGATGCCAGGAAACAACACCAAGTTCTAGCTCCAAGTCAGCCATGAGATCATGATGGTAAACAATGAATACTCAACAGAATACCATATTCCTAAACCATGGAGTCTGGTAGGGTAGGTATGATAAATGCATTTTCAGATTATATTTTCAGCTTTTGATGGTTTTGTCAGAATGTAACCCCTCTGAATTTTCATTTGTAATATACTGGTCTATATTCTTCTAATTACTACTTCTATGTTCCTGATATAAATCCTCTTTGGTCATGGTGAATAATATTTTTATATGCTACTGCATTTGGTTTAGTGGTACATGGTCAAGAACATTTGCATCTATACATTATACTCTTATGTAGTGTTCCTTTCTTGTGGTATATTTTATTTACTTTAGAGTCAGAGTAACTCATAGAATATATTATAAAAGGCTACCTCTTCTGTTTTTTGTTTCTTTATAAGAATTGGTCTTTAACATTTTGACATAATTCAAAGAAGCCTTATAGTACTAAGTATTTTCTCTTTTGAGAGAAAAATCTTGTTTTTTAAGATTGATTCTTAAACATTTTTATGAGTATGGGAGATTTGCATGTATGTATATCTGTACACCATATCAGATGGTTATGAGCTGCCACATGGGTGCTGAGAAATCAACCTGAATCCTTCGAAAGAGCAGCTTGTGCTTCTTAACTACTGAGCAACCTCTCCAGTGTTGTTTAGTATTTTCTTCACAAGGTTTTATGGTTTCAATGCTTTTACTTTTTGCATGTATGTCCATAACTGCTTTATCTTTGCAAGTCAATGTTGATAACTTATATTTGCTATTTTTATTTTTCTCAAGAGAGGGTTTCTCTTCATAGCCCAGGCCACCTTGAAACTTTCTCTGTAGAACATGGTGGCCTTGAACTCATAGAGATCCACCTGCTTCTGCTTTGGCTTGTGCCACCACTATTCGCTATTTGTATTTTCTAACAGTTTATCTGTTTTATATACATTATTTCACTTGTTGGCATCCTGATTTTGTAATTCTTTTTATTCTGTAAAATAAGTAGTAATGTTATTACCTTCTCTAGTAACACTAACACTTTCAACTCCTGTTTTTTTTATTAGTTTAGCTAAAGGTTTCTAGTTATTGATAACTTTCCAAAAGTAACCCAACTTGTGTTTAGTGGACTTATGTTTTAAGTGTGTATTTCACTTTTATGAGTATTGTTTCATTTTTCTGCTAACTCTGGGTTTAGCATGTTCTTTTATGTAGCTCTCTGAAGTGAAAAATTGTATCACTGATTTTTTTTTCTTAATGTAGTTATAGCTATTTTTTTTCCTGGGAAATTATTTCATTATCTTTCATAATTTTTGCTGTAGTATGTCTTAAATTTAGTTTATAATGCATTTTTAAATTTTTCTTGGAACTTCTTTAGCTCAGTGTCTAAAGTGTGTGTTGTTTTATTTCCAGATCCGTTACTGTTTTAACATATCCTGGATTCATGCAATTGTGGTTAGAAAAGAACTTTTCTTCTCTTTCTATCTTATGAATACATTTATAACATATAGGCTAGGGTCACGTGGAAGGGGAAGAAGACTGCCCCTATCAGTGGACTGAGTGAGGGGCATGGGAGGAAAAGAGGGAGGACAGGTGGGATTGGGAGGGGACGAGGGAGGGGGCTGATACAAGTGAATAAATTGTAATTAATAAAAAATAAATTAAATTAGTAAAAAAACATTATCTGCCATAGAGGACATTTTATGCACATTTGTGAAGACTGTACCTTCTGTTTTTCAAGTCTACATGTTCTATAGATGTAGTCAGCTACAGTATTATTTATGCTTTCTGTATCATCAGTCTTTCTGGTTGTTGTATACATTATTTTTTTCTTATAAAATAAATTTCTATGTATATTTAAGGTATACACTATGTTATAAAATAGAAGGGAATATATTGCTCATATAGTACAAATTTTGAGAACAAGATAGGTATGTTGGCACACATCTGTAATTCCAGCATTTGAGAGGTGGGAACAGAAAAATAATGAGTTTAAAGCTAATTAAAAGCTTGCTGGAACTACATAGTAAGATCTAGTCTCACTGAGTTTATTAACCAAACTTTAGGGCAGGTCTAGAAGTAGTTGGTGAAAACAAATACACAGAAACTCTACACGGTTTTGGGTTTTTTTTGTTTTGTTTTGTTAGTGAGTGTGTATTTGTGTATGTGTGGTTTCTGTGTGTATATGTGTGTGTTGGATGTATGTTTTGTGTGTATGTGTGTGTGTGTGCTGTGTGTGGTTGATAAACTTAGTGATACTCTATTGGGGAAAAAAAACTGATTTTCCCTTTGCCAGTGGAAGTCAATTGGAAATTGTTTCTTGGTTAGTGGTCATCAAACACTTTTATCTGCTGTTATCTTTTATCAGTAAAAGGCATTCGTTTGTTTTGTATTTTGTTTCTTATTCCAGTTAACTGAAGATTCTGAATTGAACTGCTAGTCTTTTCTAGGCAACAATAACCAAGAATAAGTGAAGATTTTTGGGGTTTTGTTGTTATTATTGTATATATTTAGACTATGCACAGTCGTGTTTACACTGGTATTTAGCAACCTTATGAACATTGATTTGCTTTCCCTATTAAACTTTTAAATTGCTGTTAAAAATATCTAAAACCTCAAAAAAAAAACACAACTATGATCTTTAGACTTTCTTTTTCTCTGATCTGCTACTTTGTATCCTTTTACCTACACCTAAAACCTCATTCTTCTTAACCACTGCTTTATTGTATACGCATATATACTTAAAGCCAGTTTCCATTTTTAAAATTCTACATAAAAATGATGACATGTGATAGTTTTCATTTTTGAGTGGCTTATTTCTGTTAACATATGATCACCAAAGTCCATTCTATTTTGTGGAAAATGACAAGATCACCTTAATATTGCATGCTAAATAATATTCTGTTGTATGCCAAAGTTTGATCTGTTCATTACCAATGGACACTTATATTGTGTATATACCTTGGCTACAATTAACATGAGAGTGAAAATATCTTTAGGTGATTAATTTCTTTCAGGATATAATCAAAAGAGAAATTTCTGGGTCATTCAGAAGCTCTCTTTTTAAGGTTATGTAGGAAAATCCATTTTGCATTCTATAATGGCTATACCAAAACATATCCCATCAACACAGTGGAAGTGCAGCATTTTGTACATTCTTTTATTGTGTGTGTGTGAACACATATGCTGTCTGCAGGCAAGTGTGTGCCATGGCATATGTATGGAAGTCAGAGGATAACTTTCAGGAGTTGGTTATGTCCACTGTAGATTTGAAGAACTTATCTCAGGTCACCAGGTATGGTGGTTTGAATGAAAATGGGCCCCATAGGCTCACAGGGAGTGACACAATTTGGAGATGTGGCCTTGTGGGAGAAAGTGTGTTAATGGGGGTGATCTTTGAGGTTTCAGAAGCTCAAGCCTGGCCCAGTGTCATTTTCCCCTTTTGCCTGCTGATCTAAATATAGAACTCTTAGCTCCTTTCCTAACATCATGTCTGCCTGCATGCTTCCTGCCATAATGGACTATACCTCTGAACTGGAAGCCAGCCCCAATTAAATATTTTTCTTTCAAAGAGTTGCTGTCATCATGGTGTCTCTTCACAGTAATAGAAGCCCTAACTAAGACAGCAGGCTTACAAAAAGTGCTTTTATCTTTAGTGTGTGTATGTGTGTGTGTTTTCTTCCAACTCATATATTGCTTTTTAATTTTGTTCATTTTTTCCTTTATTGTGAAGCTTTTAAGATTTTGTTGTTTAGTTCACTTAAATAGCGCTATCTATTGTGTTAAAAATCCAAAATATCAGTGCCAAGATGCTTTCCCCACATATTCTAGGAGTTTGTGGCCTTAGATTTTACATTTAGTTTTCTTATCTGTTTTGAGTTTACTTATTTATGTATTTATTGGTTTATTTTGAGACAGAGTCTCACATAGCCTCAAACTTTTTATGTGGCCAAAAATGACTGATTCTCCTACTTTTCCCTTCAATGAGTGCTGAAATTATAATGAAGAGCCACCACATCTGGGTTTTTAGTTTATGTTTTAGTCATTTTGAGTTGATGATGATTTTCCCAGTACCACTTATTGAAGATATAATCCATTACCCATTGTCTCTTCTTGATACTTTTGTCAAAATCTACTTGAATTCATGTATTTGGATTTATTCCTGGGTTCTCTTTTCTGTTCCACTCATCAGTATTTCTATTTTTATACCAATAGCATGCTGATATTCTTTTTCTTTTTCTTTTTTCTTTTTTTTCTTTTTTTTTTTTTTTTTTGCCTATTTGGATTTACACGAAATGCACAGTCTGTCTATGTAGCTAGCCCAGGATGGACTGAACTTGCTATGTAACCCAGATTTGCACTAATTGTATAAAAATCTGCTTGTCACTGCCTCCTGAGTTCTGGGATTAAAGGTGTGTGCCACCTGGCCTGGCTCAAATTTACTGCTAAGTGTATTTTTGGTGCTAATACAAATTAGAGATTATTCTAAATTATCTGAAGAAATGTAGTTAGTTCTTACATATTGCCTCTTTGATGTATTCATTTATTAATTTTAACATTTCTGTACTCGTCAATCTTTTTCACACATAGGATTAATTCATTGGCAAATATTACTTCCTTGTTCCAGGATACCTTTTATTTCTTTTTTATTGAGTCATTCTGTATATTCTATATTACTTTGAATATAAGTGCGAAGAACAGGCATCTGTGCCTTGTACTCTATCTTAGAAGAAAAGTTCTATTTTCTAATTTTTTTTTTAAATCGGGGGTTTTCATAAGTAGCTTTTGCCATTTGAGGAACTTTCAATACATAAACTGGTAGGTGAATGTAAAAAATGATGATTTTATATAGTTCTTTTTCCTCATCAGTTGAAAAGATTGTTGTCAGGTGTTTTAATCTATTATATGCTATTTTACATTGGCATATATATGTGTGTGTGTGTAGGTATATATATACACATACCTATATATGTATAGATATATAATCTGTATGTATATATAATCTGTATGATTAAAAGAAAAAGGACAAACTCTTGGACCACTCAGGAAAAAAAGAATACTCAACATCAGAAATTAAAGTGAGGTCATTGAAAATGGAAAGGCATGTAAAGTAGTATTCTGAGTATTATAATAAAATAGATGATGTAAAGGAAAAGGTACTTCCTAGGAAAATCCAATGAACCAGAAATGAATCAGGAAGGAATAACTCAAAAAGACAAATAACCATAATATCAAAATCATTGCTAAACACTGGGAAATATTCTAATAAAACTATCTCAAAGAAAAACATAAAAATGAATATTTTCTAATAAATTTTATGAGGCCAGTATCGCTATGATAGATAATTTGGAGGCACACACACAAAAAAATATTCCACAAGCTAATACTGCTATTAAAGATTGAGGTTCTAATATTTAAAAAAATACTAGCAAACTAAATTCAATACTATATCAAGATTACACATCATAGTTTACAGTTAATCATTGACAGGAAAGAACTACAATTTTGAAAGCTTTTTATCATTTTACATACATTTTTATCCTTCCCTCATTTCCATATTGAGTATTTTTAATGCACCTTAATAGTAATGTGCCATTACAATACTGTATCAAAATATCTGTGTGTTGAAGACTATACTTTTTGACTATACTTTTTGTAACATACCACCTGCCCCCATATATGTGCAGCTTTGCATGTTATCAAACAGAACAATTGTTATAATGAATGAGAATACATTTACACTTAATTATCACCCAAAGGCTATGGTTGACATTAGAGTTTGACTTTTTCTGAACACATAAATAATGCACATATACAATTTAGTATATAGATAAATATATTTTCACTGCAATAAAATTCCTACTTTATCTATCTTTTATTCCCTTCATTTCCTGGCACCCACTAAACATTTTATCATAATTTTGCCTTTACCAGAATGACATATATTTGGAATTTTAAAGCAGATAACCCATTTAGATTGCCTTCATTTCACAAAGCAACAAGCATTTAAATTTACTGTTTTTTCATGACTTGATAGATTATTTCTTTTTAGTGGTAACATTCCATTATTTTTATGTACCAGGTTTTGTTTTGTTTTTTGCTTTCTATACAAAAGACATCTTGGTTGCTTCCAACTCTTTTTTTGATGGATTTAATAGCTTTATTATTAAAGAGAGAGATACATCCATTCTTGTGGCACTGTTCCATTTTTATGAAACAACATACAATTAAGGTGAACCTAAAACTAAATACTTAACTATTTTCCAGTGTTTTATTTACCTACACACATGCCTGTATTCATATACATATGTGTATGAATTTGAACACTGCATTTTTTTAGTTGTTATGGAAGAAAGTGTGCATAAGACATGCTTTATGTCTTTGAGGAGGCTACTACTATTTCTTCATGGCAGCCACAGGCTGGCTCCCTTTGTACTCCAGTTCTAAAGGGTGCACTATTCCAGAAACTTCTTGTATATTCTGCAGACCAGCATTCTCATATGTACAGAGCCCACACTTGGAGACGTTTTTTTGCTGGTGAACAGAACTGAAATACTGTACCATGTCTGTTCCTGAGGTGTGACTTGTAAGTGGTGTAAAGAGCTCCTAGTTTGTGATGCTTCCCTCTGACTGCACAGTTTACACCTTCCACTCTTCCTTTGGGATCAGGTTTACATTCCTTTAGGATGATTCTCCAGGCTTCTTTAGCTAGCTTCTCTATTATATATGTTTATCTTTCTATGTGAACATATATTTTCATCTCCTTTGGGAAAATACCAAGTATTTGACTGTTGGAATGGAAAGCCAAAGTATATTTTGTTTCATAAAAGGCCACTAAGTTATATTCCAAAATGGCTATTTTGTTTTAACTTCCCATCAGGAAAAGAATGGGAATTTCAGCTCCACTTCTATAGAATATTTGGTGCTGCCCTTATTCCAAATTCAAGACATTCTAATAGGAATGTTAGAGCATCTCAGTTTTGGTTTTATCCTCATTTTCCTAATGACATGAGATGTCAAGTATAATTCCATGAGTTTGTTTGCTATTATAATAATGATATGACTGGTCAGTTTTTTTCTTTATCAAATTGTTTTCTCATTGATAAGTTTTTGAAATTCTTTGCATGTTTTGGAAAGACTTTTGTAAATTTTTAGTAAAATTTTTTCCCATCCTGTTATGTGGCTATTCATTTCCTTGTTAGTATATTTTGCAGAGTACTAATTTTTAAGCTTAGTTTATCTATTCTTTCATAAAATAGGCCTTTGAAGTTCTACCTATAACTTCCTCACCTAACCAGAGGTTGTTATCATCAACAAACTACAATTGCTACATCTTCTTCTAGACTTTTGTTTAGCTTTAAATTTCAATTCTTTTTCTTGAAGTAAGATACATTTTACATAAAAGTTGCGTTCTGTAAGTATCCGTTTCATTAGTAAATGTGCAATTGCTAAGTTGAGTCACTATTTCCCAAAACTCTTCATTTAGAGATAGAAAATTCTCTACGGAAAAATAGCTTTCTATTCTCTCCCTCTTTCAAGAAACCTGCATTCTTTCATTTTTGTAATTTTAAAACTAAATAACATACATAGAATATGTTTGCATTTGTCACATATTTCATTATACACATCCTCAGTTTCAACTACATTTTAGCATGTTTATGAGTTTCTTTTTTATTTAAAAGTTTTAAGGAAGATGTCTTTATCATACACAGTAAAAAGGTTCTATATGGTATTTTCACATTGGACCTAATTGAACCTATCTTCTCCATCACTATGCCCTACCTAATCTCTAATAATCACTATTTTATATTCATATATACATTTTATACCCTAAGAATATAAGGAAAAACATGTAATACTTTTCTCTCTGTATCCATCTTATTTCCATTTATTTGCTAGAACAGAAAAATTTTATTCTTCCTGTGCCTGACTAATTCTATATTGTGTACATATGCCTTCACCCAGTCATTTGTTGTTGGGCACCAAGGCAGGGTCCATATCTGTTATTGGAAATTGTGTAATAAATCTTGTTGTGGAGGGGTTTCTCTGGTATTCAGAATTTTATATGTAACTTATTAAATAACTAGACATCAGTTCCTCTTTTAGTTGTTTTTGGATGGTGGAATTCTTTATTGTTCTCCATAATGGCTATACAAATTTACATCTCTACTGATGTTTAAGAATTACCTTGCTCCACATTTTACAGGCATTTGATAATTTTCATTTTTACTTTGTTTTATTCCTGCATATTTTATTTTTAATATTTCTACCCTTTTATGAGACAAGCTCTCAATATTATACTTTAGCTGACTTTGAACTCATGATCCTTCTCTCTTAGTCTTAATTTCTTGAATTACTTGCACAAGATACTTGTTTTATTTCATTGTTTAATGAAAGTCATTCTAACTTGGATGGTATTTTATAGTGTTGATTTACATTTTCTTCATGGTTAGTACTATTGATCATTTTTACATTAGTTTTGACTGCTAGTATTTTTCTTTTGATAAGTATTCTTTTTATAATTTACCACTTTTAACTTAGGTTATATTTTAAGTTTTTTAACTCTCACGTAGTCTGGGTATCAACCCTCTTTCAACTGGCAAATATTTTCTTAAATTTTATTTTAAGGTCCATAAACATTAATGATACTAAAGGAAGTGAGACGAATCCTCTACATTATACTATATGAGGAGAGGGCTTCCTAGAAGACAACACTTACCCTATATTTTGAAACCTGTTATATTCAAGACATAATATTGGAGTTTACCTGAGGGGGTATCCACCTATCTGGTACAAAAGTGGTAGGCAGTATGACCAGAATGGTGTCACAAAATACTTGTATGCTAAGTAGGAGCTAAGTGGGAGCTAGGTGCAATCATTAGTGGATTCATGCAGAGCAACTGGTAATTAACTGAAAATAAAAGAACAATGATATGGAAAAAAGCTCTTAGTCTGAATCAAGATGATAGAAAAGGAGATGAGAAGACTGGTAAGGAGATCGACATCCTGTGAATGCTGTGATTGAACAGAGGGTTCTGGGCAATATCAGGCTTTAGATATCCAGGATTAGGAGTTGGTACTGCTATTCACCCACAGGAATACAGTGTAGACATTGATAAGCTTCTTGGAAGGGGTCCAAGTATCTGTTAGTAGGAAACACTGGGAAGAGAGAAACAAGAAAATTTAAGGGGAAGCACAGGGGGTGTGAGTTAACTGAACAGTCTCCATGGTGCCTGGAAAATGGTGCAGAGATGAACCCTTCAAGCTTAAACAAAATAACTGCTCTGGCCCGGAAGTCAGGCTCAAGAAGGCTCTCATGTTTTTTAGTTGAGGTCTTTTTTATGTATTCCAGGCTACAATGTAATTCTCTAGGCTAGGCTTTAAACTCTCAGTCCCATTCCTTGACCCTCACAAGTACTAAGATTGCAGGCCTGTGACACCATACCCCACTTTCCCCCATTCAGTAAGTTGTCTCTATTCTGGTAATTGTTGTCTATACTGTGCAGAAACTCTTTTTAATGTAAATTTCTTAATTAATGTAATTTTTTATTTGCTTCCTTGACTTTGGGACCCTTATCCAGAAAATCATTGTCCATGCCTAAGATCTTGCAGTTTTTCTTCATGTTTTCTTCTAGTGGATTCAGATTTTCATGTTTTATATTTAGGTCACTGATCCATTTTGAGTTGATTTTTATACAAGATGAATCAGAAAAAAATTTCAGTGCTCTGAATGTGAGTTTCCATTTTTTTTTCAAAGAGGTCTGTTAAAGGAGCTATCTGTTCTATAATATACACTTTTGACACCTTTATCAAGAATTAGTTTGCTGTTGATGTGTACACTTTTTTCCTGACGTGGGTACACTTTTCCATTGGTCTGTTTCTGAAAATTTACAACCCTGTTGTTCTGGTTCCCACAAATCTGGACTATATCTCGCAGTCAGGTGATGCCTCCAATGTTATTTTTGTTTTACTGGGGGATTTTAGTGAGGGAGGGTTGCTCCCTTACATATTTTAGAACTGCTTTTTCTTTTTTTGAAGACATTTGTCTGTGTAGCTGTGTCTTTACTGAAACTCACTATGTATAACAAGCTGGCCTGCCTCTGCCTTCCAAGTGATAGGATTAAAGGTGAACTCCTCCATGCCCCAGCTCCAACTGTTTTTTGTAATTCTGGGGAGAATATAATTTGCACTTGGGAAGATTATATTAAAATTATACCTTGGATATTATGAGTGTTAACACTCTAACGATATGATTTTTGTGTCTTCAATGAAAAACCTCACAATTATGTATTTATTTGTTTATTTATTCATTCAGTTTATTTATTTATTTAGAGAGTGTGTAGATCTCAAAAGACATTTTTGTGGGAGTCAGTTCTCTCCTTTGATCATTTAGTTCCAGGAATCAAGCTCAGGTCATCAGACTTCATACCCACTGAGTCATTTCATTGGCCTGTCTTCATTTTCTTTTATCACTATTTCATCATTTTCACTACAGAGTACTTTTATTTACCCTGTTAATTTATTCCTTGGAAATTTTTAAAAATGATTATGAGATAGCTTTTATGACTTTTTAGCAACCTCCTTATACAGTAGAAGTGCTGCTGAATTTGTAGGATGCTTTTTGAATTGTACTATTCTGGATTTATCAGTTCTAACTGTATTCGATGTAAAATTTAAGGTTTTCTATATACAGAATCATATAATTTGTAAAGAGGGACAACATAACTTTCTACCTTCCTATTTTTATACATTTTCTTTCCTTTTACTTGATTAATGTAATTGAAACTCCTAGTACGATACCAACAAAGAACATTGGTTATGTACATCCTCATCTTGTTTCTGATCTTAGATGAGCTTTCAGCTTTTTCTCAATTGGTATATTAGAATATGTTTGCCATATACAGCCATTGTTGTATTAAAGTAAAATCATAAGAAGTTTATTCTGCCCTTTTTAAATCATGTATATTCAATTTCATCATAGACTTTAAAACTAACTGTTGAGATAAACATATGGCTTCTGATATATAATATTTGCTAATTTGTATATATTGAGCTACCCTTGAATCCCCATGAGGAAAATGACTTGATTATGATGAATGATCTTTTTGATGTGGTGTTGAATTACATTTGTGTGTATTTTGATGAGACTCAGTTCATCAAGGATAGTGGAGTAGGGTTTTTGTTGTTATTACCTGGCTTTAAAAATAGAATATTTACATCACAGAATCGGTTTTAAAGGAGTTCTTTCCTTTTAGTTCACTGTATTTGTTTTAGAAGAATTGGAAGTGGTTCTTTTAAGAGCTTGGTAAAATTTAAAACAGAATCCATCCAATCCTGGAATTTTATTTTTGGCAAACTTTAGTATTGATTGAGTCTCAATACTTATTATGTATACATGGATTTTATATAAGTGCTCATGTCCCAAACTGATAAGGGCATATATGTCCATCAATGTCTATTTTCTTTCTATTTTACAATGTTAGCATATAGTTCTTCATAATATGAATTATTTTTTATATTTATCTAATATCAGCTGTGTTTTTTCCTTTACCTGATTTTATTTGGACTTCTTTTTTTCTTGGTTAGTCTAGATAAAGGTTTGCAGATTTTTTTTTTCTTTTCAAAAACAAAGTTCCTACTTTCATGTTTATCTGTTTATACTCTGATCTCTTTCTTCTAACTAGGGCTATGATTTGCTGTTGTCTACATCCTTGAGATACATTAGATTAGTTGAAACATTTTTTGTAGGTACTAACACTTCTTTCTTATTGCTATTTTTTGGTGGATAAGTTTTAGTATATTGCTTTTCTGATTTCTTTCAAGAAAAAAAATTTTGATTTCTTTTGTTTATTTAAAATGTTATTGAGTCTCTGAATTTGCATAAACCTGTACAACTTCTTGTTATTGGGTCTGGTTTCATTCATTTACAGACAGAAAAGATTAAAAAAAAACATTTTCAATGTTTTTGTTCGGACTTTTAAAAATGTTTGTTTGCTTTGATGTACATAGTACTGAAATCATCCCCAGTCTCTACCACTAACCCACTATATACTCAAACAAAGTCTTGTTTGGTGCCAAATATATACAGTGTTCAAGACACAGTTCCACACACTGATGAAAAAAATGTGTCTTCTGCAGCTGTTGGATGGAAAATTCTGTTTTTAAAAAACCTATAATATACTTTAACTCTGTGATTTCACTGACTTTTCTTCTTTGAATGGGAGGATCTGGGTGACCTACTGACAAAGTGAGATGCTGATATTTCTCACTATGTTTGCATTGGAGACCAATTGCTTTTGTCTGATGGTGTCTGTTTTTATAAACTAGATGCTCCAATACTAAGTAAATATAGACTTAAAATCATTACCTTGATCATTGTAAAGAGACTCCTGTTGTCTCTTCAGTTGTCAAGAAGTCTATTTTGCCAAATAGAGTTGCATCTGCTTGTTTTATAGTTTCATTTGTCTAGAATACCATTTCACATATATTTTTTTTTGTAGATATTGTGTTTGTTTTAGACAAGATCTCTTCATGTAGTCCTGGCTGTTCTGGAGATTATGTAGACCAGACTGGCTTCAAGTTCAGAGATCCTCCTACTTCTGGCTCCTGAGTACTAGTGTTTAAAGGTGTGTGCCGCCATGACCAGTTTGTTGTTGGATTTTTTTAAAAAAAATGTTTTTAACTAGACTTTTCAGTTAAAATAGAATTTGAACTATTTTACATTCAAGGTTATTACGGACAAATGGGGATTATAATTTGTGTTGTCTTTTAGGTGAATATTTTTCTTCTCATTTATCTTGTGGTTTGAAAGTTGAATGGATTAAGGCTTTCTTTCCTGTTTCTTTTGTGTCTACTCTTTAGTATTTTGTGCTTTTATGAAAGTATTTTGCTCTTCAGGATGCAACTGTTTTAAACATCTTTTATAATGCTTGCTAGTCTACTGCTTAGGAATTCCCTCAGTTTTTGCTTGTCTTAGGACATTGTTTCTGCTTCATTTCTAAGGGTACTCTTGAACTTACTGGTTGAAATTTGCTGTTCCTAAACTTGACATATTTCATTTCATCACCTCCTGGCCTGTAGAATTTAATCTTTGAAATCTGCTGTAGTCCACAACATTTTAAATGTGACTTGCCACTTTTTTTAAAAAATATTTTAGACTTTTTTGGTATTCTGATTTTGATATGTCTTGATGAACCCCTTTTCTGGTTATAAAATATAAAGATGCATAAATGTTCTCTAAGATTAGGGAAAGTATCTGCTATTTTATAAATGGATTTTTATGTCATTTCTTTTCCTCTTTGCCTTTAACTATTTTAGAAATTATTCTTTCCCTTGTTTTTCCCCTTTCCTGGTTTCATTGCAGTAAAATGCCTTCAGAGTCATAGGACTACAAAATTTCTTACCCGTAGGATAAACAAGTTTGAAATGTACCTTATTTCTCAGGATGGATCTTAGATTCTGCATCACAGACAGTGTTTTCTGAGCAAGGAAAATTTGTGCAGATTTCATGTTACTTGTCTAAGTGGGCTTCAAGTTTTATGAAGACTGGGAAACTTTGCAGTACCTAAGACATCAAGAACCAAAAAATGTTCCTGAGACTCTTTTTCACTTATTCCAACAAAAAGAAATCTTTTCCCTTTTTTGAGCTGTGGAATCAGGATAACAGATGCTAGGGCATTTTGCTTTTTTGTTTGTAGTCCTAGGTCTCTGAATATTACAAAGTTCCATTATTGTTTGCAGGTTGTCAATGTCCTTCCACAGTTATCTCAATATATATAAACTTTTTCTAAAACTTGTTTGTTTCTTAATGGAGAACATGACTACTGGGAACTTTCTTTCCATTGTGTTGGATTTCTTCCAGAATTTCTTAAGAGTAAATAATATTCAACTTTGTATGTTCATTCATATTTTACTTAGCTATTCAAAGATGTTTATGTGTTTTCATATTTTAAAAATATAATACTGATAGGAATATCTATGTCCCAGTGAATATTTGAGGCCCTGTATTACTTTTAGTTATATACTCAGAACTGGGATTGGCGAATCATATAGAAACTTATATTATTTGTAAAGACATTAAAAGATTCCACAGGAGCCATACTACATTAGATTGTCAAGATGGTTATATTCGTGTTAATTGGTCTAGACAATACTGTCAAAATTCATATACACCAAGGACTATTTCTGTGTTCTCTCTTCTAATATATTCCATTGGTCTATATGACTATCTTTATAATAGTACTGTGAATTTTTGACATTATAAAAACCTTTGCAATCAGGATGTTGAATCCCTCAGCACTGTGCTTCATTTCAAGACTGTGTGATCATCTAAAGGTTCTATGAGATCATCTAAAGGTTGTGAATGTTAGGATGGATTTTCTACTTTTTTTAATATCAGGATGCTTATTATAGTTGCATTGAGTGTGTATACTGCTTTGTGTAGTACTTATATACTGCCTTCAAATCTTTGGCGACTGTTTTCATTTGTCATTAGCAATAGTTTGTAGTTTAAATTGCATAAGCCTTTTTCCGTCTTAGTTGATTTAATTGCTGAAATGTTTTCACTTCTTGATCCTTTGAAAGGTTTTTTTAAAATAAATGTATTGAGATATAATTCACAATATATCTTCACACTGTATAGAATTTGTTATGATTATAAATATATTAATACAATGAAACTACCAAATCAGTTAATTCACATAGTTTTTACATTGGTATATATTATAGTCAGGCTCTAAATATAAATTATTGAAAAATAGGCTCAGCATGCTGAATGTACTTGTCCATCTTATAAGTTGAATCCCTTCAACAAGTATTTACCATAAGCCCTAAGGATAAATTGGTAACCAATCTTTACGCAGATATTGTAGTATAACATTTTTATATTACATGTATACTGAGATCATTAAGTATCTTGGTCTTTCTTATTCACATAGCTTGACCTGAGTTCATCCACACTGTCACAAATTAGACTTCCTTTTTAAGATTTAACATTTTCTATATGTTTGTTATATTTTATCCATTTATACATTATGACACTATTTCTATATCTTGACTAATATGAATGTTACGATGAAAATTAAACAGCAAGCATATAAAGATTTTTTTCAGTTACTTATTAACAATTTAAAACTTATTATATGTATATGTATATTTTGAGTAGATGCATATCACAGCACATACGTGTAGGTCATTTAACAAATTTTGGGACTTGATCCTCTTTTTTTCTGTTTTTGTTTTTTTAAAGATTGAACAAAGGTTGTTAGATTTTTTGAGGCAAATGCTTTGGATGAGCTATCTCAGTTGCCATACATTTTCAAACTTTTGGTAAATTCAGTTGTACTTTAAAGCCAGTGAACTTGTTTAACTGTTACGTTAGCGAGCTTCTTGTATGACAAGAGATACTGCCAGCCACAACTTGTCATTCTACTTGACACACAATGACAAGATATAAGGTACTTCTCCTTTGTTCTGCATAATGGCTCCTTTGTTTTTCATGTGTAACATATTGCCCATTTCTATTTTAATCTCAGTCTGTATGTCCCTAAATCTAAAGTGAGGTTTGTGGTTGTCTTTTGTTTGGCTGTTTTTTTGTTTTAACTCTATACTTAACCAAAGAATTTCACGTTTCCATTCTCTTTTCCTACAAAGTTGTTTGTTTACACAAGAAATACACTGAATTTTGCTCTTAAAATTCTCTAATCTTTGCATTTTTAATGTGTGGTGTCTACATTGTTATGTTGAACCTGAATATGGGCGATTTGATATCATGTACGTAAATGTTCATATTGCTCCTGAGTCTACAAGTTTGCAGTGATGTTGAAATGGACTACATGGTCATTCTTCAGTGACAGGGTCTTGAGAGAGGGGACAAGGGTATTGGAAGATTAAAAAATAGAAGATAAAGAGAAGAATATTTGGAATAGAAAAATTACTCTCCTCCTTTCATTATGGCCTGTAAGACAGCCTTGGATTGGACTGGTTCTCAATAATTTATCTACTTACATAAATTCTTTCTCTGTCACTTCTGCTTAATCCCTACAGTAGCAAAATGTGAATGTCAATGATCAGGAGTGTATTCCACAAGCCCTGTAAGAGATATATATTTTCATTTTTTCTTGTTTTGAAAAAAAACCTGTTTTCAAGTTCAAGGTTTCCAGTTTTAGTTGAACAATCTGGTTTTCAGACATTGTCTTACAATTTCTGTTCATTGTAGTTGTAAGCTCCAGAATCCATTTGGCTTTGCTTTCCATATCTTTATTGGAACTCATTTTGTTTGTGTATTGTTTTTCAGATTGTACTCTCACTCTTCTCTTGTAGTCACTTGACAATTTTTAACTCAAGAAATTGTCAGGAATTTATTATGTATGGTTTTTGAGTTGATTACTGGGATATTATTGGTATTTCTTTGATGATGCCCTTGTTCTTTTATGCACGACGATATACATATATGTGCATGTGTGTGTTTTAAGTCAGAGGACAACTTCCATTAGAAAATGGAATGCCATCCATCTCCATTGAGATATAGTCTCACCTTAGCTCACCAAATAGGCCAGACTGGCAAGCCAATGAACTCCTTGGATTATCTTCAAACCAACCCACCACTGGGATTACAAGCATGCACCAATATACATCTCATTTTCACATGAGTTCTGGGACTCTACCTCAGATCCTCATGCTTTAAAGACAAGCATTCTACTAAATGTGATCTCTCCCACACTCTGTTTTTCAGTATTTCTGATTATACTTGGACTGTATTCTTCTTTGATAAATTAGACATGCATCCATTTGATTTACAATCGGTTTCAATGAGCTCAGACCTATCAGTAAGTGCAAGAATCAAGGCCTGGCTGGATGCAGTGGTTCTTACTGTGGTGGGGGCAAAACAAGTTAGTCTTAGCTTTATCAGCTAAAAAGAAATCAAGAAAAATTTCAAGCCACCAAAGTTGTGGATACTCTGGTACGGGCATAAAGGAAACTATTTCAATGATACTTTTGAATATCATTTAGATATCACACTTTAGATAAATTTTAGTGGCCTCTTTTTTCCTTTTTATTACAGTTTATCTACTTTGTATCTCAGCTGTAGACCCTCCCTTCCCAATTCCACCCTCCTTCCCTCTTCTTCTTGATGTACAGAAATCAAACTTGTTTTACATAGTGACATTCTTTTGTACTGCTACTTTTCCGAATTTACTGTGTCCAATTTTGTGAGTAATCTTGTTTTTTTCCCACATGTGATCATATGTTCACTACTTCCTTTCCAATTTGCATGTATTGTAGCTGTATTTGTCTAATCTGATCCAGCTAGACCATTTAGTGTTATGGTTAATAGAAGTGGCAAAAGTTGACATGTTATTTTGTTCCTAATATCAAAGAAAAATGTTTCAGCACTTCACCACTATAAGATTTTTTTTTAAATCTGTATTATGTTAAGGAAGTTTTCTTCTATTCTCTTCTAGTATTGTTTGAATTTTTTCACCCATGTGGAAAAATTTTCTTGATTTAATCAGATTTATAGTTTTGCTTGGAAATATATTATACACATTTTTATCTAAATGTTTGATTTGGAGGTGCCAATGTAATAATGAACTTTGTTCCAAATTCCACTGAGTAACTTTTGGAATATAGGACGGTAACTAAATTTTGTATATTAACTTTGTTGTGCAACCTTGCTGTGGTCACCTATTAGTTGCAGAATGTGTGTGTGTTCTTGTTCTTTCATATTTTCTACATTAAACATGCCACCTAAAACAAAATTTTATCTTTTTTTTTCACAAAATATATATTCCCTTCATTTTGGTTTGTTATTTAGGATTTTTCTGTAGGATTTTGAAAGAGCTGAGTAGGAACCATCCTTGCCTTTTTCTTGTCTATTATATTTGCTGTACATTTTTGGTAAAAATTATTTATAAAAATAATGACTTATTTACAGTGTTTATTTACTGAGTTTTTTATCATGGGTTCATAAAGAATTTTGTCCCATGCACTTTTGAGTACAGTGATATAATCGTGCAACTTTTTTTTTGTTTCTTGTGATTACTTACCTAAGTTTTTAATGTTCCTTAGGGTTTTGCTTGTTTTGTATGAGTTAAGAATATTGTCAGATGTTTTGTGTCCAGTGGAATAATCATGTAACTTCTTCTTTGCTTGTGTCTTGTGATCACTTACCTTGAGTTTTAATGTTTCACAGTTGTAGGGGTCTTTTTTATCATGAGGTAGTAAAAAAAATTGTCAATGCACTTTTGTTTCCAGTTAATCATATAACTTCTTTTTGTTCCTGTGATCACTTACTTCAGCTTTTAATGTTCCAGAGATTATTTTGTCATCATGACTTCACAAAGAATGTTGTTAGTTTTGTGTCTAGTGAAATAATCATGTAACTTCTTCACACTTGTGTCTTGTGATCACTTACCTGAATTTCTAATGTTCCAGAGTTGTTGGTTGTTTGGGGGGTTTTTTGTAATCATAAGTTAGTAATAAATTTTGTCAGATGCATTTTTTTTTTGGTGTGCAGTGATAATAGTCATGTAACTTCTTTTGGCTTCTTGTGATTATTTACCTGAGATTTTAATGTTGCAGAGGTTTTTGTTGTTTGGTTTTGATTGTGAACTGGTAAAGAATAATGTCAGATTTCTGTGTCTAGTGACACAATAATGTAACTTCTTTTTGCTTCTTGCAATCACTTACCTCAAATGTTACTGTTCCAGAGTTGTTGATTGTGTTGTGTGTTTGTAATCATGAGTTGGTAAAAATTTTAGTCAGATGCATTTTTGTGTCCAATGATATAATCACGTAACTTTTTGCTTCTTGTGATTACTTACCTGAGATTTTGTGCTACTTAGGTTGTTTGTTTTGTATCATGAGTTGGTAAAGAATGTTGTCATATATTTTGTGTCCAGTGAAATAATCATGTAACTTGTTTTTGCTCCTGTGTCTTGTGATCACTTACCTAAATTTTTAATGTTCAGAATCGCTGATTGTGTTTTTTTTTTTGTAATCATGAGTTGGTATAGAATTTTGTCAAATGCATTTTTGTGTTCAGTGATATAATCATATAACTTCCGTTGGCTTCTTGTTATTTCTCACCTGAGATTTTATGTTCCTTAGGTTGTTTCTTTTGTATCATGAGTTGGTAAAGAATGTTATCAGATTTGTGTCTATTGATACAATCATGTAACTTCTTTTTGCTTCTTGGGATTACTTACCTGAATTTTTAATGTTCCAGAGCTGTTTTTTTTTTTTTGTTGTTGTTGTTGTTTTGTAATCATGAGTTGATATAGAATTTTTATCAAATGCATTCTTGTGTCCAATGATATAATCATTTAACTTCTTCTGGCTCCTTGTGATTTCTCACCTGAGATTTTAATGTTCCAGAGGTTTTTGTTGTTTGTTCTGTTTTGATCATGAGTTAGTAAAGAATGTTGTCATATTTGTGTCTACTGATAAAATCATGTAACTTGTTTTTGCTTCTTATGTCTGTGATCACTTACCTGAATTTTTAATGTTCCAGAGTTGTTGGTTGTGTCTGTCTGTTTGTTTGTTTGTTTGTTGTAATCCTGAGTTGGTATAGATATTTGTCAAATGTATTTTTGTGTCCTGTGAAATAATCATTTAACTTTTTCTGGCTCCTTGTGATTTCTCAACTGAGATTTTAATGTTCCCGAGGTTTTTGTTGTTCTGTTTTATGAGTTAGTAAAGAATGTTGTCATATTTGTGTCTACTGATATAATCATGTAACTTGTTTTTGCTTCTTCTGTCTGTGATCACTTACCTGAATTTTTAATT
>NW_026592636.1:755730-811403 GCF_907164565.1 Psammomys obesus
TTTGTTTTTGCTTCTTCTGTCTGTGATCACTTACCTGAATTTTTAATGTTCCAAAGTTGTTGGTTGTGTCTGTCTGTTTGTTTTGTTGTAATCATGAGTTGGTATAGAATATTTGTCAAATGTATTTTTATGTCCAGTGAAATAATCATTTAACTTCTTCTGGCTCCTTGTGATTTCTCACCTGAGATTTTAATGTTCCAGAGCTTTTTGTTGTTTGTTCTGTTTTGATCATGAGTCGGTAAAGAATGTTGTTAGATTTGTGTCTACTGATGTAATCATGTAACTTCTTTTTGCTTGTGTCTTGTGATCACTTACCTGAATTTTTAATGTTCCAGGGGTTTTTTTTGTTGTTGTTGTTTTAATCATGAGGTGGTAAAAAGTTTTGTCCAATGCATTTTTGTGTCCAATGATATAATCATGTAATTTCTTTTGGCTTTTTGTGATCACTTACCTGAATTTCTAATTTTCCAGAGTTGTTGGTTGTGTTTTTTGTAATTACGTGTGGTATGGAATTTTGTCAGACGCATTTTTGTGTTCAGTAATACAATCGTGTAACTTCTTGTGATTACTTACCTGAAATTTTAATGTTCCAGAGTTGTTTGTTTTTTTTTTTTTAAATCATAACTTAGTAAAAGATTTTGTCAAACAGATGCACTTTTGTGTCCAATGATTTAATCATAATTTCTTTTGGGTTCTTGTGATTACTTACCTGAGATTTTAATGTTCCAGAGGTTTTTGTTGTTTTGTTTTACTATTGAATTGGTAAGGAATGTTATCAGATTTTTTAGTCTAGTGAAATAATCATGTAATTTCTTTTTGCTTCTTCTGTCTTGTGATCAGGTTACCTGAGTTTTTAATGTCCAGAGGTCCTGGGATTTTATTCTCATTATTAAGAGTTGTAAATTGTGTCATGTAACTTCTTTTTGCTCCTTGAGATTACTTACCTGGGTTTTTAATGTTCCAATGAGCTTTTTTAAATTAGGAGTTAGTATTGTGTCAGATGCGTTATTGTGTCCTGTGATATAATCATGTAACTTCTTTTTTGCTTCTTGTGAATACTTACCTGAGGTTTTAATGTTCTAGAGTTGTTGCTTTTTACCATGAATTGCTAAAGATTTTTGTCAGATGCATATTTGTGTTCAGTGACATAGCTATGTAACAGTGTTGTTGCTTCTTGTGATCACTTAACTGAGTTTTCAATGTTTCATAGCCTTGAACAGCTTTGATATTCTTAAGATTTGGCATATTAATGTTTTGCAGTATGTTGTTTTATATGTACAGCTTGTTTAGAATGTGTTTGCTATGGAAATTAGGACAATTTGGCTTCAACAAATGAGTTAGGCAATATTTTCTACCTTCTGAAAGACACTGTAGAAAATTTTATATAAGTTCTTTAAATATTTGTCAGAATTAATCAGTAAACTCTTCTGAGCATGGTGCTGTTTAGGTTGACTTTTGAAATTAATATCTTCTTTGCAACACTTGACACATTATATTTTCCAAGAAATTAGTCTACGTCATTTATTTTAATCCATTATTCCATCTTTTGTGTCTGGCATTAGTGATTCATGCCTTGTCTTTCTTGTTTAGCTAGCCTGATTAAAGAATTTGTCATTTTTACTTACTTATTAATGCAATAACCTTTTTATTTTGTTGATTTTCTCCTTTAATTTCTATTGTTCCTTCTTTCCTGTTGTTGTTCAATCTTCTAAAGCTGAAAGTATATTTTATTGTCAATACTTTATTTTCAATGCTATAAAAACTACTTCAAACAGTTTTCACTGCATCACAAACTTGATGTTACAATGTAAAAAATTTATCTTCAGAGTTCTTCTTTGAACCACATGTTTATTTAGACATGCTTGCTTAATTTTCAGGTCTCAGGATTTCAAGGTTTTTTCCCTATTTTCCTATTCTTTGAAAATTAATTGTACTTTGGCGGCACTCCATCAGTCCATTTATATTCTTTCAGCTTTGTTAGGATGTGTTGTATGTCCAAAAATTATTGATCTTAGTTAAATACATTTAAACATAAGAATAGTGTATATTCTGTTGTTGAGGATATATATAGATATATTGTATGGTTAATAAATGAAGAGATTCATTTCAGTTATGTCCTGAATGAATTTCATACTAGAAGTATTTATTTTTAACAGGAGTATGAAAGTATTCAAGTCTAAAAGAGTATAGTGCCTTTAAGTTCTATCAGATTTTAAAGTCGTGTGTTTTGAAAAACATACACATTATAGGTATTTCATCTTCTTGGCAAATTGTTGTCTTTGCTTACTTGCAGTCCACTCCATCTTAATACTGAAATACACTTTCTTTTGACTAGTGTTAACACTATAGATATTTTTTATTTTGCTTATGTTTACTTTGTATGTCATTATATGTGAAGGTTTCTTGTAAGCAGTATACTAGTTGGGTCCTGTTTATTTTAAACACCATGACAATCAAGGATTTAATAGACTTTAAGATGCTTAGTAATTGTCTATGTGGAATAATGTCTAACATATTACTAATGGTTTTTACTCTTTGTACTTATTCTTCACAGTTTTGTCTTCTCGTGTATGTTTTCTCATATATTTCCATTTATTTCCCATTTTCAAACTTCGGGTTCAAATAGTTCCATGTGGCATATTTTATTCGTTAATATCGTGGTTTTAGGGGAGGAAAATAATTTTCTCAACATGATATACATTATTGAAATCTTCCTTGTAAGTGGAACTCAGCTGGTGTGTCTTCAGTGCATTTATTAAACGTCTTTGGCTTCTGGGTCTAACTTATTGGCTTACTTATTAGATTCCAAGACACCTTGCTAATATCACAGCACTAAATTCAAGCCATCTGATATGATAAAGAAATATGGGGACAAGGGAGAAAGGAAAAGAGAAGCTATTTGGCATCACAGATTTCTTCAAAAGCCTTCAATTAAGTTCACAACCTTCTTCACCTACAATTGAGATGTTTTACAACTGAGATGTTTTCAGTATACTATTCTTCATCATATGCCTGTTAAGTTTGGGTAAAAAAGTCTTTCAGGAAAATAAGTTTATTATCCTGTGCATCTTTTCATAAATCTTGCCTTTGTAAAAACATAAAAGCTTTTGTATTAACTTCTTAGAAAAGATACTTCCATGTGATATCTATCACCATCTTTTTTTAAATGAGCATTCCCACCTTAGGATCTTTTAAATCCTCAGAAAATAAATGTTCAAACTAAATATTGCATTTTAAAAGGCTTTTGATTTGAGAACATGGCAAAAGCTACCTGTCTCCTGTCTTTCTACATTCTTAGCTAATTTTGAAGTTCTCATCAATGTACTCAAATTGATGATCAAACATAAGCTTGTTCTTCATTGTCTTCTTAACCTTCAAAATAGACCTCTTCTCACATTTGATGGTTTTGTAGATTTTATTGAACTGGCTCAGGCATGGGATAATCTTCTTTAGAAGCCTGGCTTTTTTCATCACCATTGTGCTTCTGTAAATTGGATTTGAGATGTGAATCCTTAATATCCATGCTGAATGAAGTTGTTTCTCCTGCTGAAACTGATTCACATTAATAAAACTTGCCAATTATTTAACCTCAGATTATCTTTGAACTTTTTAAATCAGAAGGCGAAATTCAGTAGTACATATTTTTTTAATTGATGAAGTTGAAACTTTAAGTTTTGTTCATTCTAAACAAATACTGTACTGCCGTTGGACTACAGTACCAGTCCTATTAAGTTTTGGGGGGGGTTCTTTGCTGTTTTTTCCTACTCTATACTTATATTTTTATTATATTTACCAATGTCTTTAACTCTTTGAAATAGCTGCTTCAAGTATTTGTCTAGTGAGACCAATGGCTGATCTGAAATCTACTGTAAACACGTGATTATGTGTGAGACTCTGGTACCATGAACCCAGGAGATTGCTAAGATACAACCTGCTGAATACAAACTGGTTTTACTATACATTTTTGTGAAAAGTTAGTTTACTAGGATTATTATCTATAAAACTACTGAGACCTGTAATGTCTATGGTTCTTTTGAGAACCATAGACTCTCTCTCACTTTCTCTCTATATACTTCTTACACTGCATTTTTTCTGTTTTGGATAATTCTCTGGATTTTGTATCCACTTTTCAACTAATCTAAGACCACTTTCAAATAATAACATACCAATTAACATATGGTATGACCTAAAGTAACCATAACTCCATCTTCATCTTTTTAAAATCATCATTGCCATTCATTTCACTTAGGTATATGTAAATGTAATTAAACAATTGTTTTGAATAAATTCTACCTGTTAGGCTTATTTTAAAATAAAAGGTAATAGTTTACATTCACTTACCTTTGATGTTCTTCCTTTCTTTAGGTCTGTCTCAGTTTCATACCTATATTCCTTCTGTTTACAAGACTTCAACATTCCTTACAAAGAGAGTCAACTAGCCATAACTTTACTCACATTTTCTTTATCTGAGAAAGTATTTCTTCACTTTTGAAAGACAATTCCAGAGTACATAATAATATATAGGCACTTTGTTTTTTTCACTCTACTTTTCTTGCTTACATGGTTTCGTAGGAGAGATTGAAAATAGTTTGTATGGTTGCTACTTTATAGAAGAGTGCTCTTCTATGACTTTTTAAATTTTTGATTTCCTGTAGATAATGATAAGCTTATATGCAGGTTTTGGTGTTTATCCTGTTTGGTGTTCTGTCAGCTTCCTGGGCATATGGTTTAGTATATGATACTAATTTGTAGGAAATTTTTAGTTACTGTTGTTTCAAATGTTTCTTTGACTTCTCTGTGTCTATTTCTAGGATTGCTAGGGATCTGCATATTTTATAATGTCTCCACACTATGCCCAGCTTTTTTACTTAGGATCTGGGAGCCATACTAAGGTCCTGTACTTACATGGCAAGCACTTTAACAACTCAGCCAAATTCTCAATATATTTTGTTCATTTTTGTTTTTTAGTTTTTGTTGTTTGTACAAAAAGGTAATCTGAATTTTTTTCTCAGCTGTGTGCAATCAAATGAGTCCATGAAGGGTATTTTTAATGCATTGAAATTTCTGGTTCCCAGCACTTCCATATTTTTCTATGACTTTGGTCCCTTTGTTGATACTGTCCTTGAATGTTGCCTTCTTCTGTTTCACAGTTCAAACATCTGTGATAATTTCAACAAATCTGGAATGTCTGCCCTGATGCTTGCTGTATTTTCAAAAGTTGTCTTTTAGATGCTGCTGATCTTTACTAATAAAAGAGAAAGGTTTAGAGTATAAGAAGCATTCCATAGTCCTATGCTTCAATCTCACTTTTACTAATCTTAAGCCTCTTGATTGAACTTCACAACTGTTCTTCAATATTTTTCTCTCTTCTTGTGTGGCATAGGATGGCTACAGTGAACTGTTCTGATGTTTGGACATTTGTTTTCCACACAAAAAATGTCTAGAGCTGGTTGGAATTGAGTAACCTTGCTTTAAGTGAGCTAGGCTGTTATAAACGGTAGCTGGTTAGGACCTAGTATAATTTCCCATAAGGGTAAACCCTTCTAAGAAAAACACTATTATTTATTTCCAAAATGGTTCTTCCCCTTCTCCCCAATATTGAAAGTTTCAGGAGAATTCTTCTCTAGTACTAGCTATAACAATCTGATCAAGCTCCTGGAGGAAGTAATTCATGAAACTTTTAAAGCTTTCCCCCAAACTAAGTACCTTTGACTTTTTACCTTTTACATTTGTCCTTATCTAAACTTCAGCAGTTCAACCACAAATTAGGTTTTCCTACCCAAGCTGATTCTAGCAAGTTCTATTATAGTATGTTCTGATTCTCCATTCTCTGTGTCTATGTATCTCTTTCTTTCTCTCTCCCTTCCCCTCACTTCTCCCTCATTTTGGAGATAATTTTTTTCTTTTTTTATTTATTTTTTTATATTTCTGTGATGTTTATTGTCTATTTTTAATTAAATTTTTATTTTTTACATTACATTTTATTTGCTTTGTTCTTTATTTATTTTTAAATGATTATTATTTATTACAATTTCTTCACTTTGAATCTCAGCTGTGGCCCCCTCCCTTGTCTCCTCCTAATCCCACCCTCTCTTCCTCTCCTCCCCTTATGCACTTTCCCTAGTCCACAGATAGAGGAGGACTTCCTCCCATTCTATCTGACTCTGGCCTGCCAGGTCTCATCAGGACTGGCTGCATTGTCTTCCTCTGTGGCCTGGCAAGCCTGTACCCCTCCCCCTCCCCCCCCCCCCCGGGGAGGGGATCAGAGGGCCTACCACTGAGTTCATGCCAGAGACAGCCCTGCTCCCCTTACTAGGGAACCCATTTGGAGACTGAGTCTTTGGGCTACATCTGAACAGGAGTTTTATGTCCTCTCCATGCATGGTCCTTGGTTGGGGTATCAGTCTCTAAAGGGACCCCAGGGCACAGTTGTTTGTTTGTTTGTTTTTTCTTTCTGTTGGTCTCCTTTTAAAGCTCCTGTCCCCTCCAGGTCTATTATATAATTATATAAGATTCCATGCATTTTGCCCAAAGTTTGGCTATGTGTCTCACCCTCTGCTTTGATACCTTGATCAGTAGTCTTTTAGAGGCCATCTATGGTAGGCTCCTATCCTGTGCCCTGTCTTCTTCTGCTTCCAATGTCTATTGCGTTTGCCCTTCTGAATGAGAATTGAGCGTATTCCCTAGGGTCTTCCTTGTTGTTTTGCTTCTTTAGGAGTATAGAGTTTAGAATGTTTATCCTATGTTATATGTCTAATAACTCCCTTAGGAGTGAGTATATACATATATGTCTTTCTTCTTCTGGGTTACCTCACTCAAGATACTACTCAGCTATCAAAAACAGGGAAATCATAAAATATGCAGTCAAATGCTGGGAATTAGAAAAGATAATCTTGAGTGAGATAATATTTTTAATCTTTTCATTTGTAATACAGATATGGAAATGGCTTTTCAGTCAATTCAACATTTTACTTGTTGAGATAATTTATAAGGTTTTTGCATGTTGAAGAGTATATATTTTCAAGACATTTTTGTGAATAATTTGACTAGAGTTTCACTTAATATCCTAACTTTATAACATTCTAGTTTGAGTTTATACCAACATAGTTTCAAAATCATAGAAAAATTAAGATCCTATCTAGCTCTAGCCTCTTCAAGTCCACATAATTTCAAGTTGTGTATTTATGATATGAATATCCCCAATACCATAAGATTGATAGTAGATATGTATATCATGTGCTTTTATCACAAGAAATAATAAACATTTAAAAACTTAGATACTATACATAATACTGGCTTTTATATTTTACGTAGCTACCTAGTCCTCAAGTTCTGTGCTTGTTTTTGTGGATTCTAGTTACTTTTAATCCCTTTTTATTTGAGCCTGAATTACTTTTTTCTCTCTCTTTTTTTTTTGTAGAACCAATATAGTATGAGCTTTCCAGATTTTATTCACTTGAGAAGCTCTTAATTTCTCGATGTTAGAGTAATTTTGTTGGAACAAAAATTCTCTGTTGACAGAATTTTTCTTCTCTGTATTTAGAACATGCTATTTCATTCCCTCTGGACTCCATACTTGCTGATGACAAACATGTTATTAATTGTATTGAGAATCACTACATGATAAGCCATGTTTCTTTTGCTTTTCCTAATCTGTTTTGTCTTTCAACAATTGATAGTGTATTTTCTGTGTGACTTTTAGTTATCCTTCCTGGACCCTTTTGGTTTTGCTCCTGGACATAGAGTTTTGCATCTTTAATCAAATTTGGCAAGCTATAACTTTAAGTACTCTTCCTGCTCTTTCTTTCACCTACTTTCCAGGATTTCCAACATAGATATCAGTATACTTGGTAGTTTATCATAGAACTCTCAGGATGTTCACTTTTTTTCTGATGCTCATACTTGTTATTTTACTTGATCCTCGAGTCCACTGATTCTTGTATCCATTCAGCTCTGCTGATAAATTCTAATGGGTTTTTTCATTTGTTCATACTTTTCAGTTCCAAAATTTGTTTAATTCCATTTTCTAATTTGTATTTCATTCTCCATTATTCTCCGTTTTCTTTAATTCTTTGTCTATCATTTTCTTTTGCTCTTTCAGCACAATTTATACTATTTCTTTTTATTATTACTCAGGTATGTATTCCATTATGCCCATTTGTAGGTTGGGGAACAATTTTGTGTACTTCTCTCCTTATATCTTTATGTGGGTTCTGGAGCTCAAATTCAGGTCACCACACTTAGGCAGCAAGTCCTTTAACCAGCTAAACCATTCCCTAGCCTAATTAAAAACAATACTTTTGTAAGGTCTGGTGTCTGTGCTACTTTAAGCCTTCTGTACTTTGTTAATGTTTCTCTGTATATTTCATAACTTTTGTTTAAAGTTATATACTTTCAATATTTTATATAATAACTGTGAACATAAGATTCTTTTCTGCCTCCATATTTTTCTAATGCTACAGACTATAAGTGATTTTTAGTGACTCCTAAGCTATTTTTGTGTGTGTGAAGCTATATGTGGTCTCTGAAGTCTCTGTTCTTTCCACTTATGTTCAGTTCATTATGAAAGATTTCCTTGTAGGAATCAGAGGTGGGGGAGCAGGATTCTTCCAGCTTGTGCAAATTAACTGGATTGGAGTTTTTCTTCAATAGTTAGATAGACTATTTACAGTCCTGTCTTTACTTTTACTTGTAGCTTGAGATGAGCATAGAAATCTGCAATAGGGTAATGGTTTCCAATGTTGTCAGGGCTTTTCTTAGCATCCAGCTCTGTACATCCGGCTCTGTTTTGTGAATTCTTTAGCACACACCATTACTTTAAATGCCCTTAACTTCCAGAGAAAATCTCTGAAGATTGTCTTCTGTGGCTTTCAAGTGGTCTTTTGTATGCTTCAACTGATCCTTCCCAAAATCACTATCACTGTTTTGATGTCTTATGGTGTTTGCAAATAATGTCCACTATTTTCCACACTGAGTAAATTTGGAATTGAGTTTAAAAATAATGCAGTTTTTACATCAGTCTTTCAGGCTTCCCCCAAACAATGTGAAACAAAAATGACTGTTTTAGAATAAAATCTGTACTGCTTCCTCCACAAACAAAGGCCAGGGACCATACTTGTAGTATGATCTACCATCTTCAACACTGCCACCAAACCAGGGTGGGATAAGGGAAGGCAAGTATATAAGAACAAGTTAAAATGTCATAAGTCCTACCATTTTTGTAGAAAGTTGTTCTTCACACTGAGCCATTTTGCTGGGTACACTACCACTTGTGCTGTTTCTTTTTTGTGATGTTCACTTGGTTGCTATAAATCACTGACTGCTCCCCAGAAGTAATCACTGACATTAATTCTGAGTTTCTGTAAAAGTATTTTTGTGGAGAGTGGCACCTTATTTTGGTTGACACTACTTAGCATTCTCACTCTTTTGACAGAGCACCTTAAGTCTCTTCTGGCCTTTTGCACACACAGGCAAACAATGCTGGGCATATTCTCCTCTCATGGATAATTCCTAATTTATAGTGTTCTGTCTACTGTTGAAGGGATGGATCATATACGGTTTTATTTTGCTGTTACTGATGTTAGGGTTGCTTGTTCTGATTTTTAGGATAAGACTTTTGATTTCAAGTCTAAATGAGAAAAGTTATATTTGGAACCTTCCTGGAAGTTTTTAAAATTATGCTTTTATGATTTTTCCACTGTTGATAGCTACAGCTTCTTCCCCTGTTAATGCCACCATATTTATTTGGGGAAGGGGGGTGTTTTGGATGTTGTTGAAGTTTTTTTTGTCTTGTTTTATTTTGTAGTGTGTGTGTCAAGACATGGTTTCTGTGTAGTCCTGGCTGTCCTGGAGCTCCCTCTATAGATTAGGCAAGCCTCCAACTCAGAGAGATATGCCTGCCTCTGCCTCCTGAGTGCTGCTGTTAAAGGCATGTGCAACCACCATTGTCTTGTTTGGGATTTTTGTTGTTGCTTTTTGTTTTGGTTTTTGATGGTTCCCGTTGGTTTTTTTGGTTCCTCCCAATTCTCACGTTTTCTCTTTGCTACACTCTATACATGGCAGTCCTCAAAATCCTATTGATAAAAAGTGCATCATGCTACTTTCATTCTTAAATACTTTATCCCCATTCCTATCACACTTTCTTGAGCTAGCTGCATGGACAAAGAATAGTAAGAAACTTGTGCCTGCCACTTCCTAAGAAAGCACTCCATTGAGCAGTTGGAAATTGGCTTGCAACACTCATTAAGGTTCCATTAGTGAAGTGAAGATGAAGTATTGACCGCCACTGAAGGCTTAGTTTGAGAAGTTTCTTTCCATTGTCTTTGGCCTACCCTGTATGCAGTAAAACAGGCCCCAGGAGACATACATGGTATTTCTTATATTAAGAAGCCTTTGATATAAAGAGAACATTAATGCTAAAAGTTGTACATGTGTGAGGACCCATACTGCCTATGTGTCCTCAAAACTAGGGATGTTTTCCTTACCTCTGTGTTCTTTGTATGTGCCACACAGCAGGGATTCCAACGTCATTTAATGAGCTGCCTGTATAGCAAGTTCTTTACTCTCAAGCCATTCAAGTTTAGTTGTACGCCCTTCTGTTCTTTAAAACAGGCTATTTCCTAAGTAAGCAGCATCCTCATTTCTACATAGTTTCTGATTATTCTTGGAAATTCCTCAAAGATGAACCAGTTTGATTCTTGTGTCTAGTTTAACAATGCTGAGCCAAGGCCCACAGAGTCACACTGCACTAATGCTGCCACACCTTTTCATGTTGTTCATGCTGAGAAGGTCAATGAAGAGTTTCCCCCAGACCCTGCCAGGGGCTCTGTGCCCTCCCCTCTTCTGCTTATAGTCCTTCTGCAGCCAGCAGGAGTGGGGGAGCCAGTTTGAGTTGATTACTTTTGACATCAGTTGTTAACATAATTTTGACATTAAGCTTCCCCCTAGCTCTGAGGTGATTCTGACTATGTCCAGGCTCTGGCTTGAGGAATCATGGGGAGCCTCTGGGGCCCCAGATCTGGCCTCGCTGGAGGCAGCCTGGGAAGAGACCTGTGTTTCTCAAGCACACGCCCTCCAGGCCTGGGGGTGGGGCCCCAGCAGATGTCTGGATTTGGTAGCCAGGGCCTGGAGCCGGATGCTAAGAATGAGGCCTGCAACTCATTTCCCCATTAAACATTCTGAGAACATCTGCACCAGTTTCCAAGGCTTCTCCTTAATTGCTTTGATTATTGTGTGAAGTTAAGAACTGGCACATTTCCGTGATGTTGTGATGAAGGTGAAAAGATCGCTCTTAATTAGATTAAAAACATTTTTTTCTTCCTGTGTAATTTCTCCTTGAAAATCAAGGCCACTTTTTTGTTTTCTTCATCCAAAGACCTCCAGAAACTTTCCTCCCCACCTCTCCAGAGGTTTCTGGGGAATGTCCTGTGAGCTCAACTTTTGGAGAAGATAGTGCTTAACCCAGATTCCATTGTATATTAAAGTTTCCTGGGGCTGCTCTTGCTGCCTGGAACCTTCCTTTGCAAATGTGTCTTGGGAGACCTGGACAGTGACTTCTTACAGCATGGATTTCTGGGTGGACTGATTTAGTTATGTAGGCAGCTGTGCTGCTCACTTTCTGCTTCCTGGGCTCACTTAAGGCTGGCTCTGTCATTGCCTGTCCTCTTTAGCACCTTTTGGCCCACAGAACCATTTCTATTTACTCTGAGATTTATGTGTTAGGCCTGTTATCTCCATTATGAGAAAAGACATTCAGGGCAGTCTCCAGTACGATGAACTCTGGAGTTGTACAAAGCCTAGCATTGTTCCCAGGATTTCTTGGGATTCCACAGGTCATCTTCAGCTGTCATGTCACTGTCCATCTCAAGTCAAATATATCTTGCAATCTTTGCCTAAATACAAAATACAACATGCTCTGTGAAGTGCTGCAAACACAGGCTACTAAGACAACTTCTCTGAAAGCGAGTTTGCACTATAACAGTAGAAAGTCTGTGCACAGCTGTAAGAAGCCCCTTTCCCAGAGCTTCTTGGCCAGTGCACAGGCGAAGCTGGGGCCCCTGGCCACATTTTTTCTAGCTCATCTTCTTCCTTCCTGTCTACCCTCCAAAGCTTAACACTACTCTCTTAGGGTCTTAGGGTAATTCCCATTTTTTTTTAACCTAGACTTAACCCCAGACCTATCTCCTTAGGCTCATAGCTTATCCGTAACTTTATATATTCGTGAGGGCTCTTGGTAACAAATGACAGAACCCGACATGATCTAGATAAGGAAAATGGGATATTTTTCTGGCTTATGAATCCAAACCTAGCTGTGCCAGCCACAGCTGGACCTAGTACAGTGACGATCTTTCTCTCCTTCCTTTTATATCCTGTCACTTTTTGTTCTCTTTCCCTCACTTTTTGCCTATAGATACATGCATAAGTATACACATGTGTCCTTAAGGAGCCATTTATCAGTGAGTGTAAGATGGCCACCAGCTAAAATCTACTGAGAGAAAGAGGCCACAGACTCTTTCCCAGTGATTCCTGCTGCAGGATACGGCTAGGCTCTTGTTGCTCAAAACCAAAGCACAAGACAGCCTCGGAGGGATGTTCAGCTATGTTTCTGAAGCTGTGGCCCAGCTACAAAGCCCCCTCTGGAAATGGGCAATGAATTCCTCAATCTCAACCCACTAGGGAGTAGAAAACAAGGACCCCTCTAAGGAAGATTCACTGGGCTATTTCCACAAGCCAGGTCTGGCTGCGGGGTATGCAAAAACAACAGGTGTCCACACAAGCAAGGTATTTTCCTAAGCGGAACTGGGTACCAGCTGTGAATATACATTTACACTGCACTCCTCGCCTTGTTCCTGGCAGCTGTTGTGGGAATGGCTTTTTACACTTTCTGTCCTTGTCTCTTACTTCTCGCCTCTGAGTGGAGACACAGGTGGTAGAGGGTCTGGTCTGGCTCAGGGTCTGTGAGCAGGGCATGGGCAGCTGGCATAGGCTGTGGGGCTGCAGCTCAGCAATGTCACGCAGGGCCTGGATGCAGCTGTCCAGATGCCCTAGGGAGGGCTTTTTCCTTCATGGTGCAGGATCCACAGGGCTTTGGCAAATCCACCAAGACGGGGAAATTGATTGAAGGGGATAGAGAAAGGGCCTCTTCTAGGGGAGGGCATAGGCAGCTTGTTTACTCCATTGGAGTGAGCTGGCTCAGGGGACTTGCCTGTGCCAGGCACCGGAGGTGACATGTGGGAGGAAGAAATCAAGGTTCCTGTGCTGAGGGCCAGGCACACATAAGCCCCACAGCAATTGAGGGGACAATCTCCAGAGCCTTGGGAAGCTTGTAGAGGAAGGCAGATTAGGTTACATCTGGGAGATTAGGCAGGATTATAATCAGTTAGGAGGAGGAGGGCAGGGGTGAGCAGCTGGGTGAAGTTACTGACACCAGCAAGTCTCAGCAGAGGGCAGTGGGCAACAGGGTGGCCTGGGGCCTTACAGAGAGTTGGACTTGGAATGCTCAAATGCTGACCTGGACTGGGAGTTCAATGCAGGGGAAATGAAGCTGGGAAATGGAAGGTTTTGGAGAACTGGGGAGGAAAGAGCTCTGGGTTGGGTCTTTGGGGACATCTTAAGGACTGATTGGAGGAGGTAGATGAGGAAGGACACTGATACATTGTGCTAACCCCAGGATGATGAGTACAAGACAAATATAGGAGGCTTGCACAAACTAATCTCTTTCTGCCTTCTAAATTTATCATTCATTCAAAATAGAAAATACATATAAGGAAGGAAATGAAAATCATTAGAAGTCCTTTAATCCACAGGCAAACATATCACATTTTGATCTATTTCCTTTCAATCTTTTTTCAATGCTTAAGTAAAATGCAAATCACCCTAATGAGTAGGCCCTTTGGCTGAGAAGGATGATGCTTCGTACAGTCTGGTTTTGGTTCTCTTGAGAAAGGGTGAAACTTGGCAGCGGGTAGCCCCAGCTGGGGCAGTTGCCACGCCTGAGGCTACATTCGCCATTCCAGACCTCCCATTTTCCTAGAAAACAAAATTGTTTTGTTCTGCCCTGCACACTTAGGTCCAGATTCTGGCTCTGACAAGACAGAAGCAGCCAAGGAATGAAAGCATCAAAAAACTGGGACCGTTTTTTAGGAAAATGTGACTTTACTGTCACTAGAAAACAGTACTTTCTCTCCAGGAGCAGCTACTCTGACAATGGTTGGTTCAGCAGAGAACACCTGACATTGTTCTAGTGTCCTTTATGCAGGGTCTACGTGTCCAGATGACCCTTGTCACATTCACTATGGTCTCACAGTTTGCTCTGTAGCAGGGCCATCTTTTCATATCTTTATGAAATACCAACTCTGGGCTTTTCGGAGATGGGGGTAACCAATAGACTTCTTAGAACATTTGCCCCAAGCTCTTGCCTAAGAGGAACACCACTGATGTGTAGAGGTCAAAATCCTGCCCTACTACCTCCCTTCCAGAATCTTGGAAATGTCTGATCTGTGAGTACAGACCCAACTGGGAAGGGGGTGGCAGTCCCGACAACTGTTTCCCCATGGAAGGGGAGGCACCCCCATCGTCTCTGAAACATGCCAAGTAGACAACAGTCTCTCCTTTGACTTGGAAAAACAACTGTGCTGAGCCCCTTTCTGACCCTCACTGCAGGGGCCCCATGAACCCTTCCCAGGATTAAACCAAAGAGTCCACATTCCTCTCTGGCAGGTGCAGGCCCCACCCGCTCTGGACAGCCAACTGATGTGCACATTTTAATTTCCTAATACCAGGACTGAGCCTTTCTCAGGAGTTGAGGGGCTCACCCTGGGCCCTCAGGCTTGGAGACAGCACTTGTCATTCTGGGTGTGTAAAGCACATGCCCCTCTTTCAGCCACTTCTTTGCTGCTCCTTTCTTCTATGTACAAGTGATGCAAGCAGTGAAATATGTATTTATGTTCTTTTTTTTTCTTTTTTTTTTTTTTTCCAAAAGAACATTTGAATCCTGGATGAAGTTTTAGCTGTGACTTGACAAGTGTATAATATATCCCAGTGCACTTGAATCTCAGCCCCAAGTCTCTAAAATGGGAGCGGTAACACACTCCCACCAGGCCCCAGACCTGTGGGCCTCTTCATGTGCACACATTCCTCAAGGTTTACTGGTCTTTCCCTGGTTTGAGGATGTCATAGGCACGAAGCCCTTTACTTGAGCCTTTCTCCCAGCTATGACTAAGTAATGTCTGTGTAGTTTCCTGCTGGAAGTCTGCCGCTGGCCCCCGTGGGCCATGAGCTCCTGAGTTTATTTACATTTCCCTGATTGCTAGTCAGGCACAACACCTTTCCATAAGCTCATCAGGCTTTTGGATTCTTCTTTTATTTGCGGGGGAAGGGGTTGTATTGCTTATTTTTTGGTTAGGTCATTCTTGTCAGTGCTAGGGAATTAAACGGTCTTAAACATACCAGGAAAGCACTCTGCCACTGAGCTATCTCTGGCCCTCTTTTTACTCTTTGAGATAGGGTCCTGCTCTTTGAAAGTCGTCCTGGCTCACTGTTGCCCAAGCAAGATTTTAAACTCAACAGTCCTTTGGCCTGAGTTTCATAAGTAGCTAGGATTACAGACCTTCACCACTAAGCCTGGCTATTTTTCATATTGATACATTCAACTTTTTGTAGGTTTTGTTATTTTTGATTCTCTTTTTACTATTCAAAATGCATTTAGCTATTTAGGTTTTGACTCTGAATGTAGTCAAATTGGTATTTTCCTTTTCAATTATTGCTTCTTAGTTATCCTAGCCCCAAGGCCATGAAGATATTCTTCTATATTCAGTCATATGGACCTTCTAGTTTTACTTGTCATAATCCCCTGGAATGCCAGGAATGAAATTTTGATGTATGGTGTGAGAAAATTAAGGGTCTAACTTAGTGTTTCCCCATGTGAGTTTCCAGTTGTCCTTGAGTGTTTTATTTAAAAGGCCATCTCATAATAAACAGGTCTTTAATACACTGCAAGTATCCATGAGTAGGGCTATTTTCTGACATCCAGCCCTATGCCACTAGCCAGTTACATACCTTGAATCAGTACTATACCGATATTAATGACCACTATTTAGAAGTACTTTGTATTTGGTAAGCAAATTAACTAGCCTGTTCTTAAACAATATTACTTTTCCTGGTCTTTTATACTTCCAAATAAAATTTAGAATCCACTTGTCACAGTATTCATACACAAACATTATGATTTTCATTAAGATTTAGGAAGAATTTTTTTTCAGGATCGAGTATTTTGTCAATGGAATAAAGGTGTTTTTTTTGTTTGTTTGTTTGTTTGTTTGTCAGTGTCTCTGTTTAAAGTTCTGTGCTTTTCTTCAGTTTTTAATCTATCTTTATATACTTAAGATTCTTTCCTACTACTCTTCTTTAAACTTTTAATTTGTGTTTTATTTGCATATATATATTATATATACTTGTAAAAGTAAAAATAGTTTTACCATGTAACTTTCACTATACTACCTTACATAACTATATTACATTGACAAAAGAAAAAAAAATCATCATTCATATAACACTGATGAGCTATAGTTTAGTTATTTCCCAGTTTAACTACTACATGTTCCAAGGGCCTGTCCATCATCTACCATTATAATATTTTTTTTTATTAATTACACTTTATTCACTTTGTATCCCCCCCATAAGCCCATCCCTCCTCCCCTCCTGGTCCTACCCTCCCTCTCCCCATTATAATCTTTTATCCTGTCCTTAGTACCTTGTGACATGCAGCAGCAGCTTCTCAGTACTGTTACTGGCCTTCATGCTTTTGAAAAATACTCATATTTCAGTGCTACACTGGGTCTTGGGTCTGCCTAAGGTTTTTCCAAAATGAGAATAGGGTTATAGGTTTGGTGAGTGTCATTAGCAAAGTGCTTTTCTTGTTTTCTTCCATCAGCATGGTCTACTGCTAGCTGTATTAACTTTGACTATGTGCCTAAGTAGTTCACTGTAACTTACCTAAAGCTTCTCATTTATTACGCCTAGTAAAAAAGAGCAAGTCACCAGTCCAGCCAGCATTCAGGGAATGAGGAATTTCATTCTATCTCCTGCAGGAGAGTATCAGAGACTCTGTGAGTGTGTTAAAATCACTAAAGCAATTAAAATTTATTTTGGGACTAAGGATGTAGCTTAGTGGCAGAATGCTTGTCTAGCATGCACGAGGCCCTGGATTCAATCAATGTCACTGAAAAGAAATATGGGAAGTGAAGACTTTGAAGTTCCTACTTAAGATTTCACGTACTAATTTTAGCATTCATCCATGGATCTTTTCTGAAGCAAGCATTTCTATGGTATACCTCTGGTTAACTCATTCCTTCTACACTTATAGGAATCGTTTTATAAGAAAGCTCTTCATCTCTTTTTCAATTATTTGTTTATAAATATGGACTTGGCAAATTGTGTTTTTGAGGTATAATTGAGTGTTATTGTCTTCTCACTCAACTTTTTTTTATCTTTGGCCACTTGTACATGAGCCCTTTGATATGCATTCCATTTACTTCCTTTCAGTAGTAGTTTCTTGTAGTTTCCCTGTGTCCATTCTGGTAAAGACTCATATTTGCTTTTATTGGAGAACTAATAGTGTTATAAAATATGATTGGGGCACTGAATGTGTTCCTTGGAACAAAAGAATCACTGTTTATATCTCCCTTCAACTGGCAGAACTACGAAATAATTTATGTCCATACACATTCATGTTTTGTTGTATGTATCTATATGCAGCTAACCCTGAGTTCATACTGTTTCTGTATGTTTGTCTGTACTATGTATGTTATGTTTGTCTGTATATGTATGTTTATGTATGTTTGTCTGTAGTTTGTCCTTACTATGTCCTCAGCTTCCATTTTCTAATCTAGTCACTGGTTTGTATATGTAGTACCCCTGTATGAAACGAACTTACCTACAGAAACATTGTATATTTGACAGTATTTTTTTTCTTTAGTTTTTTAGTATCCAGTCCAAACACTTTTTTTTTAAAAGCAACTTAGGCCAGTTCTTTTCCCCCTTCTCTTTCCAGTGCTGTGTCATGTATGTGCAACACACAATCTACTTACTGTGGTCTGTTTTCTATCGCAGGGACCTTCAATATTCTGGTTGATTGCTGAATATTATTCCATTGCATGGGTGGAACAGATAAACCATGATTTGTTTATTCATTTAGCTGTTGAAACGACATCTTGATTGTTACTTGTTTGCTGCAACTAGAGGTGAAATTGCTATATATTTGTGTGCAAGCTTTTATGAACATAAATATTCCATACACTGGGGTCCTATTCCATATGTATGGAGACTATGAAATTTGTTCTTCAGAGCAGCTATGCCACTTTCCATTCCAGCCAGCAGCATGCAAGGGCTGCAATCATTCTGCCTCTTTTGAGCACTTGCTGTTATAAGATCTTAATTTTGTGTTTTATCCATTTTCATGATACTTTTCTATGTTATCTCACTGTAGCTTTAATTTTTATTTCTGTAAAGACCATGGACTTTGGTGAAGCACAATTTCACATACTTATTTGTAATCCACTTTTTAAGATGGGTTGTTTGCTTCATTGTTGTCAAATTATGATCATTCTTCTTTATATGCTCTGGGTACAAAGTCCTTGATTCCATAAGTGATTTGCAGTAAATCTGTGCTTTGTCTCATTGTTTTCACAAAGCAAAGGATTTTAACAGTAATGAAGTCGGTTACTCCTTGCTTCTCTTGCTCCTTGGCAAAATGCACTTGTTGCAGGAGTAATTCATTTGTTTTGAATGATAATAAAGTTGATCTTTTTCCTCCTTCAGGTTAAATTTTCGGTGTTGTATCTCAATGCAATTCCAAATCTAAAGTTGTAGAGATTTTTATGTTTTCTTAAATTTTTAGTTTTATGTTCTACTTCAGATTTTTAAAAAGTATGACTACACATAGTTTCTTGAATTTACATTTTATGACTGCTAAACATACCTTGCTTTATGCATAAATATGAAATGTGTTAAAATTTAAACACACATACAGATGTATGTCCACATTTGTATGTTTATATTGGAAATAAATGTAAAAGACTGCTGTAGTAGATGTAGGAAGAAACCCATTTCATAAAGAAAATGTATCACTGTAAAAAACAAGACAGTCTCTATGATAAAGCAACACAGTGTTAAAAGGCCAAATGTACACTAAGAAAGATATTTATGCTTCATGTAACACAATTCTAATGAATTAAAAGTTCCTCTTAAATGCCAAGCAAAGACTATGAACAGGCAATTCTTCAAGAAGAATCCCAAACAAGCCCAAAAGCAGTCAGTGAAGATGAAAATGAGAAAACCATCTCTTCCCCGAGACCCAGGACCATTGTAGAAGAAGGAGAAGAGAGAGTATAAGAGCCAGAGATAGAAGAGGACTAGAATAAAACTAACTTCTGGCCATGGCAGGACAGTTGTATGATTGGCTACTCAGGATCAAGCCAGTCAACAGTCTATACCTGAGTAGGAATAAGTTCATGAACGCCAGAAGGGTCTTGATAAGCTATAGACGGTTAATGGCTCCTGGGGAGGGAGAGTCAGTTTTTTCTTTAACACTCTAGCCCCTGGTGGGTCAACCATACTCCAGGGAATGGCTCCTCACCCATAAGTATATGGACAGCACAAGATGAAATTGATCATTATTAAACTTTAAAACGAGAGGTTACAAAGTCAAAAGGGGAGTTAGGCGGTAAATGGGGATGGACCTGGAAGGGAAAAGGGTGAATGTGTTCAAAATTAATTGCATGAAATTCTCAAAGAATAATAATTTTTAAAATGAAAAAAAACCTCAGCTTTTTTCTATGTTTGATGAGCCAAGCAAAGTTGGAAGGGAAGAACAGTTGCTACAACTTACGAAACAATCCAAAGGCACTTATTAATACTACCAAAGACACACCATCTGACTGACCCAGTGGGTGAGCAGATTTTAACAGTGAAGATGGATGTTACTTCACTCTCTGATTGTCATAAAATTACAAGAGTGAATGTCCATAAAATATAGGATGAGTAAGTTAACTGTGGAAGATCTAAACTATGGGCTATTATGCTGCTAAAATGATCACTAGATGCACAACTGCATACCTGGAGAAAAGAAGGTCAGGGAGTAAGAAAAACTGACAAGAACAGAGGTTCACTCAAGCTTATAACGTATGTGTTACTCGTGATGGAAAAGTCAGGCAAGAGCCAGAGACCTGCCTGGTAGGTGACACCTGTAATTGAGGACCACTGTAACTTTTGCATTATTCCACTCATCAGAAGTACTCATTCCCTCTACATTAAACACTTTAAATGAAAAGTGAGTTCAGAGCAAACACTAGTAAGCTGGAAACACTGTGAAGGCGGATCTGGATCTGTCTCCTGAGCTATATGAAATCAGTTGTTGGGACAGTTTGGAGGCCTTCCTCAGAGAATGCCTGGGTCATGTAGCATCATGGCCAGAGCAAGAAACTCAGCCTGGGATTGCTGACAAGCAGAGGTACTAGCACCCTTTGTTGCCCTGGCCCACTGATCTGTCAGTGTCTGTTTGTGAATAGCACAGAACTGTGAGTCAGTGCTTCCATTTGTTCTTGGCTCAAATGTTTTGTGTGAAGCTGGTGAAAGGCTCAGAACAGAACCTACGGTAGGGCAGGTCCTCAGCTCCAGAACTCAGCTCCAGGGCAGTTGCCACACTGAGGAGAATTACTAGCATTTATCGTTTAAGCTGGGTTGTTGAGGCCCTAGATACCTGGGGACCATTCTGAACACATAGTCACCTGTTACACTCCGCTCAGTGTAAACCTGATGGATGAGGCCAAGACTTCAAACTTTGTCCGCATTTTTCACCTGACCTTGAGAACTCACAGGTTTATCCCATAGCAATAGCAGGTTGGGGTGGGCATGTGAGTCTGGTTCTGTTCAGCTCTGGAGCCCCTTTCATGATCAAGTTTCTACTGAAGCCTAATGAGCTGTCCCCATACCTTCTTCACAGTAAGGAAGAGCCCTACACTGCTGGAAGTAAGCACACCCCATTTCTTGAGAACAAACAGCTTTGCTGAGGACCTGGACCTGGAAGGGGAGACACTGCTGACCCCCATCACCCATGTGTCACAGTGAGTGTCCATTTGCCTACAAAGGCTGGGGCTCAAGGGAACTGCCTTGGCATAGGACAAAGCTCATCCTCTTGCTGGGATGCAGTCTGTTTAGTCAGGACCCAGAACTCACTGCCTAGCCTTATGAACCTGGGGCAGCTGGCTGCTGGGGCTGCCTCAGGGCTCATGCAGGAGAAGAGGGCAGGGGCTTTCCCACCGAATCTGGAAACATGATCCTCTTGTTTTGACTTATGGAAAACCAGACTGATCATTTTCCACTTGTTTTCATGCTTTGAGCGTCTGAGAAAATTGTTTTTCTCTCCCCTAGCCCCCACCACCACTCCTTCAAAAGAGTCAACTTTGTTTTTTAGCATTTCCCCATGGAACTTTGGCCAAAGCCACGGGGCAGATGCCGGGTGCTGTCTGCCAGTTGCTGCTACTGTCCTCAGGGGCGCCTTCAGGTGGAGGAAATGGCTGATTTTCCACGCCTTCCAGTTGGCCTTCCCCCCCACCCTCCAAGGCACAGCTGGCCTGGGACACATGCCCATCCTCTCCCCGTTTGGGTCCCCATCACAGCATCACCAGGCCAATCCCCAGTACCCAGCCATGGTGCGATTTCTCTGCAACATGTGATTCAAATGTTCCCACCAAAGACCAGTAGAGGTAGCCATATGAGAGACAGGACACTCAGGCCCCTTCTGACCACTACCCTACTTGGGCACTCCTCTGGAAAAGTGTCTTTGTATTGGGATGTTAATGCCATACTCTTAGCCCTCCTGGGATTCACATACTAGGACTCTTTCATTCTTTCTACTAAAATTCATGTCCTTAGCCTTGTGTGCTTGGTCATAATGCTTCTGGACTATGCCAAGATTTCTTGTCTTTACCATCCTCCTGGTGCAGGTTTGACTTTGCAATGACTGAAGAAACCGGGACTCGCAGTGCTAAGGGCTTCTTAAGTAACCATACAGCCACCCTGGGGAAAGGAAGGCTTGTCAGAGGGATGATTATGATCCACCAAGCCATACCCACTATCTTCCCAGGCCACCCAAACTCAAAGGGAGGTTACCAGTATCTCATGGTTTGTAAGATGTGAGAATGTTCATAGGCTCAGAGAGAGCCAACAAGTTATTGAAAAGCAGGGGTCATTCTCCCTCGTCATTCTCCCTCCTAAGCCTTACAGGTGGGCTGCATTAGCAGGCAGGAACAGAGGTGTGGGCAGAAGTCCAGACAGGCTGGGCAGGTATAGGCTGTCAGTGGGAATAACAATAGCTTACACTATGGTTAAGGCTCTCAATCAAGTCCAGGGCACAAGAAAACTCGAAGTGTAAACACTGGTGTCTTGTGGCTGGTGTTGTATGCAATATAACATTGCCTGCTTAGAAACAGGGATGGTAAGTAGCACCATGGCAACCATAAAAGGCCCCAGGAATTACGTAAGCCTAGAAAGGCCACTCAGCCTTCTTATCCTCCTGATCACTCACCTCTTGCTGGCACCCATTCCATTTTATTCTTATAGCCATGGAGTAGCCTCCAGACACAAAAGCAGTTGAATCAAGAGGACGGCAATGCTCTCAACAATGGACAAACATGTCTGACATCTCCAGGGCAGTGTGAGGCTCCTGAAAGAAAGCACCAGCGGAGTCCCAAGAGAGGGTGGAGACTGGGTATACCTGCCCATAGTTCAGTCTATAGCTGACCCCATGGGGGGGGGCAAAAGGTCTCCTGCACTGTTACTAGTAGACTCAAAGCTCCTGGAGCCAGATATTCACTGTCATCTGTTCAAGAAGCAGCCCTATGCCAGTAAGACAACATTGCTTAGAGTACTAGGCCAATTCTGATCTCCACTCTGAGGTAACAGAGTCTCAGGAACGTGAATGATACTTTCTTAGCTGCTATAGGCCTCATGTGTCACCATCTTTCCTGGTACCACAGCTCTTTTCAGGCTAGCACTCCTGGAGCCTCTCTGAGTGGGAGGTGGACACTCTTCATCCAGTCAAATCTCCACCCAGGAACACACCAAGACCCTTTTCTAGGACATGTTCTTCCAAACGCAACAGCTGGGAATAAGCCAACCTGGGAAGTGGGAAGGTAGGAAAGGAGTCCATGGTGGTGCCGAGTTGAAAGACCAAAGGTCGAGACTGAGAAAGATCATAGGCTTGAGCAAAAAGATATGATCTGGTCAAAGGGGTCAGGGTTGAGGCATCGAGGAATCTGGATACACACCTCAGAAGTCAAGGACTTCCTTGCTGGAAGTCCTAGCAAAGACAATGACCAAAGGCATGGTGTGTGTCTGGGTCCTAGAACCCTATGCGCTCCCAGGACTACTGGCCTTACCAAGACCCCTCCCCATCCTGGGGGAGCAGACAGGCCAATGTGGGTACTGTGTAAGGGGCCCACGTGCCCACACCAAGGCTACATTCCTTTGCCTCTTGCACAGTCAGCCTGTTGATTGATGTGTGTAATTAAGCTAGGCTCCAGCAGCTCAGTGATGCAGCATGGCTCCTGTGGGCAACTGGCCCTATGAACCTACACTGAAAAAAAAAAAAAAAAAAGAGGCACACACCCTGGTACGTGTCTACCAAGGACAGAGATGTGTACTTGGGTCTTGCAGGGGGCAGAGTGGGTGGGAGGCAGTTGTAGAAAAACAGATCCATTTTTCTTCAGCATTTTACTGATGTTAAATGTATTACCATGCTGGGCCAGTTCCAGAATTCAAATTAAAAGCATAAATAAAGACACATTTTGTTTCCATCTCAAGCTTTCCCCGCCCAGGGGCCCCAGGGAGGTGAGGTCACTTGTAGCCTTGATTATGGGAAGGTCCCTGGGGCTGGGTGAAGCTCCTCTTTTCAGAGTCTGTTGGCCACTGATAATTTGGGGACAGAGAGGCCAAGATGCAGGCCTATGGAAAACTAGAGAGCTATGGAAAAACAGGGAAGGGTGCTGAGGAGACAAGGTGTCTCTGACTCCAGCTCAATAGGCAAGCACCAGCAGCTCTTCATGTAAGCCCCAGGCTTTATCCAGCTCTGGGCAGCTGGACCTCAGCTTTGCAAACATTTCAGTTATATGCTATCTTTCTAGCTCTAACATAATTTCTTAAGGGAGCCCTGTACTGCTCAAGCTCTCTCAACATGAATCCTCTACCCCAAAGCCTTACTCCAGGTTTCTGAGGGTCCTTTGCTAACATGTGGAGAAACTGCCACAAGATATGGGGGTATCCTTACACCCAAAATTTAGGCTAACTCCCTAGGATTCTGCTTGCTGGATGTAAGGGCAAGGGCTTATGTGTATCCCACCAGCTGGAATGCCCTTCTCACTCCTGTAGCCATCAAAGTTGTACGCGTTTCCAGTATACTTGGTCTTCCTTTTCCCCTGGGATGCCTCTCACATCTTTTTGAAGGTATCATCAAGGCCCCAAGTAACAGCTCCCCGAGTCTAGCCTGGGTCTGGTAGGGAACAGATTGTCCATGGCTCCTTATGGTCACTCCTTTTCCAGCACTCCCAAAATTCTAGGATGAAAGAACCCTAAGACTGCCACTTCTACTCTGGCACAGAGCATATCCTTAGCCTTGCCTGAGATGAAGCAAGGTCTCCAGGTACCTCCCATGGATGTTGAGACATTGAGCCCAGGGTATGAGCACCTATAGCTCAAAGCTAAACAAGCATGTCTGGGTGTGGCCTCAGTGAGCTTTTCCTACAGCTGCTTCACCCTATGCTCCAGCTCATGAACCAATCAGAACTTGTCCGGAACCCACACCTTTGCCCCATCAGTTGCACAAGGATTCCCAAGATGAACATCCCCAAAGGCCAAGCCTACCTACCATAAGCACAGCAGCCTACAGTTCAGCCTGGCTCTGTCATGCAGTTTCCCTGAAAGTTTCTTCCAAGAGGTTTGGTTTCCTGACCCCTCTGACTTTTCTGTTCTGACATTTTCGACTGGCAGCCTCAACTTTTATTTACTAACCAGCCTGTCATCCCACTCTGGGGGTGGGGTGGGAGCATTCAGAGGCCACCCAATTCACTAAGATGGGTGGAGGAAAGTCTAGAGGACAGAGGGAAAACAAGAGCACAGGCTAGGGCATTGCAAAAGTCCCACCAGGTGCCCACAAGCACCTCCCGGGCGAGCATGTGCTTGCTGGGCCTCTTGTGACATGACAGCTTCAAAAATCCTTGAGCAAAACCAGCCCCATGTGCGTTAATTAGAATTTCCATGTCTTCAACTTTCTCCTGGACCCTGCAGAATCTCACGCCAAGACGTTCAAGTTTCTCTTTTCCAGGGAGGCCCGCTGTGGCCTGGCTTTCATCCACATCACTACTAATGTCTCCTGAATTCTGCATTTGTCAGCGAGGCTGGGGCCAGCCTATGCCTTCTGGAAAGGGGGGCATTAGTGGACCATGGGGCTAGCTCTTCTGATGGGAGAGCTTTGTCTGGGATGTTCAGGGCCTGGAGATGATCAAGGCCTGCTGTGGCACCTCAGTGGACACCCATTTCTCTTACTTGGCTTTTCAACCTACAAATGTTGATGGCAGAAGACTGAGAGGCCGTGTTGGGGGCAGTGTGCAGGATAGGGAAGGGGGCTTGTCAGGAACAGATGAGACCAGTGTGTCTTTCCAGACTAGTGTCCTGTCTTCTGTGAATCTCCAGACCACCTCTGTCTGCACAAGGTGCCAAAGAAGCCCCATGGGAGCCCTCCCGGGAAGGCTGTGCAAGGCTGTATGAGTCACAGGATCCCTGTCAGAGCCCCACACAGCCCCAGCCAGGCTCAAACCCGTCTCTGAAATGCACGGGGGGATTAAATGTTCTCCTAATTAAATTAAAAGTGAGGCGGAGTGGCTCAGTGGGAAAGAGACGGGACTGGGAATCGGATGCCCTCAATCTGGCTCCCAGCCTGCACTGGCCCAGCTGCAGGCAGCCCCCAGTACCCCTTAACCTTCCCTAGTTTCACTTCCTCCATACAAACACATGAAAAGGGATGCAGCAACCTCCTAGATTTTCTTTCTGAAGGAGAGGACCACAGAAGGAGGGAGAGGCCAGTGGAGAGTAGTGTGACTGTATATACTACACGGATGATACCATAAGAGAGAGGTACTCCAAATAACAGAGAGAGCCCCCAAACATATCTCCTGTGTGCTTTGCCTAGAGCTAGAAGTGGAAACTGAACTACAGAGCCTGCTAAAGACAGAGCTCCAAGGTAGTCTGGTCAGGATACTGGAGTAACTTATCCTTTTAAGCAAGATGGTAGCAGGAGACAAGCCCAGTCCCTCTGTGTACCCAGGTTGTGCAGAAAGTATCTTCTCAGGGCACTGTGTACCTAGGTTGTGTCTCCAATAAAGCTCAGAAAATACTGTCTTCTCAGGGCATTTTGTTATAAACTTACATACAGTAGAAAGGGTATACACCAAAAGCGTAAAGTATACTCAGATCTCCAATGTAAACTTAATGCATCTTCTCTGAGACCCAAACATCCAGAGAAAGCAGCAGAATCCCCAGGAATCCCTCCAGTTCCCACTTCCTATCACCAACACGCCAAGAATAGCCATAAACTCACCACGCAGCAGCAACAGCCAGCTTTGCCTGTGTCTGAAATCTACATGGATGGATCACACAGTACATACACCCTTGTATCCAGCAACTCTCATTTACTGTGATGTCTGTGAAATCCCCTGTGGGGCTGAAGAGAATAGTGGTCCCAAGAGCCTTTGCTCTCTGGCACTCCACTCTGTGTGGCCTGTGGTTTGCTTATTCATTCTACTACCCATAACAGGTCTTGGTAGTGAGTTATGAAGAATATTCTATGCATGTGTTTGGTGAAAGTCATGACTGGCTATCTCTGCTAATTGTGTGCCTAGGATAGAAGTGCTAGGTCCCTGAGTGACTGGCTACTACCCATAACAGTCACCCCAATTTTTACTCCTGCTTGGTAGCATGTGAATATTCCAGTTTCTCCACATCCTCATACACACTTGAAATTTTTCACTGTTTTTTTTTTTTGCTTGTTTGTTTTGTTTTTAGCCATCCTGGTGGGTAACTAGGGCATTAAATGAGTGTAATATGCAATAAGCTGATCCCCACTCTGTAGCCTTAGTTAATCACATCTATCGTGCTCTGTAAGACATCCATATCTCATACTTGAGAGCTGTTCTTCTTCAATCGCAGTTTTATCTCTCTATGCCCTGGGTGTTCTGGGTGTGAGCCATTTGTCAGACACACACATGGATTGTAAATACTGCCCCCCCTTGCAGACTGATTGGCCCCCTCCCTTAATGTCTTTTGATGAACAGGAGGTCTTAATTTTAATGTGGTCCAGTTAATTAAACATTTCCTTTCTGGATAGTGCTGTTTACGTCCTACTTAAGAAACTTTGAGTACATCAAGGTCATAAAGATATTCTGGTTTGTTCTAAAGCTTTAACAGCTCACCTTTCACATGTAGATCTGTAGTCCATCTGGAATCAATTTTTGTGTCCTATGTAAAGTCAAGGTCAAGATAAGCATTTTCCCTCACTTGGACCATCCAGTCTGATGTAACACCAATCCCTGTCCTACTGTCCTGCTATAAATCAGCTCACTGTTGGCATATGGTTCTATTTCCAGACTCTCCTATGTTGCACTGGTCGGCTTCAGGATGCTCTTTGGGTAGTGTTACCTTTCCATTATTGTTGCAGTGTATCTGTGGGAACTGGGGGCTGAGTTACATAGGCTCCCACAGTTCTTCCTCATGACTAGCTCTGCTGTCTCTGTAAAGCCTTTGCCTCAACATATCCACATCAGTTTCTATGAAAAATGTCCTCTGTGATGGCTGTCTAGATGGGCATGAGAGAAGGGGTAGCTCTACCCTATGAGGGCTCTGAGGAATCATGGCCTGATTTGTTCTCCAGCTAGTTGCATCACCTTTCTTTCCTCTTACTGTGCCTTGTACTTTACTGTATAGCAGTTACAGCTTGTCAAACTTATCAGGTGATGGTTTAATTTGGTGTGGGTTTGCAATGGCTAAGAACAATCAATGTCTTCTAGGGCACCCTGGGAAGCTTGCATTTGCTATGGGCTTGCAATGACTAAGGACATTCACTGTCTTTCAGGAAACCCTAGCAAGCTTGGTTGATTCAATGCTGCTCACAGGACTCTAGAGCAGTTTCCTTAACTTCTATGAGCTATAGTTCCCCATGTCTACTAACACATTGGGAATATATCTTCCTGAGTTGGTATGTAAATTTCAGCAAATGGGCACAGGTATCAGCCATGTATTTGATTTGGGGAACTACCTGAGAAGTGTTAGACAATATAAAGTATCCCTTTGTGACTGGAGACCTCATGAGGTTATTGCTTCTTTGACCTAAGAACTTTAAAAACTGCCAGGTGCCCTCTACACATATGTAGCAGATATGCAGCTTGATCATCAAGTGGGCTCCCTAACAATTGGAGTAGGGGCTGTCTCTGACTCTATTCCTGCCTTTGGATCCTTTTCCCCTAGCTGGGCTGCTTTGTCTGGCTCACTGAGAGAGAAGTCCTGCTGTGATTCTGATGTGCCAGAGTGAGTTAGTACCCATGGGGAGCCTCCCCTTCTCTGAGGAGAAAGGGAATGGGAACGGGGGAGGGGGAGAACTGGGAGGAGAAGAGGACAGAGGCTAAGATCAGGCTGTGAAGTGATTAAATAAATTAATGAAAATAAAACCCTGTCAGGTAATGATTTTCTATAAACAAATGGGTCAAGCTATATCTCAAGTGGTGTCCTAACCAAGATGAACTTGAAGAATCAAAAGTACCAAGCTCTGAGATGATATGGCATAAGGTGGCAGCAGGGGAAGTTTACAGGTCCTGACTAAAGCTTTAAGTAGCTGGGAAGGGGCTGTAAGCTGTTTTGACTCCCATTATAGAGCGACAGGCAGGATCATGGCACCCATAATTCTGTTATGAGGAAGTAGGGGGTGGGATCAGAGGACAGTGCCTTGTGTGCTTCCTGTCATTTGATCCCTTCATCCTTGGGCTGACTTGCCAACTCAAGCACCTACCTTCAGACAGACTAAAGAGGGGGTTAAGTTATATATCCTGCCTTCCACTGGCCCTCCAAGTGATAGGGAAACCATAGCAGCCTCTCTGTTAGAAAGATAAACCCAAATGTGGCCACAGTATTCACAAACTGGCTTCCAATGCTAAGAATGAGCTAGCCTGGGCTGCACTTCAGGAGTGAGGCAGTCCTCAGCTTTACAGAAGAGGAAACTAAACATTCGTGAAGGGCAGAAACTTGCTACTATCCCATAAGAAATACAGATAGAACCGGGTCATTCTGAAGTACACTGTCACTGGGGGGACCTAGGTCTCCTTTGGTGAAGGTAAAGAACAGTGAGCTGACACTGGAACAGTTAATACGTGAGATTCTATGACCATTATGTAGATTTGAGCAGTCTGTGGTGGGTTTGGGTACTGCTTATCTGATCACCTTTTGCCATGAGAATTCTGTTGAACTTAACCTCTTAAATATACCATGACTGACATTGTTAAATACGGAAGCCAAGAGCCATCACTGGCCTCCGGGCCAGTCGGCATCTCTAGATTTCATAGACCAGGATGACCTTTCCTCTCAGGCGTCTCATGGTGTCCCAAAGCCTTCTACTCAGCATTTATGCTATGTATGTACTTCTTTTAGAAAGTTCAGGTGTCCTAGGTAGAAGCCACACCTGAGATACAATTGCCAATTGTCCTTGGCAATGACTGGCTAACAGAGGTCTGACTATAAGTCTGTCAGGTATGGCTGGCTCCGTGGGAGACCTGGGTGACATCTTGGAAGCATGGAGGAGGAAGAGAAATAAAAGATGGAGAGAAGTAGATAGGAGTTCTGGTCTGCACCTCAGAATCAAGTGTCTCCAGCTCCAGAACCCTCACCTTACCATCCATTTAGATATTTTGCCCAAGTAACCTCTCTACACATGTGGCTATAGTCCCAGAGACACTTCGAAGGCCTCCTGACACCTTTTTCTACATTGCTTTCTGAAAGCAATTTAGAAAGGAGTAATCAAAAGGCTCAGAGAGAGACTATTGGGGAGGGGTGCAACTGAAGATGTTTTCAGAGATAATTTTTACTCTACCTGGCTTCTCTCTGAGAACTCTGGCTCTAAGCCCTCATATAAAATCAGCCTGCATTGTACTCAAGGCATAGCTTGGTCCTAACAGTGGCTTGTGGTACTCTACTGGAGAAATGAGGCAGAATGAAGCTAAATTTTCAAAGTAGTAAAGAAGGTATTGGTGAGATGGGGTAGTAGGCAGAGGAAGAGAATGAAAGGTGAGGGTCAGAGAACATGTATGTACATACATGTTCACTCTCAGCCAGGGTTCTTACCTAAATGGTTCCACCTATCCTGCAATAGGGCCTAAACCTGCTGCCCTAAGAGAGCCAGGTCCATTGAGGTAGGTAGAACTAGGAAGCCATCCTCTGGCCCTGATATTATTCCTTCAGTAGCTGCTCTCTTGTACCTGAGGTGAAAATGGTATGGTGAAGGTCATATTGGGACTTAAAGTGTTCATTTGTTCTGGGACTGTTCCCTTGCCCTGGCCTTGTCTACACTTAGGCTATATTTGTGAGCCAACACCCTCTGTTAAACTGAATAGCGGTCCTCTGCTCCATGGAGGTCTTTCTTCTCTTGCCAAATTCCCCCTCTTTTATCTCTTGGAGGTAGGCTTGCCTTTATTTCCCTCATGTTTGTATATGGAGTTTGTTTGTATATGTTTGTTTGTCTTTGAGACAGGGTTTCTCTGTGTCTCCTTGGCTGTCCTAGAACTCATTCTGCAGACCAGCCTGGCCTCAGAAATCTACCTGCCTCTGCCTCCTGAGTGCTAGGATTAAAGGTGTGTCACCACCCAGGTTAGATTTGTTAAATTGACACTACTAATCTGAAACACTGAAATGCTCTTTTTCAGAAAAACAAAACAAAACCTACCCCATGAACCCTAGGATCTGGGTATTTGGGCTCCAGGTATAGGCACTTAGTGGACAACATGGGTGACCTTAAGCGCAGTGATGCTTGACAAAAGGCTCCAGGCCTGACTGAATTCAGCATGATGTGTGCAGAGGGGGATGGGTAAAGCTGTCCACTCCAGAGGCTCATGGCTCCACTTAAGATGTTCTTCTCTTAATGTGATTGAGCTGTTAGAGAGCTTACTTATCATTTATGAAGCAACAGGTTTAAACCGCCCCCCCCCCAAGAACTGCATAAACTGGGTATAGTTGTGCAAACCTGTAATCCCAGTAGGCAGGAGGATCAGAAGTTCAAGGTCATCCTCAGTGATAGTGAGTTTGAGAACAAAGGGTAGCTCGAGCTACATGAGAGCTGTCTCAATAAACAAACACACAAACAGAAAAGATACTCTTCCCTGGGGTTCCCCATTCTCCATGCTACCAGGCTTTTTTTTTTTTTCCACCAAATTGTCTTATCACTGGGCAATGGTCCCATCATGCCATCATGGTGGCCTTTGTTTGGGTCCCAACATCCCTGGGGGTGTCATGCAATGGAAAGACAAAAGAATGGGAGTCAACTGGAGACAAAAGAGTATAAGGCTGCCTAATGGCAGGACCAGAGCCAGAAGACAAGCCCAATTCTTAGCCCTATGTTGTTTTTCTGGTAGGACCTATCTCCTCTGTATTAGGTTCTGTTAGTTACCCTCCAGTGGGGCTAGATCAAATGGCTGCATTACTGCTAGCTTCCAGGGGCATTTCCTTGAGTACCACATCCCAGCCATCTGAAGGGACACTCAAAACCTAGGACTGGGACAGGAAGTCCACTGCAGTTGATGTAAAGTTAAGGTATACTGCAGATATTTAAAGATGGGATCTAGGACTGGCCACAAAAGAGAGTAAGGCTGTCCAGTAAAGCCATAATAACACTTCACGGAACACCCAGGAGACCCTAGTGAACAATGCTATTTTTGACCAAGCAAGAACCAGAGACAGAAGAGATAGCCAACTGTGAATAGACAAGCTGAGTACTTTGTGACATCTGGAACCAGGTGAGATGGCTAGGCCCAGATCGTGAAGCCTCAGTCTTCTCCAGAACTAATTTCAGGAGAAATAATCCTGCTTACTAGGAGGCTATGACATTAAAAATGGTCTCATTCACAAACAAAGGGAGCAGTTGAGGACTGGACCTCAGCCTTTGAGCTGAGCCTCTGCCTAGGTATCAGGCCTAGCTGAGCATAAAACCAAAATATCCACCACAGTCACTCATCCATTCTGATGGCTGCACAGGAGTCACCACATGACCCCTCCATGGCTAGATAAGTGCAAATCCCAATAACTTAGCATAACAAGCCAGTCTACCTTGCCACTGCTGATCACCATTGTGCCTCATTCCATAAACAATGCCAACATTGATAAATATACAACTCCTGGGGATGCTGGGTTGCAGGGCTTGGAAGGCTTAGGTTGGGATAGAGATCCCTGCTATGTTGGAAAGTTCTAGTGGTAAAGGGCTACAGGAACCCAAAGTGCAGCCTCTTCATTTCCAGGCCCAAGAATGTTACAGGCAGAAGTAGGTTAGAAAGATTTCCTGGAAGCAAGCATGGGAAGGTATGAAAGCTTAGTCCCAGGAGAAAAAGGGTATAGTCTCTGATGGGGTGAGAACAGGCATAAGAGCAGGAACCCTCTGTGCTTTTCAGCTGTTTGGGGCTAGCAGCGTGACTTTCGTTTTTACTGTTGGCTGTTCAATGAGGACATGGGGTAGGTCTCCCCACTGGTTGGAAGGGAGGAATGGAAGCTGGTTTGCTGGGGCCACCCAGGGTGGGCTCAGGAAGGGAAGGAATGTGACTGAGTCTGGGTGGGGCTAGGGAGAGCACAGCCAGTTGTGGGTTTTTCTTGGGGCCCAAAAAGATATGAATGGACACGGAAGCCCCTCTCTCCCAGCCCCAGCACACACACTAGCATCTTTCTTCCTCAGATAGCTACTAAAGCTACAGACCAAGGATAGCCCCTGGAAATCTGAATTCCATTCACTTTTGGCAAAGAGCAGCTTCTTGCTTAGGGAAGGTGTGTGCATATGTGTACTCACAACCAGAGAAACTGGTAGAGGGGAGAGACACGTGGGTGGATGGCTGTTTGAAGAGATAGTAAGATGGCTCTGGTGTCTCCAGGCACTGGATGGCACTTGCAAAGCCTTGTCTCTAGGATTAGGCAAATATCTCCAGGGAATGAATCAGAAACGTGCAGTCTATGTTGCCTTTGAAATAAACTCTGGCTTAAAACCTTCACAGGGAAACATGCCTTTGAATTGGAAAGCCAGAACTTTTTGCAAAATAATTCAAAAAGTTTGTTGAACCTTAAACCTTTCCTGATGACTCCTTCCTTCTGAACTTCACTCGTTAAAAGTTGCTATGATCCCAGCCCCATGCCAGACCAGCTTCCTGGAAACTCTCGCCAACTGCTGGCCTTTGGAAAGGCTTGTCACCCTAATAGCTGTATTAAAAAAAAAAAAAAAAAAAAAAAAAGCACTGGGCACCTTGGCTGCAGGATCTGAAAAGTCCTTTGTGTTAGCTCCAGCTGCAGAGTTTTTCCAGGCCTCCCTTCTGGGGCTGACTGGAGCTGTTTCTCTCCGTTTCCTCTTATACTGGCGGTACTCGGCTGGCCTCTTCCCGCCCAACTTCTCTGCCAGAGCCCAGGTGGGCAACAGGGATGCCAAAGGCAGAATCCATAGACAAACCTAGCATGGGCATGTCCCAAGTAGGTAGGGCTGGGGTAGGCTCACAGCTGCTGCTACTTCCTCTTCCTTCTTCTCCTCCTCCTCCTTCTCCTTCTCTCCAACCACTGGGACTCAGTAGGGAGAAATGAGGGCCCCTCTTAGGTCAACATTGTGTCATTTCCCACAGAACAGAGAGAGCCACACCAGCTACAGAGCAGAGCCATTTCAATAGCGAAGATAACCCAGTCTTCCCCAATGCAGAGTTTTGCCAATATGATATGGGATTAACTTAGAATGGGATCTATGTTAAATTTAAAAATAAATTAGTTTCAGGCTGAGGATGTAGCCTGTTGGTAGAGCACTTGCTCAGCAAGCTTAAGGCTCAAGGTTCAATCCCCAGTACTTCTGCAAATAAAGGCTGAGTTCTAAATCTCCCTTTTGCTTTAAATAAACAAATAGATTAGTTTAGAAGACACTTAGATCAACAGAGAGACAACTGAACTGAAAGATGAACTGTTGTCGTTCTTCATTATCAAATCAAAGATTACCTGAAATGGAGGAAAGTTACACAAAAACGTCAGTATTTAATGAAGTACAATAGAACATGCTGTCCTCATTCTTTTCTCTCAGAACCATTCCACTCAAAATGCTGTACTGTTGAGAATGGTGTAGCAATTTCACTTCGCAGGAGGTGCCCGCCTGTGCAATGGGGTGCAGGGCACCCTTTAGCAGAGGGTTGCTGGGCTCTCTGGGAGCCTGCCCAGAGCCTGCCCTGACTCTGGCTCTGCCTTTTGCTTTCAAAACCTTCTTTGTGCTAGAGCAGCCCCTGCTCCAGAGTGACAAGAACCAGAGACTCCCAGCTCCATGCCTGGAGAGCGGCTGCTCACAGGCATGCTGTCCACACAGCATGCACACTGTGGCCGCCCGCATCCACTCCCAATCTGGAATGGCACCTGCCATGTTCAACCAAGACTTTTGTAAAGCATTCATGTTATGCTAAAAAACAAGAATCACAAAAAAAACAAACAAACAAAAAAAAAAAACACAACACTGCACATCAGAGCAAACCTTCTATAGTACACTAGTATTACGTTTTTTTTTTAATCACAATAAAATGCACCACGCAAACTTGTGTGTACATACACAAATTGAACAGTGATAAATAAATCAGGGTAAAGAAGGGACAAAAACAAACATACCTAAGGGTCTCCTACCCCAACGCTAATTCCCTGGTCTCCTTTCCTAACTGTTACCACTATTTTCAGTCCCATTGGTTCTTCCCAGAGACTTTACATAAACAATGACGCATGTCTATGTGCCTCCTTTTGACAAAGGTGACACACACTGCTGTGCCCTTGTGTATGTGCCTCGTGCACAAATAAATGCCATAGTCTTGCAGCTGTCTGCACAGGCCTGCCCTGTTATGATGTGTTACATCTAAGGAGATGGCTTTACTTACAGATGCATATTCGAGTGAGCCGGTAACAGTGCTGCTTTCTCAGGGCTGGGATTCCAGTGTGTTGTAAGGGGGATGTGGCCATTTGCCCTGGGCCAGGCTTTTCCCAGACAGAACGTGCTCACTGTTCTGCTCAGGTTGTTAGCTGGTGTATTCCTGGAACCAGCCTTATTTCTAGTCAACACAAGGACTCAACAGTGCTTGGCAAAGCCATGTAGAGGTGGTGCAGGATCAGGAATGCAACACTAGATGTTAAAAAGCCACCTTCCTAAAGGAACCTTTAAGAAATGGATGGGACTCAGACTCTCCTTTTCCTCCAAAGGGTAGCTCATGAATTGTTTCAGCATCCCCAGTAGTTTCAACATTCCCAAAGGTGTTCCTGACACAATGCAGAGATCAAGAGGCTGGCGGCACACGGTGGCCAGGGGCTGAGCCCTATGTCCCAGAGGCCATGCCAAATGAAACCTTGCAGGTTTAGCATGGGCAGTTGGCACCAATGGATATGAATGGGAAGATAGAGCTTTACTCAGACAAGCAGCATCCTTTCTACTAACAGCTGCAGAGCCTCTGATTGTGCCATGATTTATGGAACAAGTCCCCTATTGATGAATGTATAGAGCAGCTAAAAATAGTGATTATCCATTCAAGTGTATTCACTTATGAACTGGCCACTTATGAAATTAATTGCCTCTGAATTTGCTCTCCCCATTGAGCATGGCTGGTCCTCCCTACCCATGCTATCCCTCCTGGCATCTCTGCTGACTGAGCTCCTTCTAGGCTGCTCTTTTCCACCAAACAACATTAAGTACACACAAAGAAAATCACTTATGAAGACTAACTATAAATCTTACAGGAGAATTCATCAAGCTAGAAAGTGATTTGTTGATGAATTTCTCCCATGGAAAAATCAGACAGTTAGACCAGTTATCTACTGAAAAGAAGACCCAGGCTAATTCTAGATAAGCATTTCAAGGGAGAGTCAATGAGGTCATGGAAGATGCAGGGCAGCCCCTCTAAAAATTGGCCAGACCCTACCATACTTCTGTAAAAACATTCTCTCTCTGCAAGATGGTACTACATAATGCTTTACAAAATAAATTAAAATTGTTCTCAGTTTGTTATTTTTCTAAAATAAGTACATATCTGCAAACATTACTGTTATTATATGTGACCTAATTTTTTCAAGTTAACCTTCCAATCATCTGCTTATCGCAATGTATTGTATTGATCTTCATTTTAAATGGAGAGATATTTAAGATATCTCTTCAGCCTATTTCACATTAAATTATTTCCTCACCTTTAGGAAGATAATGCCTAAGAGACACTGTGCCAATCTATACTACTGTAAATGCGTCCCAGATGTGCTGTTTCCCTAGATCTCACCAAGAGTATATACTGGCCTGTTAATTTGGAAGATTTAAAACAAAGTATATTACAATTTTGTTTTTTTTTTTTGTTGTTGTTGTTGTTTGTTTTGTTTTGTTTTCCCTTTTATCGAGGGGTCTATGGAATAATGCATGTGGCGTGCATGCCCATGCATAGAGGCCTGAGGAAAACATCAAGTCCTTCTCTATCACTATCTTATTCCTTTGAGTGTGGGTCTCTCGCTGAACTTGGGCCTGGGCTGGCAACCAATTAGGCCCCGCAGTCCTCTGGGACCTCAAGAGCCACTGAGATAACAGGCATGAATGCAGTCACACCCACCTTCTGACATAGGTGCTGAGATCCTAACTCAGGTCCTCATGTTTGCATACCAAGCCTCTTACTCACTGAGTCATCTCTGCCCTGTAAAGGTTTTATCTTTTTAGAATATCTTAAACATTTGGTTTTTAGTGATATTTTTTGAAAGACCACCATCCCTTTTTTTAAAAAAAAGCCATCTCTTCATAGCCTTTAGACTTTTTAAAAGGCATGTCAAATGCCAATGGTACATATATTTAAAACACTCTTTCCCACTGTTTCTTGGGTTTCTTGCTGAAGAACTGTTAAGATTTTTTTTAACAGAGTCAACTATTTCAGTCTTTTGTTACTTGGGTTTTTTGTATCAGATCTGGAAATAACCTCATTGTGAGATTGTTTTAATAACATCTTCCATGTTTTCTATCATGTTTCATTTCATGCTTTACATTTTTATTATTTGTTTATCTGGACATGGAATAGTCAGTAAGCCAATTTATTCTCCACAGTTAGGTGGTTGTTCCAACACTAAATTCACCACCTTTTCTTTACTGGTTTCCACTGCTATCTTGACTGTATTTCATAGTCTTGTTTGTGTCTGTTTCCAGGCTCTACTTAGGACTATACTGTGCAGACTGATATTATTATACAATTTTATTAGATATATTTCTGTATAGCAGGGCTTCTTAATATATTATTGAAGACCCAATGGCATGAAGTGTACATTTACAATGTATCCAACTAGTGAATGGTTCAGACTAGTCTAAGCTCTAAGCATGGCTACAGCTATGATTGACATACAGCTATGACTGACACACAGCCTTAACTCCTGACTTAGTTTTCATTAGCTAATCATGTCAGGGACCATGAGAACTTAATTCTTACAGGCTCACTCATAAGGCAACATCCAAAGGGGGGATGTTATGGCCAGACACCAGAGCCATCTGTGCACATCCTAATCATGCTTTTGGGCCATCTTCAGAAAACCAAATTTATCACATTAGGAGAGAACAAGAGAATAAATAAAATGTAATTCATGCAAAGGGTTTGGGGGGGTTTGTGCAGCCACTTCACGGCACCCCACACCCTTTAGCTCAACTACCTGAGCCCCTGGCAACTACTAGCTTGTACTTCATTTACATTCATTCATTTGTTTATAGTCAAGGTCTCATTATATACCCCTGGCTAGACTGGAACTCAGAGATTTGCTTGCCTCTGTCCCCTGAGTGCAGGGATTAAAGGCATATACTACCACACACAGCATTATGGGAATGTTATATGAATTGAGCCAAGTAGCCTGCCATCTTTGAATGAAGATGAAACCCTCCCTGTCCCCACCTCTGAGACTTACCCAGGTTATATATGTCTCTACATCCTGCTATGACCTTAATTCAGGTCTATATATATTTTTGTAACTGACATTTTTTGCTAATGTTTAAGAGTTTTACATTGACCGTCATAGCTGTGTGGGTTTTTTTTTTTTTTAATTATGTTAGCATTGTCAGACTGGCATATCAGTAGAATTTTTACTATTAAGGGATTTTAGAAAATGTCATTAAGAATATAATCATTTTTAAAATACTCAAAAATAAAAGAGATATAAAAAGTCCTAAGAGAAAATCCTTCTACAATTCTATTTGTAATGCTAGGAGAACTCCAAGGAAGATGTTTTTATTATATTATGGGAATGGGGGGCTAGAAAGAAGCCCGTTATCTTTGATGGAAGATAGAAGCAGATCTAGTACTTAGGAGGCAGAAGCAGGACTCCCTCTTCTGAGTCCCAAGTCAACCATCTATTCTGTTTAATCTGTCTCTCCAACTCTAGGACCCCTAGTTTTATAACTCACGGTTTACCCCCATGTGGAGGGAGGCTATTGGGGCTGGAATAATTGAAAAAGATTGGTGATTTCTATAAGCACTCTGGGAGACAATGGAACCAGGTGACCTTAATGTCCTCAGACTCTATGGGTGGGCAGTGAGGCTTTGGTTAAACCAAGGTGCTCCCTACCAGGTTGCCATGAAACCTAGAAATAACACTGTCTTTCCCTAGGACATTTCCAGAGATTTTATCTGTTCCCTACAAATATATGTGTGCTCATCTCAAAAAGGTAGCTTTGATCTCCCATGGCACCAAGAAGTACAATGATTTTTGGTGATTCTCCTGGAAGGATTTCGAAAACATTGAAGGAACCATCTTGGGTTTTGTAGATTAAGAACTTGTTGATCTGTAAGTCCAGCTCCAGGGGATCTGGTGCCTTTTCCTGGCCTCTGTAAGCTCCATGTATAGCCAACTCAGTGCAATGCCCTGCACACAGGTAGAGGAAAGCCTTCTCTTTTCTTCTGAGTACCAGGACTCTACCACCCCCCCCCATATTCATCCAGAGGGGCCCTAGGGACAGGAGTAACAAGACAGTCCTGGTTTTACCATCAGCATCTGGGTATTTCAAAAGAACTTCCATTCTGCTGTTTAAGGAGAAAACATGCTCGCTCTGAGCACACTGTCAGTCTAAAGAATAATCCTGAGCTAATACTACTTAGAGTTTTCAGGCATTACCCTGAGTGCTTTATACACATCACTTCACTAATCCTTGCAGCAGCTTCTGACATATGAATACTATCTATCATTTCTGATTTAGAGATAATCAAACTGAAACTAGAGTGATCGAGTCTAGGACCCAGGTCACAAAGCCAGGGGGAAGTTGAACTGCTGAAGGTGCCCCTGCTCCCAAACACTCTCTTGGCAGCATCTTTAAACATGCTAAGTCTCTTCTGACTTTCTCTCATCTTCACAAGCTGGGGCTGATTTCTTAGGCTGAAACGTGCCTAAGCTATTTCTAAGCTTCTGACTGAGCCGTGGGGAACCGCACCCCATCTCTCATTTTTAACGTATAACTGCATGTTTGTGGTAAAGAGTTTAGCAATGTTCCCTGCCGACCCCATTCAAGGTCCATGAGGGCAGACACTGACAACCTCCATTCAGTGTCTGATTATCAGTACCTACTCTACTTGGAGCACATTAGGAACCTTCAGCGAATGGTTGATGAAGAAATAAATGAACATATAAATGACTGAGGTTCACACCCCATCAGTTAGGTTCTAGGACTCAGGCTGGGGTTGGGAGGGCTGCTTTGGGCCCTGCTAGTACCAGGAACATCTTGAAGGGGCAGCAGGGTTTCAAAGCTCCCCACCAGGGTTCTATCAATGGGGCCTGGGATCCCAAAGTCCACCAAGAACTATCTCTACTCTTACAGCTCACTCCTTTCTTTCTAACACTCTGGAAATGCTGGCACCAAGAAGTACGGTGATTTTTGGTGAATCTCCCAGAAGGATTTCACATGGAAGGAACCGCCTTAGTTTTTGTAGATTAAGAATTTGTGGATCTGTACCTCCAGCTCCAGGGGATCTGGTGCCTTTTCCTGGCCTCTGTAAGCTCCATGTATGCATGTGATACACAGACATACATGCAGGCAAACACTGATACACATAAAATAAAAATGAGCAAATCTTTCACACACATACACACAGAGAACTCGTGGATCAAGGCTTAGGGGGCAGCAGATATTTCTAGCTCATGGAACAACGCTGGCATCTGGGCACACAGGAAACCCACTCTGCTGTTTAAGTAAAGAAAAGATACTGTTGCCTTAGGGCTGGTAGATCTCCTGCCACATGTTTGTGTGTTTACACTCTCAGCCCTGGGTAGGACTAGCCAGGGTCTCCTGAGGCAATAGGAACTGCTGTTGCTGCTTAGAAGTAAAACTGTCATTGGGCAAAGCCCAGGGGCCTTAAGATTCCCTAGTTCCCACAATATATACCCCACTAACTCAGAAGTACAGCAACAGGCCAGTCTTAGGAATGACCAAGCACAAAGACTAAAAGTTCCCACTGAAGGTTTCCATACAATGGGGAATGGGACTGGAAGTGAAGGATGGAGTACAGGTCCCCAGCTCTCTTTCAATGGACAGCTCTCTGGAACTGTCAGCCTGAAGAACTGGCAAAACCAGGCACACAGAGGCCAGGTTCTCCCTTCGAGCCCATCATATCTGCCACTACTGTCTGCAAATGTCTGTTCCTGAGCCTCTGGCTGCTTGCCAAGTGGCTGTGCTTCTCTTAGGAATGGGTAACTGGAAAAAAATAAAAGAAGAAGGAATTGCATTCGATTCCATCAACGATGGTTTTCCTATTGAAACATGACTTGTTAAAGCAGAGGCTTAGTTCAGAGTAAACATTTCACACTGCTAAGGAGAAGTGGAGATTTATGAGCTAGAGCAAGCCTCAGGCATTAGTAGAAACCTTCTTGCTGGCCAGCAGCATACACACTGCCCTCAAGTACCAGCATTTCAAGTGCTGCTCCCATGGCTTGCCCTTCACCTTCCTGCAAGGATCACCTCTCATTTTCCTGTCTATGTGTAGATCAGAAGCCTGGACCAAGCCTCTGAGCCCCTTGTTCTCTCTCTGGATTCTTTTAGATACACGAGGCTTCCAAGGCTACTCTTCCTCCATGACCCAAATGTGTTCATAGCTAGGTTGAATAAGGTGATTCTCTCTGGCCATCATTTGGAGCTACTTTTTCTAAGCCGTGTGCAAAAGGGGGGCCCAATATACATAACACTGCCATTTTCCTAGTAAGACAAAGCTTGATCACCACCTTTGCTTCTTTGCATTAAGAAGAACTTCCTTGTCAACCTGTCTTTCCCTGTTCTTGGGCAATACCAGCTAATGGGGCCCTTGCCTATCATTACACTGTTCAGAGCAAAAGGCTCATTAGCTGGCAGAGCGACTTTAAATCTTTCACACCAGCTCTCAAGGGAATAGCTTCCCTTGAAGAATGGGGCACATCACAGAGCTCAGGGAGAGAAGTACCTACTAGTTCTTGAGCAGGCACTGTCTAATTGCCTTTACCAGTCTGAGCAATTCGCCCCACTTTTTTCATTGCAGTCTCTCTTCTCAATGGCCTGCGGTGAGATGAGGGCCTAGGCCAGCCACAGACAAGATACAGAGAGATAGATGAGGTAAACCACCAGCAGCATCTCTTTTCATGTGGGGATGAGTGGCGAGCAGTGTTTGTGGCTTTCTGACCAACCTCTTCCTTCTCTTCTGTCTTTCTACTTCTGGGTGTTAGAAAATCAACATATCTACCTTCTCTGTGTCCCTTATGTAAATTTGGCAGAAATGAGTAACAGCCCCTCTCCCATAGAACAGCACTTGAAGAGAGCCTTGTTGGAGTTGGGAGCCCACTGGGTTGCTTTAGTTGAGAGAAGTGGGAAGGACAGGCCTCACACAGTTACATGTCAGGGATCAGTGTTTCCACCAGGGCCTCCTCTGATTCAGCCTGCTACTAGCTACTAAAGCTAGAGCACCTTTCTATACACCTTGCTTTATGTGTATCTAGAAACCTACTCTTTCTAGGCTTCTCTGAAGATTTTTTTCTACTTTCTTATAATCATAAATTAGGCTAGTGCTGACAGTAATGTAAGAAGCATGAGTCTATGTCCTGTTTTGCTATCTCACTTCTGACATTTTTTATGTCTTTTTTGGATTTCACTGTATCTAATCCTGCCCTCTGAGCCTGCTCTAGCCTGGTTGTGTGACCAGACCCTGGAAGCATGGGGCAAACATCCCATCTCAGGACATCCCTGAGATCACACTACATTCTCTTCGGCCAGTCTTGTGAGCTCTAGGCTGATAGAGGAACATGCTCACTAGGGCTATCAACAATGCCAGGATACCCCAACCCAGCTGACACATGTTGATGCCTATATACAGAGACTCTACACTGTCAGGCTTTCTCTATTGACTTTAAACAACCCCCACAACTTCCCCATAATCAGCTCACATAAAGCCCCAGGCTAGTTCCCACCTCTTAGCAGTATGTTGCGGCAGAGATATCTGTGCTTGCTAGCAATTTCCTCATCATCAACACATCTGGCCCAGTTTGACACTACACAAAACATATATGTTATGCTATGTATGGGACCCCCTGGATGGCAAACTCAGGTTGTTAAAAAAAAAAAAATCCTATGTCATTGGCCTCATTTGCAGGCCTGAACCAGTAATTGACAACTATAGCCTGTACCTCAACCATTGTCAAGTAAGCAGCCCCTGCACATCCCTCAAAAGAATAAAAAGATGCTACTACCTCTGGACAGAGGCTTTCAGGTTTGTATACCTGGTGGCCAGCCTGGAGGCAGAGATAGCTCATCCAGGTCTATAACGGTCTCATGGACACCTGGTCTAATGAATACCTGGTCCTTCATCCTAGTTAATAAAGGCAAAGAAAAGACCAGGCCTGGGTTGCTGAGACTCAGAGCAAAACCTTACAGTCCAACTCTTGAGGGATAGGATTAGATATCCTGAGTAGGTAGAGTATCTTTAACCTACCAACTGCACATGGAGATCTAAGAGTCAGAAGCCTCCATAAGCCCATGTTAATCAAGGGAGCAGCCCAAGCCTAGCGTGAATGTGACTTCCATTTCTGGGCTTCCTGCCCTCTCAGCTTGGGAGGTGCTGAATCCTCAGGTCTCCTAGTGCTTTACTTGATGCCTTAGAACAGTCTAGGGTAGCTTGATCTGCACTGGGCTGCTACTTAGGCCACAGTGTATACACCACAAAAGGCCTGGTGGATAGCAGGAATCATCTCTCCCCTTTTCTTGGGCCCCCATACAAATGTGATCTCCCCTGGCTAGCCAGGGCTCAGGGGAACCCAAGGTAGTGTTCTGCTGGGGTGAGAAATGCTAAGAGTTCAAACTAGTAGTCGGATATCATGAAGATAGGGAGCTCCGCAAGTGGCTGGTCATGCCCTGAAGACAATGAACCAAACCCTTCATGGTGCCAAAGGCTGAAAATCAAATGCTGGTTCCTGAAGGTTCCTGATTCCTCAAAAGCCAGAGTCAAGTATTGTGTAGGTATCCTTGGTAGGGTGGAAAATCCCATACCAGCCAGCTGAGCTTAGCTGCTCCTTTTCTCCCACTCATTGCAGAAAAAATGCTTCTAGCTTCCTTTTGATGGCTCCCTGAACAAGGTCAGCACCCCTCTATGCTCTGCAAGACACAAGCTTGGTTAGGCTCTGCTTGAGAAGTTGCTGCTTCTGAGACCACAATATACTGGAGTCAGGCAAGAGACCAAGCAGGAGTGGGGAAGGGGGCAGAAGTGGGGAGACAGAGAGCAATGTAGATTCCCCTGGGCCTTTGCAGAGTGTTGTGGAGAGGCTGGAGGAGGGTCTCCTCTAAACTCACTCACATAAGGCTGCTAGAGCAAAGGTACTGTAATAAGCCTTTGTGTGGACATACCTAAAAGCTGGGGTCTTACTCTGAGCTCCTTCTGTACTGTCATACTCTACTTCCTCCTCATTCCTAACAGCTAAATACCCTGCCCCCCAAAACATAGGTGCTGGAGGCAGGCAAGCGGAGTACAAGGCCAGATAGAAAGCAGGGAGCTGAATGGATATGGAGGGTCTCTCCACACAGGTGCCTCAGGAGGCCTAAGGTTTTAGGATCTTCAAACTCTCAACTGGGGTATACGTGACTTCCTCCTCCAGTGGCTCTTGTGCCGGAGAAGAGGGTGGAATGCCTGCTTGCCTTCATGGGAAGACCTTTAAGCCCTCCACTCTCCCTTTTATGTGCAAACTGTTTAACTGGCTGGCTTTAATGCAGCAGGTTAAGCCTAGTAGCAGCTTTGAAGTCAGCCCTGCAGACTGAGGGTTCTACCAGCTCTGTGATAATCTCCCATCTGCACCCTCAGACTCAGTGTCACCCTCAGGTTATCCCTCTAAAACTTAAGGCCTTTCAAGTGGCTTTGGGAAGAAGTACCTATGGGAAGGACCCCACCCATAGGAGATTGAAGAGGACAGTACTTGTGTAGGGTTGATCGCCCCAAAGACTTCAACTATAGGCTGGTCTCTTAGCAGCCTCTGGAGAGCTCCAGGCAGTATCTTTCCTTGTCCACTGCCCAGTGTCTCAGCATTTAGGCCTCCACAGGAATAACAGAATGAATGATATATCAAGAAGGACATAAACATTTGTTGTGGTGGCTATTTTCTGGATTCTTTAAGTTTAGGAGGTTTTAGAAACAGAATCAAGAGGAGACATATGGCCTGCTGAAGAAAGCCAGGCCATGATGAGTGGCTGCTAGAGGCATTGCATTTGGGCCAGACCCACTTGTTTATAGCAAGTTAGTGGTAAGGCATTTGATACTAAAGCAACAAAGGAAGGAAGGGGAAGTGGTACCTTCTCATGGTAGCCTATGGCCCTCCCTCATACCTATCACAGAATTTATCAGCACTCACCCTGTATGCCCAGCTTATTCTCAAGGATGACTTCCAACTGCTCCAGAACGTGGCCCTCCTGGGCTGCCTTTCCCGACTTGCTGTAGAATGTGACTACTGAGACTTTTTCCCAAGCCGAGAGCTAGGAGATTAGGACCTGCCCTCTTTACCTCTACTCAGACTGTTTCTATGGAAGCATGAACTCAAAAGCACCCTCTCTGCCAAGGTTAAGACAGAAAGTGGCTGTTTTACAGACACAGAGTGTTGGTTTCCCCAGAGGCAGGACTCTTGTTGGGTATTCCTGTCATGTGGTCTCCAACAAGTCCTTCTATGTGGCTAAGTTTCTTTTTGCTATACTCTTTCTTGTGTTGCTCTTGCAAGTACTAAATCCCATCCACAGAACTTGAAGTCCATAATGCCTAAAAGTGGTTAAGGATCACTGGGACTGCTGACATAGCTGTCTGGCTGAGAGGGCTACCTGCCTCCCTTCAAAAAGCTGGAATCCCAGAGAGCTAGGAGGAGTCCTAGAACAACTGAGTCCTTGGACAACAAGGACTAGCCTTGCATCTAAGTAGGTCTTAGCACTTACAACAAGGTAGATGCCACAAAGGCTAGGAGAAGGACAAGAAGAAACATGGGAAAGAGACACAATCTTGGGCCCTGACTGGGAATGGGATGAATGTGTGTGCACATTGGTTATATGTATTTGTGGCAGTTCATGTAGGTATGAAATGCCATCTTTCAAAAATCCTGAATGGTTAAGGATTACAGTGAGTGTGACCCCAGAACCCTTAGGTACATATAACTGGGCAGGAGGATTAATGGGAACACTGACCTCTGGTCTCAAGCAGGGAATGCTTCCCCTCCCCACTCTCCACCCCCCATTGTTAGGAGCTTGTTTTTACCAGTCTGAGCCACTTTCCCTATCCAGGTTTTGCCATACAATCCCAGCTCTTTTATGCTGACCTGCAAGGTTTATTTGGGAATTATAGTAATAGTAGCAAAACCCACTAAACCCTGGGAAAAGGGCAGAGGATGAGGCCTTGATCTGGCAAACAGATGAGGGAGAGAGCAGAGCCTCAACTCTAATGTCATTCCTAGACAGGTAAAGGTTGGGTAGACCTAGTATAGAGTTTGTGCTGGCCTCTGGTCTCTGAGCCTTTAGGGGGGTGCATTCAGTGCTCAGCTTTTGAAGGTTGTTTGAACATTTAATCAGGAATAAGAAACAACAAGAAAGAGACATCATCCACCAAAGGGCTGTTGGCCTTTGCACCTTGAACCCTGGTCTTGCCCTGCTTGGCTTAGGCCTCCGGATCTGTGTGAGCAGTAAAGCTTAGAAACTGCTAACTTTTAGAGCCTACCAAAATCTGCCTGCCCACCCCATATTCCCCTCCCCCAGTCTCTAGTGTTGGCAGCCTCTTTGCTTTTCATCTCAGCCCACTCAAGGCCATTTTTTTTTAAAGCTTGCCCAGCTTTGCATTAAAATGTGTAGAAGGATTTTCCATCATTCCAAGATTATGAAATGCTTCAGCAAGGACGAGGTCTCCTGAGGGAGGTGACCCTCCCTGCACATTCTGTGGAGAAGTGCTCTTTGCTACCCTGTTTCTAGGGACAGAGAAAGCAAACAGAACCACTGGGAAATAAGGACATCTCTCTAGTTGTCCTAGAGAAAGGCAGATGTCATAGGCACCCTGGAGGAGGGCACATTCTAGCCTAGTTGCTGTCCACTGCCAACCCTCATAGCACTAGAACACTGACTCCATGTGACCTCTGCAAGAATGGGTTCCCATGCCAGTTGTCTGGCTACCCTACTGGTTCTATCCAATTTCACTGCCCATCAAGCATTGCTATCCTTCTTTCACTAAACTGGTCCATCCCCTCAGCACCAAGAGCTCCTGGATTGACTACCAACTACCAAGATATCCATATCTATCATATCTACCATATCTATCATTTCATACTCCCAGCTCACTGTTCCTCCTCCAACAAAAGTTCTCCAGTAGCATTAGCCTGAAACCCTGGAATCATTTCCAGTACTTCCTCTCTCCTAGCTGCCCCAACTAGTCCATTACCAAGCCAGGCTTGATCACACTCCCCCCACCCCCCATTTAACTGCTCCCTCATTTTATATTGTCACTGCCCTGGTAGACCACACCTTCTGACAAGCTACTAGCTCCATTCCCTGACACAGTTCTCTGAGTGTGAGACCCTTAGGAGCTTGCAGTAGTTTCAGAACAAGCCCAGGATCCTCACAGAGCCTTCAGCTCTGTACTCAAGTTTAGAAAACTAGCCTCTTTCTCTGTTGCCCCCACCTTCCACAGTGCCTTCCTGGTTGGTCTTGGTACCTCACTATGATCCCAGATTGGTTCTGGCCGGTTCCTGATAGGCCTTTCTCTTCATCCCTAGCCCTCGAAGAGTATTCCTCTCAGTGCATAACCAGGCACAAGCCCCACAGGACAAGCATAACCTGACTCCTGTAAAATCTCTCCTCCTTGAGCCAGTTGTGTGGTACATGGTGGACTTTCAAGAAGTATGTGTGGAATGGCTGAGTCTATGAAATGAAGCAGTAATCACTTCACTCCCTCCCCCATATAATTCCTGGAAAGGCTTTGTAGCATGCAGACACTACATACTGATTAAAAGACAGCTATAGAGTAAGCTTAGGAAAACCATGAAGGCTGCCTATGCCTGTGCTGAAGAGTAGGTTTCCTTTCATCAGACCACATCCCCAGCTCCCAGAGAAAACAGGACTGCAGAATGAAGAAGCATATCCTCCTTTGGTGTCTATTAAGGGATTGAGGGGACTAGGTCTTTCAAACGGCCATACTGAGGAATGGCTTCTTAATCCATAAAAGCCATATGCTTCAAAACTTAACTTCCTGTCACACCAGATAGCTCTCATCCCCTCTCCCTCCCCTTCCTACTCTCTCTCTCTCTCTCTTACATTTACAGACATATATAGTAAGGAGAGGGTAGATATTGGTCTGTTGATAATTCAGACCATCTTTATGCTCTTCTGGGAGGACCACATAGCATAGTACAGGGTCACCTGTACGGATACTAGACTGAACACTAGCTCAGATGCATATCTACTGTAACTGCCCCTCTGGAAGCCAGCAGACCTCAGCTCGGACCTCTGCCAAAGCAGAACCTTCACAGGGCTTAGTCAACCTGGACTGCCTGAGTAGTGGGCCTGGATTTGAGCTAAGGACAAACTAGTGTGCCCAGCCCAGCACCCTCCCTATTCTAAGAGGCTAATTGCCACAATTAGCATTATTAGGATAAAGGCCAATTAGATCAGTTTCTTCCCCTGGCTAAGGCTAGGACTGCTAGGGAGGCTGGGCCCAAGACTCTTCAAGGCCTGGGATTCTTCCATAAAGAAGGCCACATTTAAATTGCAAACAAGGGTCTCAGTGCCTCAGAAAGGCTCAGGGAAGCTTTCAGTTCGACGTGGGAGAGGCTAGGGGAGTTCTGCGCTCTAATCTCCCAGGCCTTCCTGAGGGCTCTGATCAGGACCCTGGGAGTCTGGGCTCTGGCCAGTGACCCAGACTTTCTGGGGCCAGGCAGCATAGAGGATCATGGCAAAGGCTGATATCAGAGGCAAGCACAGGGAAAGGAAACCCAGTATTAGAGGCCACCCACTTACTCTCCCAACCAGCCTTCTCTGAGGCAAACCCTCTTCTCCTAAGTGTACTGTAAACTTCTGGATCCATTGTTCACAAGAGCCACTTACTCGTCTGCACTAACTGGAGGTGGTGAGAGAAGACCCAACTCAGCCTCTTTCCAGATCATCTCCAACCTGGAAAAACCACAGGTGCCAATACTATGCACAACTTAGAAACTGCAGCTAAAAGACCGTTATAACTAAGGCTAGAGATGTCTCAATGGCTAAAAATACTTGCTGCTCTTGTAGAAGGCCTAAGTTTGTTTCTCAGAACCCATGTGGCAGCTTGCAATCATCTGAGACTCCAGTTCCAGGGGATGTGATACCCTCTTCTATTCTCTGTGGATACCAGGCACATACATGGTACACACATATACATGCGGACAAGGCACCCATAGACATAAAAATAAGTGGCTTCTGGTTTGATGGTTGGTTTGTTTGTTTAGATTGTTGCGAAGATTTTAATGGAATCCCATAGGCTGTGGAGACAGGAATTACCTGCCAAAATGTATTTATACCACTGAGCTGAGATGGGGAGGGGGAAGGATGCTTCTATTATGAAGGCATAGGCCAGGTCTTTCTAACAGGAACCATGAAGCTATGAATCTGGTGCATGGCAGGAACCATGAAGCTATGAATCTGGTGCATGGCAAAATGCAGTCCAGGGCCTGCTGTGTTTAAAGGGTCAAAGCAGAAAGGCCTGCAAGCTCCTTGGAACAAGTCTAAGGCAGTCCTGGCAGGGAGTACCCCACCCCCACTGCAGGGGCTCAGCAGTAACCTTGGGAGGCATGTTTTGTTATCACAACTGTGAGGGGATTACTTCTACAAGGTAAATGCCATTTAGGCTGCTAAACATACTACAATACAAAGCACCTACCCCCCTTTAACCCCACTCCCCTCTAGCCCAACCCCCCTCTCCTCCCCCCATCCTACATCAAATATCACCAGGGTGGAAGTTATGAAACCCTCACTACTTACTTTCTCACTGAGTTCTGAAAGTGGAAGAACACTTTCCTGGCCTGATCTCTCTCCTTTCATTCCACAAATCAATGAAGCCATTCACCAGAAACGTGTGACACACCTGCACAGAGCTAACCCTATAGAGAAGACACACATGCTCTCACAGGACCTCCCTTCTAGTAGAGGAGACAGGCAGCTAATTTAAGTGGACACGCCTAAGGAACAAGAAAAATACCACAATGTAGCCCACATTTCAGAGACTGAGCTAGCAAGTAGCTGAAGAGACCAATTGCTATGCCAGGTCAGAAAAGGTATTTCCAGCGATACGAGAGGATTACAGAAAAAATGCAAGCCAGACAGGATGGCTAACCTTAAGACCCTAAAGTGTTGGGGGGTTGGGGGATACTTTGCAGATATAACAAAATAAAAGAATGTTGGTGTTGGGCTGGGGAGAGGAAGGCTCAGTGGATATACAGTACTTGTTAGGAACCATGATTGTTGAAAACCAGAACCTGGGTTTGGATTCCCAGCATGCACGTAAGATCCAGGTGTGGGAACACATGCCTGTATTCTCAGCAACCGGGATTGTGGGTCATAGACACTAAGCTCTCAGGGGCTCACTGGCCAGCCAATCAAGACAAAATGGTGACCTCCAGGTTCAGTAAGAGATTCTGTCTCAAAAAAAAAAAGAGTGACAAGTGATAAAGACAACACCCAGCATCAACTTCTGGACTCCACACATGCACACAGCTAGAACAAATATGCACAAATGCATACATAAATCATACAAACACACATAGAGCCAGAGCTCAGCAAGAAAGGAAGAAATGGTCAGAGTACAGGGCAAGCCCATCTTGTAAACATCTGATGTTCCTAGAAATAGGAGGCTACAGAGTATCTGGCAGGAGAGTGATGGGTACACATTTATTCCTTCATTCTTAGCTTTTGGGTTTAGTACATAGCACACAGAGTAAATCATAGCCTTCAGCCCATAAAACACTGCTACCTTGGAAGGGTCTGTTTTAAAAGTACCACTCTGCTCCTTCTATGCTTTTTTCATTCTATCTCCATCCTGTACCCCCTCGCCATACTCCCTTCCGCCCAGACAGCTGCTCCACAGTAATTTATTTATATCATTGCATGTATGTTTGGCATGCCCTGTTACTGCAGGTCTGGGTGGTGTGTAATTTTAATTTAAACATAGAGGCATGTACTGAAACCCTCTGTCTGTTTGGTGTCTGTGTCACTCAGCACTGTTTCTATGTGTCTCCATCTTGTGAAGTGTACATCTAGTCCTCTGCTCCTAACCACAGCAACCAGAGCCAAATGCCCACCACCCTACCACCCCCAGGCCATGCTGTGCGGAGCCAGCACACACAGCCTCTCCTTGTTCTGGGGGAGAACTGCTCCAGCATGTTTACTCAGGAGGGAAACTGTTGCGCCGCAGGTATAAAATATTTTATTTGAGGAAAAATGCTGGCCAGCTTTCCAGAATGTCTATGTCTCCCTTCTCACCTGCAGCAGGCAGGGAGGCTTATTCCCTGCCTTCTGCCAACACTTGGCATTATCCTACTTTCTAAAGCTTCTCAGAAGAAAAATAAATGTCACTTTGATTTGCATATCTTTGGTGACTTAAGTTTGGGTATATTTTCACTGTTAACCCTCCTGAAATTTTCTTGTCTGACCTTTCTCTCCCTGATTTGAGAGGCTTTCTCATCATCTTAACTGCTGGGCTCTAGTTTTAGTGTTTCAATTATTTTGTAATTTGTCATGGGCAAAATTACGCTTGTGAAAGAATAAAAAGCAAGTCATGTCTTTCTATTATGGAAGTAGTGGCACTGGCCATGGTGGATTTGTTTAATAGAAAACCTTAATTTGCATCATTTATTCAAGTTCATAAATTTTAGTCTTGAGATTTGTCCTGCTTAAGACCTCCTTGACACCCAGGACTAGGAAATTCTCCATAGTTTTTCTTACTAAATAAATAGCAATTGCCTTTGGTTTTAAATATTTTGGTCTGTTTGGAGCTCACTTTTCCTAAGGACTCAGAAATTCACAGGATTTTTCCGTTTTACTAGTTTTTAAACATCTCCCAAGTAGGCTCTGTTGATTTGTGGTGCCACTTTTATCATGTCACCTACTCTAGACTCAGGGCTGAACTGTTTGAGCTGTTCTGGGTCTCTGTCACTACATCCTCTGGCTGCTGAGGCGTGGAATGTTTTTTCAAAGTTCACTTGGCATTTGTACATCTTTTATTCCACACACATTTTTGAGGAATAGATGTTAAACCCTCCAACTAGAATTCCGACTGCCATCTAACTGAATTTATACATTTGTAAAATACTGAGGTTTCTAATGCTAAATTTTCCTATCCAAGAAGACGGATGTCTCTGCACATCCAAATACCTTCCTTTATCTTCAATGGAAGGTTATGGTTTTCCTTAACATCATCCTTTAACAAAATGTTTAGACCAGATACTTTTGTTGCTATTCTAATTGCTATCTTAGTACTTTTTTTTTTTATTACATCTTTTAAATCACTATTGTTATAAAGAAATGTGGTTGGTTGGTTGGTTGAGTTGAGTTGTTTGTTTTGGTATACTACATATACCCAAAACTGTTGCCAAATCTTTCTTCCTCTGCAAAACCTTATCTTTCAGGTAGCTCAGCAGTTTTCAAACAAACAAAAAAGTCCAAAGATTTCTGAGAAGCCTAACTCAGACCCTCTTGAGAAAGGTCACAGAAGGTCTTAGGAAAAAGTTATTTCCATAATCCTCAGACCTCATCTGCCTTTTCTATTTTGACTCTCGAAAACTCTATTTTCCAAAGGTATGACCTCACTGGAATATATGTTCATACAGCTCTATGTTTAAGCACACATTTTTAATTTCTAAGACTGTAACTACCAATAAATATAATCCATCTTAAGAAATAAATTGGGTGAGGCTTAATAATTTTTAAGTGCACAAAGGCTGTAACATCAAAATGTTAGCAAACTCCAATACAGATAATACTATGATCTGTGAGTAATTAATTAATTTTATTCTTCCTACCCCAAGAGCCGTACATCTCCATTTCTTTTCTTTTTATTAGGAAGTGGCTAGGATAACACCCTTGACTTGTTCCTTATCTTACAGGGAATAATACAGTTTCTCCCTTAAGTGTATTGAAAAGTTAAGTTTAGGTATAAACCGTATCAAGTTAGGGAAGTTCTCTTCTAGTTTGGACTTCCTAAGCAGTGTCCTCCAGCCCCCTAAAATGTATACACATTAAACTTCAGCATATACATTTTCTGCCTCTATTGAGAGAACCATATGGTTTTTCTCCTGTAGTCTCTTAATGCTGTGAATTACATGGATAAGGTTTCTGATATTGGATCATCTTTACATTCCAAGGAGAAATCCCACTTGTTTGAGAACTATTGTTTAATACACTATTGGGCTCAACTAATACTAAACATGGAACTTCTTCATCTGTGTTCCTCAGGGAAATGGCTCGTAAGTTCCTTTATTCGTGCCCTCCTTACTTAACTTTGGAGATCATCTGATTCGCAATTTTAAAAGCTCCTTCTAGCTGGAGCATAAATCCTGAAACAGATCTACTTTTTCCTTCAGTATGTTTGGTAACACATTAAAATAGGACCATAATCAAGCAATCCAATCCTTAAATTTTTCTCCTAGTGAGTATTTGGAAAACAGGTGCAGAAATGGATCATTTGAGACACCATAGAAATCTGGTTAATCCTGCCTGCCTGCTTTCCTTCAACAAGTACTGCCTGAGGATGGCTGTGTATTAGGCTCATGGCTGGGTGTGGGGCAAGCAGTAGGAAAAAGAACAGAAAAAGTTCCCTTTTGGTAGTTACTAACAAAGGATAACAGTATGAAAAAAGATGGCTAAATGCACATCATGTGTGCTTATTACTATTAAGAAACTTTTGTGTTTTTTGATCACAGAGATAAATCTATTTTTACCTCAATGAATTACTCCCTTGTACGCTAAGCACGGTTCCAATGGAAAGCACTCATCCCCATTTTACAGAAGAGGGAATGCGACCAGCCAAGAACAAAATGGAGGGCTGAGACTTGAGTCCTGGCTCTGGCAGTCCTTTAATCAACTCAGATCCACGTCTGACAAAGATTCCTATACCCTACTTCTCAAAATGTGTTCCACACTCACTAAAACCCAGGCTCTTTATAGTTCAATCCTGATCCCTCAGTCCCTCCTGAACTCACACTCAAAACCAAGTTAATTCCTATTGGGCCCTAAATAGAACTTGAAATCCTCAGTCCAGTTCCCCAACAGGGAACTGAGACTCTTGGGACTCAACTAAAAACCAAAGGAAGGAATCGAAAGGTATTCACAGAATACGAACTTCAGCTCTATTTCCCCGCTCAGGCCTGACTCTAACCCAGTGGTTCACAACCTGTGGGCCACAACCCCTTTAGAGTTGAACAACCCTTTCACAGTGGTCCCCTAAGACCATCAGAAAACACAGACATTTACATTATGATTCATAGCACTAGCAAAATTGCAGTTATGAAGTAGCAATAAAAATGATTTTATGGCTGGGGATCACCACAACACAAGAAACTGTATTAAAGGGTCACAGAAATAAGAAGGTTGGGGACCGCTGCGGCCTTCACCCACAGATTCCAATCCCGAGCCACGGTGTACTCCACACCTCAATTCTAACTTGCAACTCAGCTCCAGACTGGAATCACCTAAATCCCTACCCGATTCCAATCATGAATCTACTGTGGATACACACACACACACACACACACACACACACACACCTTGGATCCAACAGTCAGTTCAAACTCAGTTCAAAACTCGGAATAGCCAGCCTTCCCGAGACTCAGTTACATGATATCCTTCCCGACACATGCGTGAGGATCCCAAATGGAACCACTCTCCTCTCATTAAAATAGCCTTAAAATAGCCACCATACGGCAACACCGCTGGGTGCTGGCCACGTGGAGCTGTGAAGCTCAGGTACCTCCAGACCCGATTCAGGCTCAGCCTGCGTCTCAGAACCCCCATGGCCTGAGCCCGTGCCCCCAGGCCACTCACCTTGGGACTCGACTCGATCGATCTCAGGACTCACCTGGCCTCAAGAACACCCATGCTTCCTTGACCGCAAAGATGGAGCTGCGGCCGCAAAACAAGGATGGAGCCGCGGCCGTGAAACAAGGATGGAGCCGCAGCCGCGAAACGAGGATGGAGCCGCGGCCGCGAGAATAGAATCGCGGCCGTGAAATGAGGACGGAGCCGCAGCCGCGAAAGCGAGGATGGAGCCCCAGCCGTGGCCACGAAGCAAGGAAGGGAGATGCGGAATGAAGGTGGGAGACGCGGCCTTGAAATGAAGATGCAACCGTGCCCCGAAACGAAAAAGACCTGAAACGAAGACGGAAACGCGGCCGCGAAAACGCGGCCGCGAAAGCGCGGCACTGAATCACCTTGGCTCCTGGCCGCTGCCAGCACCCTCGTGGGGGCTACCAGCTTGGCCACAAGGACCTGCGACTCTTGCCGCGCTGAGGAAACTTGCTCAGAGAACCACAAAGCAAGGAAAAGCACTGCGGAGAAAAAGCACGCTGAGGGAGAACCCTGCCGAGAGGAACCACACTGAGGAGAAAGCGCTGAGAAGACCTGGCTGGCAAAAGAACGCTGAGAAGCAGAGCAGAGCCACCGTAGCCGAGTGGAGCGCCAAGGTAGCCAACAGTGTGCCACGGTAGCCGAGCGGAGAGCCACGGTAGGTAGCCGAGCGGAGAGCCACGGTAGGTAGCCGAGCTGAGCGCCAAGGTAGCCAACGGCGCGCCACGGTAGCCGAGCGGAGCGCCACGGTAGCCGAGCGGAGCGCCCCGGTAGCCAAACGGAGCGCTAAGGTAGCCGA